>NC_135802.1:117889430-118210114 GCF_964213995.1 Mustelus asterias
GTGTGGTGTCGTGGTCACTGTTCTCCTGAAGGCTGGGTAGTTTGCTGCGGACAATGGTCTGTTTGAGCTTGCGCGGTTGTTTGAAGGCAAGAAGTGGGGGTGTGGGGATGGCCTTGGCGAGATGTTCGTCTTCATCAATGACATGTTGAAGGCTCCGGAGGAGATGCCGTAGCTTCTCCGCTCTAGGGAAGAACTGGACGACGAAGGGTACTCTGTCCACCATGTCCTGTGTTTGTCTTCTCAGGAAGTCGGTGCGGTTTTTCGCTGTGGCGCGTCAGAACTGTCAATCGATGAATCGAGCGCCATATCCTGTTCTTATGAGGGCATCTTTCAGCGTCTGGAGGTGTCTGTTGCGATCCTCCTCATCTGAGCAGATCCTGTGTATACGGAGGGCTTGTCTGTAGGGGATGGCTTCTTTAACGCGTTTAGGGTGGAAGCTGGAGAAGTGGAGCATCGTGAGGTTATCCGTCGGCTTGCGGTACAGTGAGGTACTGAGGTGACCGTCCTTAATGGAGATGCGTGTGTCCAAGAATGCAACCGATTCTGGAGAGTAGTCCATGGTGAGTCTGATGGTGGGATGGAACTTGTTGATGTCATCATATAGTTGTTAATAAACGAGCCACAGTATTCAAGGGTCCCACTAGTAAGACTGGGCTGGATTTCCACTCACATTGTCTGTAACTTTAAGACTTGATTACCTGTAAAGACTCGCATTCCAACCATTATCTTGTAAATTGAGTTTGTGTCTATATATGCCCTGTTTGTGAACACAACTCCTCACTCACCTGAAGAAGGAGCGACACTCCAAAAGCTTGTGCTACCAAATAAACCTGTTGGACTTTAACCTGGTGTAGTGAGACTTTGTATTGTGCTTACCCCAGTCCAACACCGGCATCTCCACATCATTTTGCATGTCTACCAGGTGTGTTTTTGGCAAGGGGGAGCTGATAAAATAGATATTTTGTCCATGGATATTTGACACCCCACCGACCCTGCATACCCTGAAGTACCAGATCCTGAAGGTTTTTGGCAGATGTATAATTGCTGGTGTCAATCCCCAAGGATTTTGAGAATTATATGCCCAGCCCACAACCTTCCCACCCATCCTTGAACCCAACTCTATTACAAGGTAGATGAGCAAGCTGCCAAAATCAGTGACCTGCCCACCATATGTAGATAACTAAGGGAGTAGGCAGTTGGTTTGGGCAGGTGAGCGGAATAGGTTTTTTTTAAAAAGGCGGGAAGGAAAGGAGAATACTTTCCTTGGAGGGTGCCCTTTGTGCAATAGGGTCAGCCCCTCCTTAAGCTAGAAACATCCTCTTCCTTCTTACCAACCTGCTCTCCAAAGCCCATCCCCCCCTACTCCCCGGCCTCTCCCTATGCTGGCCAAACCTTCCCCTACCTCGGACTTACGTCACTCCAGGATTCATTGGGCCTTTTCTTGGTAGTGTTTGCCGCCCCATCAGTGTCCAGTACTGAACTCTTGCCACTGCTGGCCAATTTGATTGACTGACAGCTCCCGAAGACTGGACATCTTTCCCAGTGAGGGGCAGAAGTCCCAATGTCAGCTAATTTAGCCCACCCACAGAATATTATATCTGTGGGGCTAGGTTGCACGAGCAAGTCAGGGGGAGGGGCAAGTCTATCACCCCCCTCTCCCCCATGTAAAATGCAGCTTCTTCATTCAAGGGAAAATTGAACCAATAATTTTCTGACCATCCAGGGTGTTTGAAAAGGCTATTTTAACACTGCATGAATAACGTGCAATGTGAGCTGCATGGATCATTGCCTAAATTTACATTTCCACCTCTTATAAGCATTTTATTTATAGCTAAGCAAATTAAATCACAGAACAGTAAACCGATCCATTTAAGAGACAACACCCAACTTGTCCTACTTCAATCATGACTCATTCTCTGATCATAGAGAGTAAATGTACGCACGATCAAACTGTCCCACCCAGTTGAATGAACACCATTGGTAAAGAGGAATTTGGTTTCAATAACCTGAAGAACAGGGTTTGTGGTAATCATCCATTAATGACAGTTGATGCATTAGTATAGTCTGGTATGGAGGGCATTAGCTATGAGGAGAGGTTGGAGAAACTTGGTTTGTTCTCACTGGAACGATGGAAGTTGAGAGGCGACCTGATAGAAGTCTACAAGATTATGAGGGGCATGGACAGAGTAGATAGTTAGAAGCTTTTTCTCAGGGTGGAAGAGTCAATTACCAGAGGGCAAGGTTTAAGGGAGATGTACGAGGCAGGTTTTTTACACAGAGGGTGGTGGGTGCCTGGAACTCGCTGCTGGGAGGAGGTGGTGGAAGCAGATACGATAGTGACTTTTAAGGGACATCTTGACAGATACATGAATAGGATGAGAATAGAGGGTTCCCGGGAGGGTAGGATTTTAGTTCAGACCTGCTGCATGGTTGGTGCAGGCTTGGAGGGCTGAGGGGCCTGTTCCTGTGCTGTAATTTTCTTTGTACTTAGACTTTACTTTTGAGCTTAGATTCTTGTGCATAATGTCAGAAATCAGGATTGCTCATTGTGAATGCCAGCAGAAAATCATGTGTGATTCTTTGTCCACTGCACTTTAATTCCTGAAATTCTCTAGCAAAATGCTACACTAAAAGCATGTAAAAATTTATAGTCCAGGTTGGAGTAGAAATTGGTGTGTGTTACACCCATTTTGATTCCTAAACCAACACTAGAGCCGTTCAATATGTAAATTAGGAACCTATCCCCAGTTAAAAGTACATCAAGAAATTAGTTGGCAATGGATGTAGTAGGAGTTGGGATTACCATGCTAAAGATTCCCTCAGGAAACATTTCAGCTGAGTTTTTAAAAAATTGGCTGCTTGGTTTCCTTTTATTACAATAGTGACTGTACTTTAAATGTACTTCTTTGAATATGAAACACTTTGCAATATTCAAAGGATGTTAAAAACGGTATATAAATGCAAGATGCGTTTATTGTAGATTGAAATCACTGAAGATCAGGAGCAGCTCTGTGTAAAGTTTGAGGGAAGAGGTGTGGCCAAATTCCGTTCCAACTCCATTTTCAAGTGTGCCGATAACACCACCGTAGTGGGTCGGATCCCAAACAATAAGACAGAGTGCAAGAAAGAGAGAGAGAATCTTGTGCAAAGGTGCGACGTCAATAATCTCTCTCTCAATGTCACTAAAATGAAGGAGATAGTCATCAACTTCAGGAAATGTAATGGAGGACAGGACCCTGTCTACATCAACAGGAATGAGGTGGAAATAGTCGAGAGCTTCAAGTTTATCGGTGGCCAGATCACCAGCAATCTACCCTAATCCCTCCACACTGACGCTATACTTAAGAAAGCCCACCAACGCCTCTACTTTCTCAGAAAAGCTCAAGGAATTTGGCATGTCAGCTATGACTCTCACCAATTTTTACAGATGCACCATAAAAAGCATCCTTTCTGGTATGGCTCCTGCTCTGACCAAGACCGCAAGAAACTACAAAGGGTTGTGAACGTAGCCCAGTCCACCACGCAAACCAGCCTCATATCCACTGATTCTGTCTACACTTTCCGCTGCCTCGGAAAAGCAACCAGTATAATCAAGGACCCCACACACCCAGACATACTCTCTTCCACCTTCTTCCATCGGGAAAAAGATACAAAAGTCTGAGAACAGGTACTAACCGACTCAAGAACAGCTTCTTCCCTGCTGCCATCAAACTTTTGAATGGACCAACCATATATTAAGCTGATCTTTCTCTACACTCTATCTGTAACTGTAACACTATATTCTGCACCCTCTCCTTACCTTCTCCCCAATGTAATCTATGAACGGTATGTTTTGTCTGTATAACCCGCGGGAAACAATACTTTTCACTGTGTACTAGTACATGTGACAATAATAAATCAAATCAAATCTGGATCGTGAATTTGACTTGGAAGAGCAATAGAAAATTGTAGTCATGTGTGGTATTGAATACAACTCCTCTGTGGCTTCATGGCACTAATTTGTGACTTTGTAGGAATTTTTTTCAAGATTAAGAATTAGGTTTTAACATTAGATGTAGCTCTCTCGCTCTCACCTCTGAATCAGATGGCTGTGGATTCAGGCCTCATTCCAGAAATTTGAGGACATAATTGAGGCTGATATTTTGGTGCAGCACTCAGAAATGCTGTCAAACGTGACAGTTTTAAGAAAGTAAAACATTGATGCAGGAGTCGGTCTGCCCCACCATGCAATAAAATAATGGATGAGCTACCTCGATATGTTACCATCCTAATCCTAGACTCCCTTAGTGCCATAAATTGCCCCTCAAATGTAAAGTAAAGTTTATTTATTAGTCACAAGTAAGGCTTACATTAACTGCAATGAAATTACTATGAAATTCCCCGAGTTGCCACATTCCGGCGCCTGTTTGGGTCAATGCACCCAATCTGCACATCGTTCAGACTGTGGGAGAAAACTGGAGCACCCGGAGGAAACCCACGTAAACATGGGGAGAATGTGCAAACTCCACACAGACAGTGACCCAAGATGAAGTGGGGAAAAATATACAGATGAGTACACTTTAAAAAATGACTGCCTGACACATAAACAGTCACCTGGGAAAGAGACATTAAACAGGCACTGACTTTTAGTACAGACAGACATCTGAGATTAAAACATAAAGGACAGACAGTTATTTAAAGTTAAACATGCAGGAATCAGATCCTACAGGAAGGTCATACTCATTTCCATTGTAATTGTCTGTTGTCTAATTGTTAGATGCCTAAAGGTCTGTTGCAAGGTGATGGTGACAAGAATTGTGCCAGGAGCCAGTGTATACATCGAAGAAGAACCCCTGATGAAGATTCCTGAAGACATCAGAAGAAACGAAGAAGGAAAGAAGAACAAAGAATTATACATATAAACCTGTTTGTCTAGGGATTATTAAAGTCATAATCCGACCAGAAGTGGGGACTGAAGTAGGGAAAAGTATACAGATGAGTACACTTTAAAAAATGACTGTCTGGCACATAAACAGTCACCTGGGAAAGAGACATTAAATAGGCACTGACTTTTAGTACAGACAGCCACTTGAGATTAAAACATAAAGGACAGACAGCTATATAAAGTTAAACAGGCAGGAATCAGATCCTGCAGGAAGCCAGCCAGGGCTTGAGGCACTCTTTGGGATAAGGACAATAGGGTTGGGTAAAGAGATTAGCTACAGGTGGGATCGGGAATACATAAATGCAAGAAAACCAATTACTGTAAATTATTATATGAATGAGCCGAAACTAAAACCATTGATGGTCACTGACATAGGAAATGTATCCATTCATTGAACAATGCGATGTTAACATGCTTATGTCTGTATCTCTCTGTATTTGTCTATAACGATGTGTTAACGATCGATCACCTACTTGATTACAATGATGTGATAATGGCTAGATGTCCGGTCCATCTATTGTGTAAAGGGTATAAAGATGGACCGCTCCTATTGTATCATTGAGAGGTTTGCTGCTTGTTAGTGCCTTGTCTCCACGAAGCTTCGTTAAAATAATACTGTATTCTTGAAACTTTCAAGCCTGACTCAGTGGTACATTTCCCACAACACAAGGGAATCGAACCCGGGTCCCTGGTGCTGTGAGGCAACAGTGCTAACCACTGTGCCATCGTGCCACCCCCTTGGCCCCATAAGGAACCAATCTTGATTTCCCCAAATTTTATTCATGAATACAGGTATGAAGTTTGTTTGGAGGCTCTTTATTACCCAGTAACTTGAACAATTAAGCATTATTGCAGCAATAGTAGCACAACATCTCTGACAATCAATGGATGGAAAGTCGAATTAGAGTTACAGGAAAGCCACTCACTCTTCAGGAATCATAGAATCCCTACAGTGCAGAAGGAGAAGCAGCCCATCGAGTCTGCACCGACACCAATTCCACCCAGGCCCTATCCCCTCATAGTTACCCTGCTCATCCCTCTAATCTATCACATCCCGGGACACTAAGGGTTAATTTAGCATGTCCAATCAACCTAACCTACACATCTTTGGACTGTGGGAGGAAACCGGAGTACCCGGCAGGAAACACACGCAAACACGGGGCGAATGTGCAAACTCCAAACAGACAGTGACCCAAGCCGGGAATCGAACCCGGGTCCCTGGAGCTGTGAGGCAGCAGTGCTAACCACTCTGCCACCGTGCCGCCCCAGAAAATAAATTGCCCCACAGCTCATGTATAAATACCATTAACATTTATAATGCTTAATGACATCTTTCTTTTATGAAGTGTTAAACTAAGACCATTTGCCTTCTGAACTGGATGGAAAATATGCCAGGATAACAGTCAAAGATGGGGGGTTTTCTGGTGACCTGGCCAACATTCATCCCTCCAACAATATCACAGAATAAACACATTCTCACACTGCTGTTTATCGGACCTTACCATATACAAATTAGCTGCCATGTTTCTCTACATTATCTCTGTGACTATACTTCATTAGTACTTCACTGGGGCTAAGAAATTGAAAAGACAACATGTGAGTAGCCAACATTGGTTTCATAAATGGCCCCTGTTGGACTTAATTGTCACTCCCTGTTTATTATCAACATGCTCTCAACCAATTTGCCTCAGGTACTTCTTCCCTTCCACCCACATGTCATAGAATCGTAGAATCCCTACAGTGTAGAAGGAGGCCACTTGGCTCATCGAGTCTGCACCAACAACAATCCCACCCAGACCCTATCCCTGTAACCCCATGCATTTACCTGCTAATCCACCTGACACTAAGGATGGCCAATCAATCTAACCCATGCATCTTTGGACTGTGGGAGGAAACTGGAGCAACCGGAGGAAACCCACATAGACACAGGGAGAACGTGCAAACTCCACACAGACAGTCCCCTGAGGCTGGAATTGAAGCTGGGTCCCTGGCGCTGTGAAGCAACAGAGTTAACCACCATGCCACCCATGTCTGACAAATTCCCTTTTTATGTCTACTTTCATCTACTATTGGGATGCGCCATCAGTATAAGCTGACTTCCACCATCCACAAGATACTGCACCTGAGCCCACCACAATTTTTGACTTTAGAATCACTTGACGCAATTGTGGCAGGCTCCCTTACCTCCTCTAGGAAATCCACCCAAATGGGGCAGTGGAGGTTGTTTGCGGTTGGGCTCAGTTAGATGTTTTCTAAATAAAATTTTAAAATGCAATTTTAACATGCATTTGTGATTTGATTGCATATGGCTTTCAGATGTTTACATTTTAAATACTCCTCTGTCATAATGACAGTGTACTCGATGTTCACCATTATAAGATGTCGGAGTAGCCCAGCAGCTTCCAGAGTTCCAGACTCGTCAAACTGTAAATTGCTATAAGTCAACCAAGGGTCATCTTTGGGCTTGCTAATTTTATCATTGAGCTGCAGATTTAAATGGCAGGTATAGAACCAGTTTGAATTTCATTAACTCTCTCTGTCATTGCTGGCCTTAAGCTGATGGACAGGTTTATTCCTCTCTACATTTTTGACTCTCAACATTTTCAATCCTTCAGTCCTCTGGCAAAACTCCAATATTCAAGGAGGATGAAAGATTTTGGTTAGAGATTATTAAACTGTTTTCATCTAACTTTCCTCAGCAACTGCAGATGCATCCCAGTCAGGCTCTGTAACTTGTGACTAAACAGTGGAAAGAGCATGCTATAAACTCTGTACAATCATCAGTGAACATCCCATTTCTGACTTCATGATGGAGAAATGGTCATTGATAAAATGGTTGAAGATGGCTGGGCCTAGGATACTGCTTCTTGGAACTCCTACAGTGATGTGCTGAGGCTGACATGATTGGCCTCGAAAAACAACAGCAATCTTTTGCATTGAAACTCTCATCCCTGCCTTCATTACCTCTGGACTCAACTATTCCAATGCACTCCTGGCTGGTCTCTCACATTCTATTCTCCGTAAACTTCAGGTCATCCAAAACTTTGCTGCCCGTGTCAGCAAATCCAATTTCCCCATCATTTCTGTGCCCGTTGACACTGGATCCTGGTCAAACAATGTTTTAAGTTTAAAATTCTCATCCGAGTTTTCACATTCTTCCTCGCTCCTCCCCATCTCTATAACCTCTTGCAGCCTTAAGACCCTCTGAGATACCTACACTCCTCTAATTCTGGCCTCTCAAGCATTCCCTACTGTAATCACTCCACCATTGGCGACCGTGCCTTCAGTTGTTTGGTCCCAACCTCTGAAATTTCCCCCTTTTAAGGTATTCCTTAAAACCTATCTTTATGACCAAGCTTTTGGTTATCTGACCGAACATCTCCTTACGTGACTTGGTGTCACACTTTGTTTTATAATGCTCCTGTGAGAAGCGCCTTGGGCCGTTTCATTACATCAAAGACATGAAAACATATAAGTTGTTGCTGTCTCCAACATAAATAGTGCAGAGCTTTGCCTTTGATTTCCATTAATTGATCTCACTCAGGTTGCTTGATGCAAAACTGAGTCAATTGTTGCCTTGAGGTCAAGGGCAGTCACCCTCACTTCATCCTTAATACTTAGCACTCGCCCCAAGACCAGAAAATTCTACCCGAGGCCAACGGACATTTGCATGGTCCGTGTCCCGCCTGCTATAATTCCCCTGGTGGGTGGGATGGTAAAATTCCGCCTGTTATGTCCTTCAGGACCTGGTGAGCTTGCTCAGTAGTGGTGATACTGAGCCACTTGCAGCGATGGCCATTGAAGCACCCATTGAAATACATTCTGTGACCTTGCTCACTTCGGTCTTCTCTCAAATTATGTTCCCCTATAGAAGAGTATTGATTCATCGGGGGAGGGGGGGTGGGATTTACCTGTCCCACCGCCGGTGGGAACCCTGATGAATTGGGCGTCAGTGTTAAAAGGAATTCATGACAAGCATCAGATGCATCGCCATTCACCCAGCCCACACCATCAGCCCCGAGGGTGGGAACCTATTGATTATGCAAAACCAAAGTCCATTAGCTATCTCCTAAGTAAACACCACATGGCTAAAACGAGTAATTATCCTGCTTCTCCAACATCTGAGCTGCATTCCCTCCAGACAGACCAGCTACCTTTAAAAAAACTTAACTTTAAAACAGTCCCCTTAAACATATATATCCCCACAGCAATAGCACACTATCATCATACTGCTTATGGTCACAATGTAGGCAGCTTCAAAGGGGCTAATTTCTTTTCAGTTCCTGGAGTTGCATTCAACCATGAAGGGAAAGATAAACAAACAAGCCTGACTGCATAAAAGCAAATTACTGTGGATGCTGGAATCTGAAACCAAAAGAGAAAATGCTGAAAAATCTCAGCAGGTCTGGCAGCATCTGTAAGGAGAGAAAAGAGCTGATGTTTCGAGTCAAGGTGGCCCTTTGTCAAAGCTGGCTGCATGCTGCCTAAAAACCATTAAGCTGTCAATCAAAGGGGAGTTAAGACTGGGCTGAAATTGAATGGAAACGAAGGCCTTGAAATAAATGCTGTGTTAAAAGAATGGGGCTGAATGAGCAGTTGTGGAGAAAGGATTCCACATTTGAAAGGGGTCTTCTCAGACCTCCAACTTCTGAAAGAGGCAGAAAGGAGTCCCTTCTGCAGAATGGAGTGTGAATGGGATTTGGAAGTCTGCCAGGTGTCCAGAGAGAGATTAAAGCGACCAGCCCACTTCAAAGTTGTCAAAGGTCACAGCCAGAGTGAAGACTTTGATCAGAGAGATGTCTGAAATCATCTTCCAGGAGTGATGTTCAAGTTTCCCAAGGCTAGAAGGGACAGTTTAGCCATTAGACCACCACCCCAGGGGATCGTTACATGATCAACTACTAGCCCCCAGCACGACCCCAGCCAATCCCCTGGATCCTTGGGGGACAATCCCTCTGCAGCCTGGCATGGCAGAGGGACACATTAAGAGTTTTAACAACACCAGGTTAAAGTCCAACAGGTTTATTTGGTAGCAAATGCCATTAGCTTTCGGAGCGCTGCTCCTTCGTCAGATGGAGTGGAAATCTGCTCACAAATAAGGCACACAGAGACACAAACTCAAGCTACAGAATACTGATCAGAATGCGAATCTTTACAGCCAGCCAGGTCTTAAAGATACAGACAATGTGATCAGAGGCCGAATGCCCGTGACAGCTGAAGTGCTCCCCCACAGGAAGAGAACAGTCTTGTCTGGTGATTGTCGAGTGGTGTTCATTCAGCGGTCACGGGCATTCGGCCTCTGATCTTCATGTAAGCGTTCTCCAAGGCGGCCTTCACGACACACAACAGCGCAGAGTCGCTGAGCAGAGACTGATAGCCAAGTTCCGCACACATGGGGACGCCCTCAACCAGGATGTTGGGTTCATGTCACACTATCTGTAACCCCCACAACTTGTCTGGACTTGCAGAATCTCACTGGCTGTCCTGTCTGGAGACAATACACACCTCTTTAACATGTGCCTAATGCTCTCTTCACTCACATTGTCTGTATCTTTAAGACTTGATTAGCTGTAAAGATTCACATTCTAATCTAATCAGTATTCTGTAACTTGATTTTGTGTCTCTGTGCCTTGTTTGTGAGCAGATTTCCACTCCATCTGACGAAGGAGCAGTGCTCCGAAAGCTAATGGTATTTGCTACCAAATAAACCTGTTGGACTTTAACCTGTTGTTGTTAAAACTCTTACTGTGTTTACCCCAGTCCAACACCGGCATCTCCACATCAGAGGGACACATGGGCATTGCACTTACCTCCTTGATCCCCCTCGAAGAACAAGGCACCAGGTCAGGCCAGCACTGCCACAAGAGAGGTGGGGGGGCGGGGGGGGGGGGGGGGGGGGGGGGGGGATGGCGGGAGGACGTACAGGCCTCTTGCTGGGGGGAGGGGGGTGTTGGGTCACCCTCATGGCTGCGTGGTGTGGGGGGAGGCGGGTGTGAGCCTGTTCTTTCCGTGGTGGGGGGTGGGAGGGGGAAGGATACCTATCTGTGATGAGGGATTGGTGGTGCTACCCTAGTCAGAGGGGAGATCACCATTTCCATTGTTTCTGTCTATCAGCGCAGAGATTGGGGCGCCCTGTAAAAAGGTCACCCTGATATCAGAAATACCAGGCTGGCAGTGGGTTTCCCATGAATTTGAATCAACCAGGTGAGAGAAACCCACCTCACAGCTGCTGCTAACACCAGCCGGAAACACTCAGACTTAGAACCACTCCCGGCACTTAGAACCGATTCAAGTGAGTCACAGCTATCATCAGGGCGGTAGGTGGTAATCAGAAGGAGTTTACCATGGTTATGTTTGACCTAATGCCATGATCATAGTCAATGGTGAAGACTTCCAAGGCCACTCCCTCCTGACTATACCACATTGCCAGTGGGACAAGTCCGACCTAGGCGAGGTTCGCTGAGTGCGAACAACTCCAGCTGTTATGTATTTAAGATAAGGAACATCTCTCCCAATTTTGTTACAACCCCAGACATTCAGCAGACTACTAGGGTTGACTTGGTTGGATGTGCTTTCACTGTATCTGGTGTCCAGATTGACACTGGGTGGTCTGTTCACATTTAATTTCATTAGACACCTTTCCCTCATCAATTGCTTTGCACTCTGAAAATTCTCCCTAAGTCTTCTTTGCCCTACCTTGCAATTTCTTCCTCCTCACCATAATCTCTCCACGAGCAATCTTACCCCATTGTAATCTCTGCTGTCTCCAGAATGTCTTCCCCTCCAATGCCATAATTTTCTTTGTTCTTTGGGATATGGTTCCCGGAAGGGTAGGGGGTTTTAGTTCAGGCAGGCAGCATGGCCGGTGCAGGCTTGGAGGGCCAAAGGGCCTGTTCCTGTGCTGTAATTTTCTTTGTTCTTTCTCCCATGATCTCTTCCCCACGACCTCGCCCCACACTATCTCCCTTCACAATCTCGACCTGTCAATTCTCCCCTCATGATTGCTCCCCACACTCTCTGCCTGTGATCGCTCCTACACAAACCCTCCTGCACGATCTCTCCAGGAAACCACTTCTCACATGATCTCCTCCCATGATCATTCCTCCTGCAATCACTTTCCCTGCAATGTCTACTCTTGCAATATCTACCCCTACATGATCTCTTACCCAGCATATTTTATCCATATAATCACTTCCCATTTATATCTCTTCCCCCACAATAGGCTCTCTTGCCCCCAGTACGATCTCTTGCTCCCATTCCACTTCTTTTCCCTGGAAGAAATTCCCATCAACAATTCCTTCCTTGCAGCAAGATCTCTTCCCTGCCGAAAGGTCTCTTCCCCAACATGACATAAACGTTTCCCCAGCTTTAACCTCTCCCACACATGGGGCACGATTTCCCCCCCCAAAGAAAACAAAGTGCCAAAACGTCGGGAAAACAGGTTTTTTTTCCCACCCATTTTTTGGCAACACTTAGTTGGATGGATTTCCGGCATTCCGTGCATCATAGAGTGCCACTGGGGAATTCACACCCGTAAGGGGGGGGGCCTAATCCCGTCCAAGAGGCCAACAGCATAGTGCTTAGTGGGCTACTGCGCATGCACCAATCTGTCAGTGGGGAGATCGGCATATGCACACTGCCCCCCCACCCACCTCCCAATTCCTTTCCCAATCCCTCACCAGCCTCCTTAACCCCCACTCCGATCACCGGTCTCCGTGACCCTCCCCACCCCCTGGGCAGCCCCAATCGTCAGCCCCCCCCACCCCCCCTATGGCTAGCACCAACCCGCCCCTCCACCCCCAGACCAGCTCACCCCTCCCCCTGCCACTCCATGGCCAACCCATTCCCCCCTCCCCCCTACAATGGCAGCCTCAATCGCCCTCATCCCTCCCTCCCAACCCCACTGATCCCTAATGCAGAGTGCATAGAGGGTCCCCTGATCAGCCCCGCCCACAGCAGGCACCACCCTTGGTGCCCAGTAGGCAATGCCAGGGTGCCTGATAGGCAGTGCCAGGGTACCAGGCTGGGAATGCCAGGGTGCCAGGCTGGTAGCACCAGTCTGGCACTGCCCAAAAGGTACTCCCCTGCTGCCAACCTCCCAGGGGAGACCTCAATGATCTCTGTCCCTATTAGCAGGGTGATCATGCCTGGTCCCCGTTGATATATTCCCTGCTAGTGGAAACCTCCCCGGCTGGAGCAGAAACATTAGCGAGCTCAGATGATGCTGTCCCAGGCTCATTAATGATATGAAAATGACAAACTCCATACTGTAATCAGCTTTGCGCTGATTTCTGGTGCGAGGCTGGTTATGCTTAATGAAACGGCCTGGGAAAGTTGTAATCGGCTGGACGCCGGTCGTGACTTTCGCCAGAGTTCCCCCGCTGATATTTCCCAACTTCCTATGCTACTCGAGCAGCGCAGTGGGCCGGGAAAATCGCGCCCATGATCTCTTGCCTCACATATGTCCTCTTCCACCTCTCACAATATCTTCCCCACAACAATATCACTTTATTTACACAATGCCTTTAAGGACATAAAACATCCTGAGGCACCTCAGAGGAGAATTATAAATCAAAATTTGACACTGTGCCAAATAAGGAGATATTAGGACAAAGTGACCAAATGCTTGGTCAAGGCAGTAGATTCTAAGGAACATACTGAAGGAAGAACGAAAGATAGAATTAAGAGGTTGAGGGAATAAATTCCAGAGCTTAGCCCTAGGCAACTAAAGGTACAGCTATCAATGGTGGCGTGATTAAAATCAGGAATGCTCAAGAGGCCAGAATTAGAAGATCGAAGACATATTCACGGTTGTGGGGCTGGAGGAGATTACACAGATAGAGTAGGGTGAGGCCATGGAGGCATTTGAAAAAAAAGATGAGAATTTTATTATCTTTGACAAGGTACCACATGGTAGGTTGTTGCATAAGGTTAAATTCAGGGTGAGGTAGCCAAATGGATACAAAATTAGCTTGATGACAGAAGACAGAGGGTGGTTGTAGATGGTTGTTTTTCAAACTGGAGGCCTGTGATCAGTGGTGTGCCTCAGGGATCGGTGCTGGGTCCACTGTTATTTGTCATTTATATTAATGATTTGGATGAGAATTTAGTAGGCATGGTTAGTAAGTTTGCAGATGACACCAAGATTGGTGGCATAGTGGACAGTGAAGAAGGTTATCTAGGATTGCAACAAGATCTTGATCAATTGGGCCAGTGGGCTGACGAATGGCAGATGGAGTTTAATTTAGATAAATGCGAGGTGATGCATTTTGGTAGATTGAACCGGGGCAGGACCTACTCAGTTAATGGTAGAGTGTTGGGGAGAGTTACAGAGCAAAGAGATCTAGAGGTACATGTTCTTAGCTCCTTGAAAGTGGAGTCACAGGTGGACAGAGTGGTGAAGAAGGCATTCAGCATGCCTGGTTTCATTGGTCAGAATATTGAATACAGGAGTTGGGACATTTTGTTGAAGTTGTACAAGATATTAGTAAGGTCACACTTGGAATACTGTGTACAGTTCTGGTCACCTTATTACAGAAAGGATATTATTAAATTAGAAAGAGTGCAGAAAAGATTTATTAGGATGCCATCGGGAGTTGATGGTTTGAGTTATAAGAAGAGGTTAGATAAACTGGGACTTTTTTCCCTGGAAAGTCGGAGACTTAGGGGCGATCTTATGGAGATCTATAAAATAATGCGGGGCATAGATCAGCTAGATTTTCCAAAGGTAGGGGAAACTATAGGGGAAACCTATAGGTTTAAGGTGAGAGGGGAGAGATACAAAAGGGTCCAGAGGGGCATTTTTTTCACACAGAGGATGGTGAGTGTCTGGAACAAGCTGCCAGAGGTAGTAGTAGAAACGGACGCAATTTTGTCTTTTAAAAAGCATTTAGGTAGTTACATGAATAAGATGGGTATAGAGGGATATGGCCCAAACGCGGGCAATTGGGACTAGCTTAATGGTTAAAAAAAGGGGCAGCGTGGACAAATTGGGCCGAAGTGAATTGGGAGAGAATTTGCTCTATGAGTTGACGCAGAAGAAAGCAGGCTTAGGAAGAGTAAGGGAAATGTGGGTTAAGAGTGATGCAAGAACAGATCAGAGAGCCTTATCTGTGATCAGCACAACAGAAGTAGCTATGGCATGGGAGATGGCAAGGTCAAACAGGTGGCTGTGAAATTGGGTTGGAAAGCTTACATGGAGAGAAGGATTAAGAGAGGAGGGAAGGGCAGTAAACTCAGAGGTGAGCCAGTATGAAGAATTAAGAATGTACTGAGAATGAGAAGTCACTTGGTGAGAGGCTAAGGGAGGAAAACAGTAAACATATCTCAATGGGAATAATTGTATGACACTTAGGTAGGGAATTTCCCCTCTCCCTGCAGGATCTTTCCCCACAGGATCTCTCCCCGCAGGATCTCTCCCCTAGCAGGACTTCTCCCTTAAGGTTTTGTACCTGAATGCTCGGAGCATTCGAAACAAAATGGATAAATTAGTTGCACAGATAGATGTGAAGGGGTATGATATAGTTGGCATTATGGAGACATGGCTCCAAGGTGAACAAGGATGGGAAATAAACGTTGAAGGCTATTCAGTGTTTAGGAAGGACAGATGGAAAGGAAAAGGTGGTGGAGTTGCATTGTTGATTAAAAGTGATATTGATGTGATACTGAGGAAAGATATTGGCATAGATGATGTGGAATCTGTATGGGTCAAGTTAACAAACAACAAGAGGCAAAAAACATTGGTGGGGGTGGTAGACACTCCAACAAACTGTAGTGGTAATGTTGGGAAAAGCATTGGACAGAAAATCAGAGATGCATGTGTTGAAGGAACATCTGTGATTATGGGTGACTTCAATCTGCATATAGATTGGGAGAGTCAAATTAGTGACAGTACAATAGAGGAGGAATTTCTGAAGTACGGGATGGCTTTCTGGAGCAATATGTTGAGGAACCAAAAAGGGGGCAGGCCATCTTGGACTGGGTGTTGTGCAATAAGAAAGGATTAGTTGCCAATCTAGTTGTGAGAGAACACTTGGGGATGACTGACCAAAATATGGTAGAATTCTTTGTCAAGGTGGAGAGTGATGCAGTTGATTCTGAGACCAGGGTCCTCAATCTCAATAAAGGTGTGAGGCATGAATTGGCCATGATGGACTGGGAAACATTACTGAAAGGAAAGACAGTGGACAAGCAATGGCAGGAATTTAAAGAATGAATAGGTGAACTCCAGTAGTTGTTTATTCCTTATTGGCACAAGAGTGGTAAGGGAATCGTGGCCAAACCATGGCTTACAAGGGAAGTTAGAGATAGTATCAGATTCAAGGAAGAAGCATACAAATTGGCAAGAAAAAGCAAAGGCCTGAGGATTGCGAGCAGTTTAAAATTGAGCAGAGGACCAAGGGATTGATTAAGAAGGTAAAAATGGAGTATGAAAGTAAATTAGCAGGGAACATAAAACTGACTGTAAAAATTTCTATAGATATGTAAAAAGAGAAAAAGATTGACAAAAATGAATGTAGGCCCCTTACAGTCAGAAATGGGAAAATTCATAATGGGGAATAAAGAAATGGCTGAGGAATTAAATTTGTACTTTGCTTCAGTCTTCATAAAGGAAGACATGAATAATGTACGAGAAGTGCTGAGAGAAACATTTATTAATGAGCTGAAAGAAATCAGCATTAGTAGAGAAATGGTTTTGGGGGCAATTGATGGAATTGAAGGTGAATAAATCTCCAGGTCCTGATAATCTTCATCCTAGAGTACTTGAGGAAGTGGTCCTGGTATTGTAAATCCATTGGTGGTTAGTTTCCAAAATTCTGTGGACTCTGGAATAGTTCCTACAGATTGGAGGGTAACTAATGTAAACCCACTATTCAAAAAGGGAGGGAGAGAGAAAACAGGGAACAATAGACCAATGAACCTAACGTTGGTATCGGGGAAGTTACTAGAGTCTATTATCAAGGATTTCATAACTCAGTATTTGGAAGGCAGTGGTATAGTCAGACAAAGTCAGCATGGATTTACAAAAGGGAAATCATGCTTGACAAATCTATTGGAAGTTTATTGAGGATGTAACTAGTAGAGTTGACCGAGGGGAACCAGTGGATGTGGTTTATTAGACTTTCAGAAGGTTTTTGACGAGGTCTCACATAACAGGCTATTATGTAAAGTTAAAGCACATGGGATTGCAGGTAATGTCGTGAGGTTGATAGAAAGCTGGTTAGCAGATAGGAAGCAAAGAGTTGGCATAAAATTGGCAGTCAGTGACTCGTGGGATTCCGCAAGGATCTGTGCTAAGATCCTGTAAGCGAAACCCCTAATGGTTTCCAAATCCCATTCCAGACTCCAACTGTTCACATTATATATTAATGTTTTGGAAGCGGGAACTGAATGTATTATCTCCAAATTTGCAGATGATACAAAGTTGGGTGGGAGGGTGAGCTATGAGGAGGATGCAGAGTTGCCTCAGCGTGCTTCGGACAGGCTGAATGTGTGGGCATCTGCATGTGGATAAATGTGAGGTTATCCACTTTTGTAGCAATAATAGGAAGACAGATTATCACTTGAATGGGTGTAAATTGAGAGAGGTGGATACTCAATGACACCTTAGAGTCCTCGTGCATCAGTCGCTGAAAGTAAGCACGCAGGTATAGCCGGCAGTAAAGGCGGCAAATGGTATGTTGGCCTTCATAGCAAGAGGATTTGAGTATAGTTAGGAATGTTTTGCTGCAATTGTATGGGGCATTGGTGAGACAACACCTGGAATATTGTGTGCAGTTTTGGTGTCCTTATCTGAGGAAGGATGTCCTTGCTATAGAGGGAGCACAGCGAAGGTTTACCAGGCTGATTCCTGGGATGACAGGTCTGTCATATGAGAAGAGACTAATTCGGTTAGGATTATACTCACTGAAGTTTAGCAGAGTGAGAGGGGATATAGAAACTTATAAAATCCGAACAGAGTTAGACGGGGTAGATTCAGAGAGAATGTTCCCAATGGTGGGGGAGTCCACAACTAGGGGTCATAGTTTGAGGATAAGGGGTAAAACTTTTAGAACTAAGGTGAGGAAAAATTTCTTCACTCAGAAGTTAATGAATGCATGGAATTCACTACCACAGAAAGTAGTTGAGACCAAAACGTTGTCTGATTTCAAGGAGAAATTAGATACAGCTCTTGGGGCTAAAGGGATCAAGGGAAATGCGAGGAAGGGAGGATCAGGCTATTGAATTCGATTTTCAGCCATGATCAAAATGAATGGCAGAGCAGGCTCGAAGGGCCGAATGGCCAACTCCTGCTTCCAGGTTCTCCCCTAGCAGGATCTCCCCTCATAGGACCTCTCCCCCAGCGGGATCTCTCCCCCAGCGGGATCTCTCCCCCAGCGGGATCTCTCCATCTCTCCACCAGCAGGATCTCTTAATTTCTCTCCCAGCAGGATCTCTCCCCCTCCACAATCTCTCTGCCAGCCTTTGCCCTACCACCTGTGATCCATTGTACCCCTCCTGCCCTTTCATAGAATCATAGATTCCGTACAATGCAGAAGAGGCCATTCATCCAATTGCATTTGCACTGACTCTCTGAAAGAGCATCTTACCCAGGCCCTCTCCCCGCCCTAGTCCCTTTAACCCCAAGCATTTACCATGACTAATCTAACCTACACATCTTTGACACTGAGGGACAATTTAGCATGGCCAATTCACCTAACCGACACATCTTTGGACTGTGGGAGGAAATTGGAGCACCAGGAGAAAACCCACATAAACACAGGGAGAACATGCAAACTCCACACAGTCACCCAAAGCCAGAATTGAAGCCACGTACCAGGAGCTCTGAGGCAGCAGTGCTAACCACCATGCCACACCCAGCATGCCACCATGTCACCCCAGTCCCCACACAACTTTTCCTCTGCATGATCTGTTCAACCCCATGGGTCTCTTGTACAATCACTTCCACTCCTGCTGCGATCTCTCCAATCCATGTTTATGGCAATGAACTATAAGGCTTCCTGCTGAGCAGTCAGCTAGCCATTAATCTAACTGGCTATCGATCAGGAAGTGAAGGAAACATTTAAACACAATCATGCTATTACATTTGCAGGACCTCACAATCCCCTGTACTTTCCATTTTCCAGCTATTACATGTCACCCCCTGCTTCCTCCCCACCCTTTGGTAAACACTGGGCCTGGGTCTCTGTCTTACATTTTAGAAATTTCTGGACTGTGATTACAATATATTGCTTACTTGCTTAAATCGCCAGATGAACAAAATATGATTGGTGTGAACATTTCTTAATCTCAATCCGTTTGAGTTTATTTGTGCCCCACACTAACACAGTTCACCTGTCAACTGGTGGCTTTTGAGATATCATTGCCTTTCCAGCTTTCTGGGAGTATTGTGCTCCAGTTTCACTGCCCAGCATTGTTCATTATGTAGGTCAGTACTTCAACAATGAAGTTATTGTGCTCAAGTGTCTGGTTCCAGTTGGAGCACATGGTGTTAAAAGCTTATTTTGTTGATCAGTTGCATTTCCTGTAATTGAATCAAAATGATGCCAGAAAATCAGCGGGGCAGAGATCAATTATTTTTAATGAAGTTTATAGCCTAGGTTTTCATTATACCAAGTTAAAATCTCTTGCTAAATAATTTGTTCTGCGCAGCCTAACAAAAAACAGGTCTAATGGAGAGAAAAAAGCCTGCAATAGAGAAATGAAAAATAAAGAGTCAGTGGAGGGTTGCCAATATATCGATGAAATGGGAGCGTGAAATGAGACCTGGATATCTTTTATCAATTGAGGTGCAAGAAATTAGGGTCTTGAATAAACAAATACGTTCTGCATAATATAACACACTCTAGAAAAATTTCTAAAAATGCTAAGAGCATCATTCATGCCACACTCCTGGCGCACCGAGGTTGAAGAATTTGGCACCCTGTCAAATCTCGTTCACTGAAGCAGGATGGAAAAATCCTGTTGGCGTGAATGGTGGTAACATTCCGACCAACAATTTTAAACAGTCTGTTGAAACAGGCAAGGTCACTTAGTTCAGATCGCCATATTGCCATTCCTAAGTTGTTAAGATGGTGCTTTGTGTGTCCCCCTTATCTGTGTAAGTGGTTAGAAAGGAATCGGGATAAGACCCTCAACATGATGTAAATATAAAAGCTGACCTTGTTCAGAGGAAGTGGTAGCCGCTTGGATGTTTGGAGCACCTATCCTGTATCCATTCATCAGAAAAGATATCTTGATGACTGATACTGGGAAAGCTACCAGCCCCCAAAGGAATGACATATATATTGGTGGTATACTGGTGAGATGCTAGGGACATGGTAATGCTAGTTGGGCAACTGCCTTCTTCAGATGGAAAATGGACAAGAGGAGGATGAGGAAGATTGAGGGATGAGTTTCCTAACATTTCAACTCCAGGATCAATAAACTGTTCTTGACTGATATTACAGGTTGTATACCTTTTCTGTCTAATTAATTACTACATCATATCTAACAGTTGCTTCTTAATAAGCTGTCCTAAAATGATTTATGACTAGTCGACTGCCTATTTAATATCTGTGGCCCCCAAAGACACTGGAGTCACAATCCAATAGATCTTCTGATGACAGCACTTACTAACATGGACCTTTAAATCAATCAATAAAAAATGCTGAGATATTATTACTGCTTTTAGTGTGAGAACATCTAATGTTTCAATTAAAATATGAACAGACATAATTCATAGTTTAAAGGTAATTTGACAATGTCATGCTCCTGGTGCAGAATCTGCAATTGCACGAAGGACATTTGGACACATGCTTCTCAACATTTTTCCAGCAAACTTGATCCCCACATACTGGAAGCAAATATCAAAAATATGTTCCCTGAGAATTTCCAACCACTATATTCAGAACTTTACGTAGGATATATGGCACTGAAAGAAGCCATTCAGCCCAACCAGTTTAAGCAGTGCTTATAATCTGCTCAAACCTTCTTCAACTTTTCTTTATCTAAGTCTTTAGCACAAACTTCCATTTCCCTCTCCACAAAAGTTTGTACAGCTTCTGCTTAAACGTATCAACACAATTCATTTCAGCCACTCATGAATTCTACATTCTGACCACTCTTTGTGGAAAGAAGATACTTCTGAATTTCCAATTGGATTTCTTGGTGACTATTTTATATTGATGGCCTATAATTATGCTCTTCTCCACAAAAGGAAACACTGGGGGAGATTCTTCTACCCTGCGCTCGCAGGCATAATCATGTTATGGCCGAGACTCTCGCAAGAGGGCACAAAATGCGTTTTGCACCGGTGAGATCTCATTTTGAGCTCCCAGCTCACAACATAATCTAGTTCATGCCCAGCAAGGGTGTGAACCAGATTAGCATATTTAAATCTTCAGTTAAATGTATATTTTCAAAAGAACTAGCTAGATTTTTAAAAATGTTGAGCAAAATTCAAAAAATGATACGCTGAAAAGAAGGCTAATCCACTGTGCAAGTGAAAAGATGAAACTGAGTGAAAGCAGAGTCAAGAAACACAACCAAATCACAAATACAGTAAAAAGCTGAATTTACCTTTTAAAATATGCAGCTTTCAAGATCAGCACATCCAGAGCGCAGCTAGAAGGAAGCTGCAGCAACAGGTCCATAACCATCACTATTACACATCATGGCCAAGCTGAACTGAAGAAAACAAAAGTTTAAAAAGTTTCCAGCACGTTTCTCTGCTTTAAAAATCCAGTAGCTGGCCGAGGTTCCTATTTCAAAGATCTCCCATGTACTTGATAAGCTTAAAAAAAGGCCGGTAATCATGACAAGGAGCCCGCCAAAACTGAAAAAGCACAGGAAGAATACAGAGGAGAAAAAAACTGGCACCTACCCATTTTTGAGGGAAATAAAATTTTAAAGCAATATTCACCAATAAGAAAAACGGCCAAGAGGTAGAAAATGAACAGCACCAGAGCAGTTTAGATTAAGACAAGGGCCAAACCAGATCCAAAATTGAGTGTCTTGGGGAAGAAAATCTATAGATTACAGGAGTACATCAGGAGTAAATAAGAAATCAATTGAAGTATAAGTTAATGTGTTTTTATACTTGTTTGATGTATTTGCAAATAAAATTATCCTAAAAAAAGAAAAATCCATTTGACAAATATATTAATCTCCAAGCTGTGGAGAACACCGACCTTACAAAGATCAAGAACGCCTTCAATAAAGCGCTGTGGGAGACAAAATCCCACAAGCTGAGGGAGACAAAAGATGCCAGACCAAGGGAAACAGAAGACCCCAGACTGAGTGAGACAGGAGACCCATGCCAAGAGAGACAATACTCAAGCAAAGCACAAGGTGATCACAGACCATAGAATCCTAGAGTGCAGAAGGAGGCCATTCGGCCCATCGAGCCTGCACCGATCACAATCCCACTCAGGCCCTATTCCCATAACCCCACACATTTACCCTGCTAATTCCCCTGACACCAGGGTCAACTTATCATGGCCAATCAACCTAACCCGCACATTTTTGGAATGTGGGAGGAAACCGGAGCACCACGCAGACACGGGGAGAATGTGCAAACTCCACACAGACAGTGACCCAAGGCCAGAATTGAATCCCGGCCCCTGCTAACCACTGTGCCATCGTGCCACCCCATGTCAGTGCAATGTAGTGCACGAGCTAAAGCAATGAGTACAGAAAAAAGAAGAGGCTAGAAAGCAGCTGACAGACTTTAAATTACAGCTTTTTTAAAAAGCTGACACATTATCCAAACTGCAATAGTAGGTGGTAGTGTGGGGAGAACAGCGGATTATGAATGAAGGAAAGCTATCTCAGGTAATGCACAAAAAAACAAAATCTACAAAAAGAAAATTAAACAATTCTACAGGAGAATGTTCATATCAAAACTCAGTTGCAGGAACTCAACCAGAAATACAGCCAAGCACAATAACCAGACAGAAAAAGTACTCAAAGAAGTTGGGGCCCTGAAAAATGCTTTAAACAACCAATACACAGCCCTGGAAAAGCACAAAGAGCTAAAAAGTACACTGAATAATACTTCAGTGAAAACAGCATTAACGCATTAGTATTGACAAAAAAATGCACTGAAGAGCAGTGTTCGCAAGAGATCGACAAGAAAATAAACATTTGAAAGAACAGCTGATAGTCCTTCAAGATCAAATGCAAAAGGAACATGTAAACTTCAGCAGCATGAAGAAACAGGCTATGAACACCCTAGGAACAGGCTGCAGAAGTTCCCTGAGGTCCTGCTCTCTACAGTTTTCTGTTTTGAATGCTGGTGAGGGAGTTGGTTCCTCGGAGCAGTGCAGTCTCAACAGAAGAGGGAAGGGGAGGAAGAATAGGGGAAAAGCAGTAGCGATAGGGAATTTGTTAGTTAGAGGAACAGACAGATGTTTCTCGAGCCATAAATGTGACTTCAGGCTGGTATGTTTCCTCCCAGGTGCCAGGGTCAAGAATGTCACAAAGCAACTGCAGGACATTCTTCTGGAGAGGATGAACAGCAAGAAGGAATGGTTCATGTTGGTACCAATTACTTAGGGTGAAGCAGGACAATAAGATTCAGAAAGCAGATTTCTGGGAGCTAGGATGGAGGTTGGAAAGCAGGAGTTTTGAAGCCGTAATCTCAGGATTACTTCCAGTTCCATGTCTGTGGCCAAACGGGCCACCTAAAATGGCGACTTACAGAGCACGCTGGGATAATTGGACAAGCACTGAAACAGCAGGCTGCAGCTTAAAAGACAGAGATAAACAGGCTGCAGCTCAGTTGACTGAATACACAGGATATGGGCCATCCCAAAGACAATGGACACTCTCTGGTCAAACATAC
Source organism: Mustelus asterias (assembly GCF_964213995.1). NCBI lineage: Eukaryota > Metazoa > Chordata > Chondrichthyes > Carcharhiniformes > Triakidae > Mustelus > Mustelus asterias. Next base: position 117,913,181 of record NC_135802.1, read on the forward strand.
TTGTTTACCAGACAAAGGGGAGCCTTAACCCTTTATTTGGGAGGAAGGTATGTGACCTACGTGGCTCCAGCACCTACAGGCATGGCCGTTGGTACATGCTGCTAGCTGCTCTGTCTGGAGACAATACACATCTCTTTAACCCGTGTTTAATGCTCCCTCCTCCACATTGTCTGTACCTTTAAGACCTGGCTGGTTGTAGGAATTCGCATTCTAATTAGTATTCTGTAACTTGATTTCTGTGATTCTGTGCACTGTTTGAGAGCACATTTCCACTCCATCTGACGAAGGAGCAGCGCTCCGAAAGCTTATGGTATTTGCTACCAAATAAACCTGTTGGACTTTAACCTGGTGTTGTGAGACTTCTTACTATGTTCACCCCAGTCCAACACCGGCATCTCCACATTGTTGGTACACACCCAGAGATCGGTGTGGCAGCACCTGATTGGACTCTTATCGATCAAGGTGATCAAGCCCTGATCGATTGATTGATAAGAATCAGGAGACCACTCAAAAGGACACAAAACCAAGGAGGGATAAAAGGTGCTGCACAACAGAAGAAGCTCTCTCTCTCTGACCCCAAAAATGAGCGACAACAACAGTGACCATCGCCAGCAACAACCAGCACGAGGAGAGCCACCACACCTGAGAAGGAAGGAAGACCAGAACCAGAGTGCCAGACCAGACCAAAGAACCAGACTACGCAGAGGACTACAGAGACCAGCGCACAGATAAAGGCCAATATCTGCCTGGGTACTTGCCAGTCACACAAAGTTAAGTCAAGGTCTAGTATTGGACTTGAACTTTAGTATTTGCTGTAAGCTAACTTATTGTTGGTTAGGTGGGTGATTATTGATTGTGTGTTTTAAATAAATATTGGTTGTACTAACAAAAAGTCTACTCGCAATTCTTTGTCCATCGTGTAAGGGTTAAAATAGACTGTGCGGTAGGCGTAACACATGTTAGCATAGAAAAAGGAGAATTGAGTGATTTAACTCATGCTGGAGAACTGGTATAGGACAACGAACACAACAGTCCAGGAACAGGCCCTTCAGGTCACCAATCCTGCGCCGGCACATGACGCCTTTCTATACTAAAGACCTTTTGCCTTTACGCAGTCCATATCCCTCTATTTCCTGCCTATTCATATATCTGAGAAGATGCCTCTTAAACGTTGCTATCGTATCTGTTTCCACCACCTCTACTGGTAGCGCATTCCAGGTACTTACCACCCTCTGTGTAAAAAACTTGACTCGCACATCTCCTTTAAACTTTCCCTCTTTTATCTTAAACCTGTGTCCCCTAATATTTGACATTTCTATCTTGGGAAAAAAGACTCTGACTATCCATGCCTCTCATAATTTTGTAAACTTCTATCAGGTTGCCCCTCAGCCTCTGACATTCAAACCAAGCTTGCCTAATCTCTCCTCTATTGTCTCTCCTCTATTGGGAGAGATAGATCTCTCCAAACCAGGCAAAATCTGGTAAACCTTTTCTGCACCTCTCCAAAGCCTCCATATCCCACTGACGATCTAGGAGAAAAAGCACTGAATGCTTCAAATTTACTGAAAATCATTAATTTGCTGAAAAATGCAACAGCTGGAATTGTGAAACAAGTGGAAATAAAGGTTCTAATTTTGAAATGTTAATGTCCAGCAAGAACATGGTGGACCCTACGGTAAAACAAAAACATCCAAGTTCCGGTAACACAGAATATCACAATTCAGCACCAAACTGACAAAGTAAACCCAAAGCAACTGAAATGACTTTTCCTCCAAATGTGACAGAATGAGATGTGGAAGAATTGTCAAAGCTGCAGACCCATCTGAATTTAAAAAGTCAGAGACTTGAGTGGGGTGGAGGTGCAGGGGAAAAGGGGTGGCAAGTAAAGACTGAATTATAAATGTATTTGAGTAAGGACTTGGGAGGAAGTGCAGCATAAGGGTGTTCGGCAGAACAAGAGTTAATGTGGGACTGGAGCAGTACCACCCACAGTATGATGTCATATGATAGTAGATTATGTGGGGCAGAGTTTGGAAGGAGCCAGCACAAAGACAGCACCCATGCGTGGCAATACTTTGGATGGGCACATAGTTATGGGTTACTAATAAACAGTTTATGTTGAACCATACAAGTCTCCAGACCTCCCTGTGAACCACCAAACTCCCTTTGCAACACATTTACATCTTTATAGTCTTATCGCTGAGTCTCTTCTTTCATAATACCTCCTAGAACATAGAACATAGAACATTACAGCGCAGAACAGGCCCTTCGGCCCACGATGTTGCACCGACCAGTTAAAAAAAAAAAAACTGTGACCCTCCAACCTAAACCAATTTCTTTTCATCCATGAACCTATCTACGGATCTCTTAAACGCCCCCAAACTAGGCGCATTTACTACTGATGCTGGCAGGGCATTCCAATCCCTCACCACCCTCTGGGTAAAGAACCTACCCCTGACATCGGTTCTATAACTACCCCCCCTCAATTTAAAGCCATGCCCCCTCGTGCTGGATTTCTCCATCAGAGGAAAAAGGCTATCACTATCCACCCTATCTAAACCTCTAATCATCTTATATGTTTCAATAAGATCCCCTCTTAGCCGCCGCCTTTCCAGCGAAAACAATCCCAAATCCCTCAGCCTCTCCTCATAGGATCTCCCCTCCATACCAGGCAACATCCTGGTAAACCTCCTCTGCACCCTCTCCAAAGCCTCCACATCCTTCCTGTAATGTGGGGACCAGAACTGCACACAGTACTCCAAGTGCGGCCGCACCAGAGTTGTGTACAGTTGCAACATAACGCTACGACTCCTAAATTCAATCCCCCTACCAATAAACGCCAAGACACCATATGCCTTCTTAACAACCTTATCTACTTGATTCCCAACTTTCAGGGATCTATGCACACATACACCTAGATCCCTCTGCTCCTCCACACTATTCAAAGTCCTCCCGTTAGCCCTATACTCAACACATCTATTATTCCTACCAAAGTGAATTACCTCACACTTCTCCGCATTAAACTCCATCCGCCACCTCTCGGCCCAACTTTGCAACCTGTCTAAGTCTTCCTGCAAACTACGACACCCTTCCTCACTGTCTACCACACCACCGACTTTGGTGTCATCAGCAAATTTGCTAATCCACCCAACTATACCCTCATCCAGATCATTAATAAATATTACAAACAGCAGTGGCCCCAAAACAGATCCCTGAGGTACACCACTTGTAACCGCACTCCATGATGAATATTTACTATCAACCACCACCCTCTGTTTCCTATCCGCTAGCCAATTCCTGATCCAATTTCCTAGATCACCCCCAATCCCATACATCTGCATTTTCTGCAGAAGCCTACCATGGTGAACCTTATCAAACGCCTTACTAAAATCCATATATACCACGTCCACTGCCTTGCCCCCATCCACCTCCTTGGTCACTTTCTCAAAAAACTCAATAAGGTTAGTAAGGCACGACCTACCTGCCACAAAACCATGCTGACTATCACCTATCAATTCATTACTCTCCAAATAACTATAAATCCTATCCCTTATAATTTTTTCCAACATCTTGCCGACAACAGAAGTGAGACTCACCGGTCTATAATTCCCGGGGAAGTCTCTGTTCCCCTTCTTAAACAATGGGACAACATTCGCTAACCTCCAATCTTCTGGTACTATACCAGAGGCCAACGACGACCTGAAGATCAGAGCCAGAGGCTCTGCAATCACTTCTCTTGCCTCCCAGAGAATCCTTGGATAAATCCCATCCGGACCAGGGGATTTATCTATTTTCAGACCCTCCAGAATATCCTGCACATCCTCCTTATCAACTGTAATACTGTCTATTCTACTCCCTTGCAACCCAGTGTCCTCCTCAGCTATATTCATGTCCCCTTGCGTGAACACCGAAGAGAAATATTGGTTCAATGCTTCACCAATCTCCTCCGGTTCCACACATAACTTCCCTCTGCCATCTATAATTGGCCCTAAACTTGCCCTAACCAACCTTCTGTTCTTGACATACCTATAGAACGGGTTGATTTGTCTTGATTCACTTCATAAACTGGTATATTTACTCTCTTACTACATGATATTCAATTTACACTAGTTTCACCATTGCTCTAGAAATGCAAAATCTTTCCTGGCATCCACACGTGTTTCAACATGCCATCTTTTGTAAAATGGATATTATTGTGATATTTGTTTGCTGGCTTTTATGGAGCAGCCTGTGAACACCAGAGAACCTATAAGCATTGACAAAAGTAATAATTTGTTTCCAGTTGGCATTGTGCCCATTGACAATTTGTGAATTTGGACAGCAATATAAAAATAATAAAGCTTCCATTCATAATCTTTAAACTGCTGGCTGCAGCAAACATATTATCAAAATACTAGAAGGAAATCTATTCAGCACATAATTGGAAAGGCTCTGGCAACTGTCTGTGTTCCCTCTGAAAAAGTAACATTCAAGAGTGTCAACTTTCAGTAATCATCAGTTTTGACAAAATTAATACAAATGTTATCATTCTGAGGAACTGTAGCTGGCTGCAGAATTGGTGCCAGGAATGTACAAACCAGAAGTAATACATAGAAACATAGAACAGTACAGCACAGAACAGGCCCTTCGGCCCACGATGTTGTGCCGAGCTTTATCTGAAACCAAGATCAAGCTATCCCACTCCCTATCATCCTGGTGTGCTCCATGTGCCTATCCAATAACCGCTTAAATGTTCCTAAAGTGTCTGACTCCACTATCACTACAAGCAGTCCATTCCACACCCCAACCACTCTCTGCGTAAAGAACCTACCTCTGATATCCTTCCTATATCTCCCACCACGAACCCTATAGTTATGCCCCCTTGTAATAGCTCCGTCCACCCGAGGAAATAGTCTTTGAACGTTCACTCTATCTATCCCCCTCATCATCTTATAAACCTCTATTAAGTCTCCCCTCAGCCTCCTCCGCTCCAGAGAGAACAGCCCTAGCTCCCTCAACCTTTCCTCATAAGACCTACCCTCCAAACCAGGCAGCATCCTGGTAAATCTCCTCTGCACTCTTTCCAGCGCTTCCACATCCTTCTTATAGTGAGGTGACCAGAACTGCACACAATATTCCAAATGTGGTCTCACCAAGGTCCTGTACAGTTGCAGCATAACCCCACGGCTCTTAAACTCCAACCCCCTGTGAATAAAAGCTAACACACTATAGGCCTTCTTCACAGCTCTATCCACTTGAGTGGCAACCTTTGGAGATCTGTGGATATGGACCCCAAGATCTCTCTGTTCCTCCACAGTCTTCAGAACCCTACCTTTGACCCTGTCATCCACATTTAAATTAGTCCTACCAAAATGAATCACCTCACATTTATCAGGGTTAAACTCCATTTGCCATTTTTCAGCCCAGCTTTGCATCCTATCTATGTCTCTTTGCAGCCTACAACAGCCCTCCACCTCATCCTCCACCAATCTTGGTGTCATCAGCAAATTTACTGATCCACCCTTCAGCCCCCTCCTCTAAGTCATTAATAAAAATCACAAAGAGCAGAGGACCAAGCACTGATCCCTGTGGCACGCCACTAGCAACCTGCCTCCAATCCGAAAATTTTCCATCCACCACCACCCTCTGTCTTCGATCAGACGGCCAGTTACCTATCCAATCGGCCAACTTTCCCTCTATCCCACACCTCCTCACTTTCATCATAAGCCGACCATGGGGGACCTTATCAAACGCCTTACTAAAATCCATGTATATGACATCAACTGCCCTACCTTCATCAACACACTTAGTTACCTCCTCAAAAAATTCTATCAAATTTGTGAGGCACGACTTCCCCTTCACGAATCCGTGCTGACTATCCCGGATTAATCCGCATCTTTCTAAATGGAAAGTAAATCCCATCCCTCAGGACCTTTTCCATCAATTTACCAACCACCGAAGTAAGACTAACCGGTCTATAATTACCAGGGTCATTTCTATTCCCTTTCTTAAACAGAGGAACAACATTCGCCATTCTCCAGTCCTCTGGCACCATCCCCGTGGACAGTGAGGACCCAACAATCAAAGCCAAAGGCTCTGCAATCTCATCCCTTGCCTCCCAAAGAATCCTAGGATACATTTCATCAGGCCCAGGGGACTTATCGACCTTCAGTTTATTCAAAACTGCCAGGACATCCTCCCTCCGAACATCTATTTCCTCCAGCCTATTAGCCTGTAACACCTTCTCTTCCTCAAAAACATGGCCCCTCTCCTTGGTGAACACTGAAGAAAAGTATTCATTCATCACCTCACCTATCTCTACTGACTCCATACACAAGTTCCCACGACTGTCCTTGACCGGCCCTAACCTCATCCTGGTCATTCTTTTATTCCTCACATAAGAGTAAAAAGCCTTGGGGTTTTCCATGATCCGACCCGCCAAGGACTTCTCATGTCCCCTCCTAGCTCTCCTAAGCCCCTTTTTCAGCTCATTCCTTGCTAACTTGTAACCCTCAATCGAGCCATCTGAACCTTGTTTCCTCATCCCTACATAAGCTTCCCTCTTCCTTTTCACAAGACATTCCACCTCTTTCGTGAACCATGGTTCCCTCACTCGGCCATTTCCTCCCTGCCTGACAGGGACATACCTATCAAGGACACCCAGTATTTGTTCCTTGAAAAAGTTCCACTTTTATAGAAATCATAGAAACCCTACAGCACAGAAAGAGGCCATTCGGCCCATCGAGTCTGCACCGACCACAATCCCACCCAGGGCCTACTCCCATATATTTTACCCACTAATCCCTTTAACCTACGCATTCCAAGACACTAAGGGCAATTTTAGCATGGCCAATCAACCTAACCCGCACATCTTTGGACTGTGGGAGGAAACCGGAGCACCCAGAGGAAACCCACGCAGACACGAGGAGAATGTGCAAACTCCACACAGACAGTGACCCGAGCCGGGAATCGAACCCAGGTCTCTGGAGCTGTGAAGCAGCAGTGCTAACCACTGTGCTACCGTGCCGCCGTTTCATTAGTGCCTTTCCACTGTGCCGCCGTTTCATTAGTGCTAACCACTGTGCCGCCGTTTCATTAGTGCCTTTCCACTGTGCCGCCGTTTCATTAGTGCTAACCACTGTGCCGCCGTTTCATTAGTGCTAACCACTGTGCTACCGTGCTACCGTTTCATTAGTGCCTTTCCCTGACAGTTTCTGTTCCCAACTTATGCCCCCTAATTCTTGCCTAATCGCATCATAATTACCTCTCCCCCAATTGTAAACCTTGCCCTGCCGTCCGGCCCTATCCCTCTCCATTGCAATAACAAAAGACACCGAATTGTGGTCACTATCTCCAAAGTGCTCTCCCACAAACAAATCTAACACTTGGCCCGGTTCATTTCCCAGTACCAAATCCAATGTGGCCTCACCTCTTGTCGGCCTATCCACATATTGTGTCAGGAAACCCTCCTGCACACACTGCACAAAAACTGCCCCATCCGAACTATTCGACCTACAAAGGTTCCAATCAATATTTGGAAAGTTAAAGTCCCCCATGACAACTACCCTGTGACCCCCACACATATCCATAATCTTCTTAGCAATTTCTTCCTCCACATCTCTATTACTATTTGGGGGCCTATAGTAAACTCCTAACAACGTGACCACTCCTTTCCTATTTCTAACCTCAGCCCATACTACCTCTGTAGACAGATCCCCCTTGAAGTGCCTTTCCGCAGCCGTTAAACTCTCCTTGATTAACAATGCCACTCCTCCACCTCTTTTACCAGCTTCCCTGCACTTACTGAAACATCTATACCCCGGAACGTCCAACAACCATTCCTGTCCTTGTTCTACCCACGTCTCCGTAATGGCCACAACATCGTAGCCCCAAGTACCAATCCACGCCCCAAGTTCATCTACCTTGTTCCGGATGCTCCTTGCATTGAAGTAGACACACATCAACCCACCTTCCTGTCTACCGGTACCCACCCTTGACCCTGATACCTTCCCCAATACCTCACCACCCTCAACACTGACTTCTGGACTACAACTCCTTTTCCCACTCCCCTGACAAATTAGTTTAAACCCCCCTGAAGAGCCGTATCAAATTTCCCTCCCAGGATATTGGTGCCCCTCTGGTTCAGGTGCACCCCGTCCTGTTTGTACAGGTCCCACCTTCCCCAGAATGTGTTCCAATTATCCACGTATCTGAAACCCTCCCTCCTACACCATCCCTGCAACCACATGTTTAACTGCACTCTCTCCCTGTTCCTCAACTCGCTATCACGTGGCACCGGCAACGTACCAGAGATGACCACATGTTTTGTCTTGGCTCTCAGCTTCCAGCCCAGCTCCAGAAATTCCTGCTTTAAATCCCCGTCCCTTCTCTTACCTATGTCATTGGTACCAATGTGTACCACGACTTGTGACTGTTTCCCCTCCCCCTTAAGAATCCGGAAAACACGGTCCGAGACCTCACGGACCTTGGCATCCGGAAGGCAACATACCATCCGTGAGTCTCTTTTGCTGCCACAGAACCTCCTATCTATCCCTCTAACTAACAAGTCTCCAATAACTATTGCCCTCCCGCTCTCCCCCTTACCCTCCTGAGCCACAGAGACGGCCACAGTGCTGGAGATCCTCTCACTGCGGCTCACCACTGGTATGTCGTCCCCCTCAACCGTATCCAAAGCGGAATACTTGTTGCTAAGGGGAACGACCACAGGGGATCCCTGCACGGACTGCTTCCTCCCAGCCCCTCTCACCATCACCCATCTGTTTTCATTCCTTGGAGTAACTGTATCCCTAAAGCTTCTGTCTATGGCCACCTCTGCGTCCCTAATGATCCTAAGTTCATCCAACTCTAGCTCCAGTTCCCTAACACGGTTTTGGAGGAGCTGCAGATGGGTGCACTTCCCACAGATGTAATCAGCAGGGACACTGTCGTCGTCCCTCACCTCAAACATAGTGCAAGAGGAACATAGCACTGCCTGCACACCCATCCCCTCTAGATACCTTGCCAGTACCAGGTAGAAACAGCAAAAATGAATTAAACTCACCCCTGCTCGCCCTTTCTGCCTAAGCCCTGTGAGCCAAAGCCCTTATAGCTCACACTCTGCTTCCCACACACTACACTGCCCGCTCCTGACGCTGCCCGCTGTATACTGCAGCCTACCTTTTATACTTCGCGCGCTTAAAAAACCCTTCCCAGACTCCTTAGCAGCCCACTTCCGGTTTTCACTTTAAACTTAAGAAAAATACTACGACAAAAGTAAAGGCCAAAAAAAAACACACACTAACTGACTAATTAAATAAATAATTCAATCAATCTCTCACCAGCACTGCTGCCTCCAATCACTCCCTCTCTGCTTGCTCCAGTGGAACAATGAGTAAATCAGAGAAATTAAAAAACATTCATTCTTCAATGCTCTATCCTCCAATGGCTAGCTGTTAAAGTATGAGAATGAAAAGAGAAAAAAGTCAAATAAAAACAATTCGGCTATAATGCTAATTAGAGATAAGCAGTAGGTTGTTCATAAAATGCCTCAGGGAGGGGTAATTGCATGGAAGCTGTCAAATTAAGAGCAAGAGATTTAGGAAAATATATATAATTGCTTGCTAAAATAAGAGAAGGAATATTGAATACAAACATTAAAGAATGGCAACTCTTTATATCCTTCAGTATCCTTTATATCCTTGATATCCTTTATATTCTTTAGGTAGCATGGTGGCAGTGGTTAGCACTGCTGCCTCACAATGCCAGGGTCCCAGGTTCAACTCCGGCATTGGGTCACTGCGTGGAGTTTGCACTTTTTCCCCATGTCTGCGTTGGTTTCCTCCGGGTGCTCCGGTTTCCTCCCACAGTCCAAAGATGTGTGGGTTAGGTTGATTGGCCATGCTGAATTGACCCCAGTGTCAGGGGGATTAGCAGGGTAAATCTATGGGATTACGGGAGTAGGACCTGGGTGGGATTGTGGTCGATACAAACTCGATGGGCCTTCTTCTGTACTGTTGGGATTCTATGATCTATGAACCAACTGACCCACAAATGTGGAGATGGCACTAGTGCATTTTATGGACATCAAAGAACAAGAACAAAGAACAATACAGCACAGGAACAGGCCCTTCGGCCCTCCAAGCCCGCGCCGCTCCCCGGTCCAGGATTGAATCCTGAATCCAGGATCCCCGCCCAATTTTCCAGCCTATCTACATCCTAATATCCTATCCACCGAGCTGTCCCTCACAGCTATGATGCTTTGTTCATCACAACCTATTAACTCCCCCCCACCCCCCCATTCCAGACCATGTGATCTCCAGGGAGAGGCGAAAACCCAGAGTGAAAACCCCAGGGCCAATATGGGGAAAAAAAATCTGGGAAATTCCTCTCCGACCCCCTGAGGCGATCGAAACTAGTCCAGGAGATCACACTGGCCCTGATCAGAAAATGCTTCCCAACCCTAGTCATTTCCACTTCTGCTTTACGAACACCATCTGAATTCCCTGCCCCCGAGACAGGTTCCCAACTATCCGCAATCTCGCTCTGTACTGGCACCAGCAAGATGATCATAGAATGAAGCCTTGAAACGAGAAACAAAGAACAATTAGCCCGCGCCGCTCCCTGGTCCAAACTAGACCACTCTTTTGTATCCCTCCATTCCCACTCCGTTCATATAGCTGTCTAGATAAGTCTTAAACGTTCCCAGTGTGTCCGCCTCCACCACCTTGCCCGGCAACACATTCCAGGTCCCCACCACCCTCTGTGTGAAATATGTCCTTCTGATATCTGTGTTAAACCTCCCCCCCTTCACCTTGAACCTATGACCCCTCGTGAACGTCACCACCGACCCGGGGAAAAGCTTCCCACCGTTCACCCTATCTATGCCTTTCATAATTTTATACACCTCTATTAAGTCTCCCCTCATCCTCCGTCTTTCCAAGGAGAACAACCCCAGTTTCCCCAATCTCTCCTCATAACCAAGCCCCTCCATACCAGGCAACATCCTGGTAAACCTCCTCTGTACTCTCTCCAAAGCCTTCACGTCCTTCTGGTAGTGTGGCGACCAGAACTGGACGCAGTATTCCAAATGCGGCCGAACCAATGTTCTATACATCTGCAACATCAGACCCCAACTTTTATACTCTATGCCCCGTCCTATAAAGGCAAGCATGCCATATGCCTTCTTCACCACCTTCTCCACCTGTGACGTCACCTTCAAAGATCTGTGGACTTGCACACCCAGGTCCCTCTGCGTCTCTACACCCTTTATGGTTCTTCCATTTATCGTGTAGCTCCTCCCTACATTATTCCCACCAAAATGCATCACTTCGCATTTATCAGGATTGAACTCCATCTGCCATTTCCTTGCCCAAATTTCCAGCCTATCTATATCCTTCTGTAGCCTCTGACAATGTTCCTCACTATCTGCAAGTCCTGCCAGTTTTGTGTCGTCCGCAAACTTACTGATCACCCCAGTTACTCCTTCTTCCAGATCATTTATATAAATCACAAACAGCAGAGGTCCCAATACAGAGCCCTGCGGTACACCACTAGTCACAGGCCTCCAGCCGGAAAAAGACCCTTCCACTACCACCCTCTGTCTTCTATGACCAAGCCAGTTCTCCACCCATCTAGCCACCTCCCCCTTTATCCCGTGAGATCCAACCTTTTTCACTAGCCTACCATGAGGGACTTTGTCAAACGCTTTACTAAAGTCCATATAGACGACATCCACGGCCCTTCCTTCGTCAACCATTTTGGTCACTTCTTCAAAAAACACCACCAGGTTAGTGAGGCATGACCTCCTTCTCACAAAACCATGCTGACTATCGTTAATGAGTTTATTCCTTTCTAAATGCGCATACATCCTATCTCTAAGAATCTTCTCCAACAACTTCCCCACCACGGACGTCAAGCTCACCGGCCTATAATTACCCGGGTTATCCTTCCTACCCTTCTTAAATAACGGGACCACATTGGCTATCCTCCAATCCTCTGGGACCTCACCTGCGTCCAGTGACGAGACAAAGATTTGCGTCAGAGGCCCAACGATTTCACCTCTCGTCTCCCTGAGCAGCCTTGGACAGATTCCATCAGGCCCTGGGGATTTGTCAGTCTTTATATTCTCTAACAAACCTAACACTTCCTCCTTTGTAATGGAGATTTTCTCCAACGGTTCAACACTCCCCTCAGAGACACTCCCAGTCAACACATCCCTCTCCTTTGTGAATACCGACGCAAAGTATTCATTTAGGATCTCCCCTACTTCTTTGGGCTCCAAGCATAAGTCCCCACTTTTGTCCCTGAGAGGTCCGATTTTTTCCCTAACAACCCTTTTGTTCCTAACTTATGAATAAAATGCCTTGGGATTCTCCTTAATCCTGTCTGCCAAGAACATTTCGTGACCCCTTTTTGCTCTTCTAATTCCCCGTTTGAGTATTTTCCTACTTTCACTGTACTCCTCCAGAGCTCCCTCCGTTTTTAGCTGCTTGGACCTAACATACGCCTCTCTTTTCTTTTTGACCAGTCCCTCAATTTCCCTGGTTATCCACGGTTCTCTAATCCTACCCTTCCTATCCTTCTTTTTTACAGGCACATGCTTGTCCTGTAGCCCTAACAACCGTTCCTTAAAAGACTGCCACATACCAGATGTGGATTTACCCTCAAACAGCCTCTCCCAATCAAGAGCTGCCAATTTCTGCCTGATCCCACTAAAGTTAGCCTTCCCCCAATCCAACACCTTACCCTTGGGACACCACTCATCCTTTTCCATCACTATCCTAAAGCTAACAGAATTGTGGTCACTATTTGCTACATGTTCCCCAACCAAAACTTTGAAGACCTGACCGGGCTCATTCCCCAGTACCAGGTCCAGTATAGCCCCCTCTCTAGTCGGGCTGTCTACATATTGTTCCAACGAACCCTCCTGTACACATTTTACAAATTCTTCCCCATCCAGAGACCCTGCCCTCAGCGATTTCCAGTCTATACCAGGGAAATTGAAGTCTCCCACTACAACAACCCTATATTTCCTGCACCTATCCAGTATCTCCTGACATATCCATTCTTCCACTTCCCTTGGGCTGTTGGGGGGCCTGTAGTACACCCCCAACATAGTGACTGCGCCTTTCCTGTTTCTAAGCTCCACCCAGAGTGACTCGTTACATGACCCCTCTGAATTGTCCTCCCTCTGCACCGCTGTAATATGCTCTCCAACTAATACCGCTACTCCCCCACCTCTTTTGGCCCCTCCTCTGTCTCGCCTAAAAAACTTGTACCCTGGAATATTCAGCTGCCAGTCCTGTCCCTCTTTCAACCAAGTCTCTGTCACCGCAAATTCCTCGTGCGCATTAAGGCCCCAAGTTCGTCTGTCTTACCTGCTACGCTCCTTGCATTGAAGTATAAGCACTCCAGACCTCCAGGCTCAGTGAGGTCGTCCTCCCCCAGAGTGCTCTTCTTCTTTGCCAGCCTTGTCCCAGCCCCAAGCTCGTCCCCAGCCTCCACACTTGTAGACCTAATATTTTGATCCCCACCCCCCTGCCATACTAGTTTAAACCCCCCCGAACTGCACTAGCAAAGCTCCCAGCCAGGATATTTGTGCCCTTCCAACTTAGTTGTGACCCCTCTCTCTTGTACAGGTGCCATCCTCTCCTGAAAACCTCCCATTGATCTATGAAAATGAAGCCCTCCCTCCTGGACCAGTCCTTTAGCCAGGCATTCATTTGTACCAACTCCCTATTCTTAGCCTCACTGGCACGAGGCATTGGGAGCAGCCCAGAGATGGCCACCCTAGTGACCCTACTTTTTAACCTATTTCCCAACTCCCTGAATTGCTCTCTTAGCATCCCCCTACTCTTCCTATCTACGTCATTTCCACCAATGTGTATAATGACATCCGTTTCTTTATCTTCCCCTTTTAATATGCCTCCTATCCGCTCGGAGACATCCGTGACCCCAGCACCAGGTAGGCAGACTACCATCCTGGAGTCCCGTTCGCCCCCACAGAATCGCCTGTCTGTGCCTCTAACTGATGCATCCCCCACCACTATCGCTCTCCTAACCCCTCTCTTCCCTTTCCGGGCCACAGAGCCTGACTGTGTGCCAGTGACCTGGTCACTGTGTCTTACCCCTGGAGAGGCACACTCCTCCACACTATCTAAAACAATATACCTGTTTTGGAGTGGGACAACCACAGGTGACCCCTCTTCTAACTGTTCACTCCCCTCCCCTCTCACACCTGTCACCAAGCTCTTCCTATTTTGAGAGACCACCACTGGAGTCCTCCCTTGTACTTTACCCTTCTGCCCTTTACTCCTCCTAACCGTGACCCATGTGTCTTCCTCCCGATGCCCCGGTGTAACTAGTTGCCTATAACTCCAGTCAATTTTTCTCCCATTTTCCCTGACTAGACTAAGGTCAGCGATCTGCAGCTCCAGTTCCATGACACGGTCCCTCAAGAGCTGCAGTTCCACGCACCTGGCACATATGTGAACCTCTGGGAAGCTAGGTGTTTGCAGGAACTCCCACATCCCACATCGGAAGCACTGAACTGGCCGATCACTCATACCTGCCCTTATCCTTTATAGGGTTGGGGAAAAAATAACTAGCCTTGCCTCGCCCTTTCAGCCCAAACCCTGTGAGCCAAAGCCCTTATAGTTCACACTCTGCTACCCACTCACTCCACTGCCCGCTGTATAGTGCAGCCGGCTTTTTATGCTCCCGGCGAACCCCCCAGGTAACTGCCTTTTATACTAAGAATGATTGACTTCAGATTGCTCTTGTGCACTTCTAAGCAACTAATTGCAGAATGCCATTACAGAGGGCCCTCAAAGGGAGGATAACTCTATTTCAAATTGGATGAAGGGGTTGGGAGAATAATGATAAAAATAGTATTACAAAATTGTTAGCTTCACTACATGGTTATCTGCTATTAAACTGATGGAAAATGTAGCCAGACCACAATTACTGCTATTATTGAATTGGAAACAGCACGGTAGCACAGTGGTTAGCACTGCTGCCCCACAGGAGTAGGGACCTGAGTTCAGTTCCAGCCTTGGTTGACTGTGTGGAGTTCGCACATTCTCCCCATGTCTACATGGGTTTCCTCCGGGTGCTCTAGTTTCCTCCCATAGTCTAAAGATGTGCAGGTTAGGTGGATTGGTCATACTAAATTGCCCCTTAGCATCTCAAGATGTGTAGGTCAAAGGCATTAGTGGGTGAAGGTGATTATTATCTTCTTGAAGGTAAGGGAATATTTTATGTACACCAATGAATCAAAAACCAATTGCAAAAAAAAGCTTTTTAAAGCTTACGAGCCTCACACATTGGCAAGCATATCAGGAATTTGCACTTCAGGAATCAGGAGGCTCTTGCCAATAATATGCATTCATAAACTTGGTCTTTGTATGTCATACAAGCATGAGTCGGTATGATTCTTTATCCAGCTCGTCTGATTCCCCACAGCAGTTCTATCAACATTCTTCTCAGTACTGGTGGGTTGCCTCATTGCAGCAAATTGCCCTTAATGCTTCTGGAACCCACCATACGTACCGGCCAACACCTGCCCCAAGGAAGTGGCTTGGGACTGGACCAGCTTCAGAGGAGAAGCAGAAATCTTACTAAAAAGTGGAAATTCCCAGCATAGTCTAAAGCATATTTTTATACAAGGGCCATAGGGCAGCATGGTGGCACAGTGATTAACACTGCTGCCTTACGGCACCAGGACCCAGGTTCAATTCTGGTCTTGGCTGACTATCTGTGTGGAGCTTGCACCTTTTCCCCATGTCTGCGTGGGTTTCCTCCGGGTGAAATCATAGAAATCATAGAAACCCTACAGTGCAGAAGGAGGCCATTCGGCCCATCGAGTCTGCACCGACCACAATCCTACCCAGGCCCTACCCCCATATAGTTACCCACTAATCCCTCTAACCTACGCATCTTAGGATTCTAAGGGGCAATTTTTAACCTGGCCAATCAACCTAACCCGCACATCTTTGGACTGTGGGAGGAAACCGGAGCACCCGGAGGAAACCCACGCAGACACGAGGAGAATGTGCAAACTCCACACAGACAGTGACCCGAGCCGGGAATCGAACCCGGGACCCTGGAGCTGTGAAGCAGCAGTGCTAACCACTGCGCTACCGTGCCGCCCCTGGGTGCTCCAGTTTCCTCCCACAAGATGTGCAAGTTTCGTGATTTGGACATGCTAAATTGCCTGGATAAATTGCTCCCTCAGAGAGTTGGTGGAGACTTGACGGACCAAATGGTCTCCTTCTGCACTGTAGGACTTCTATGGTTCTATACAACATCATTGGAAAACATGACAGCAAATACACATGCCAAATGTATTACCGCTTAAGGATGAAATTCCACATGGGATATCATTCTGAAAATGACACAAACCAGCATAGCATAAGTTTACACAGTTATGAGAACAAAGTTTATAAATTTACCAGTCCTGTGGGCGGCACGGTGGCACAGTGGTTAGCACTGCTGCTTCACAGCTCCAGGGATCTGTGTGGAGTTTGCAGGTTCTCCCCGTGTCTGTGTGGGTTTCCTCCGAGTGCTCCGGTTTCCTCCCACAGTCCGAAGATGTGTGAGTTAGATGGATTGGCCATGCTAAAATGCCCCTTAGTGTCCTGGGATGTGTAGGTAGAGGGATTAGTGGGGTAAATATGTGGGGTCATGGGGATAGGGCCTGGGTGGGATTGTTGTTGGTGCAGACTCGATGGGCCGAATGGACTCCTTCTGCACTGTAGTGTTTCTGATTCTATGATTTCAATGTAGGAAATGTGCAGGTTAGGAGGATTGGCCATGCTAAATGACCGCTTAGTGTTCAAAGATGTGTAGGTTAGTTATATTAGCCATGGTAAATGTGCGGGGTTACAGGGATAAGGTTGTGGGGGGGGGGGCGGTGGCGGCGGCGGCAGAGAGAGCAGGGCTGGGTCTAGGTAAGATGCTCCTCCGGAGAGTCGAGAGCTGAATGATCTCCTTCTGCACTGTAGGGATTCTATGGTAAGATCAAAGAACTCTAATCCACTGTATCAATACAAGGCAATAGAAAGAGATTTTGGGTCTATCCAAAACTGAATGGGAACAAAATTAAAATAGAAGTAGGTATGAGTGCCACTGTATCTCTTATCTCTGAAAATTTACATCAATAAAAGTTCAAGAATCTATGATTAAAGCTGTCTAATATAATCCTGAAAACTTACATGGAAGAGGTGGTGGTCATGAAGGGTTATATCATTGTGCAAGTTGAAGCAAATGGTGAATCTGCAAAATTGCCATTTCACGTTATGAAAGGAAATTTTCCTCTACTCTTTGGAAGAATGTGGTCAAACAAAATCAAACTAAGGCTACTGGAGAGAGTTTAAACTAGATAGGTTGGGGGGAGGGGATTGAGACGAGGTGACTGGGAGCGAGGAAGTTAGCTCGCAAACAGAGAAGGGTTATAGACAGTGCAAGAGGGAGGATGGACGGGGGATAGAGAAGGGGAGAACTCAGACCAAAGGATTGAGATGTGTTTACTTTAATGCCAGGAGTATAGTGAATAAAGGGGATGAGCTCAGAGCATGGATTGATGCCTGGAAATGTGATGTGGTGGCCATTACGGAGACTTGGATGTCTCAGGGACAGGACTGGATACTCCAGGTGCCGGATTCAGATGTTTCAGGAAGGACAGGGAGGGAGGCAAGAGAGGGGGTGGAGTGGCACTGTTGATCAGGGATAGTGTCTCAGCTATAGAGAAGGTGTATGCTGTGGAGGGATTGTCCACAGAGTCTCTGTGGGTGGAAGTTCGGAGTGGGAAGGGGTCGATCACTTTGCTGGGAGTTTTCTATAGGCTGCCCAATAGTAACAGGGAGGTGGAGGAGCAGATAGGGAAACAGATCCTGGAGAGATGCAGTAATAGCAGAGTTGTTGTGATGGGAGACTTTAATTTCCCAAACATAGATTGGAATATCCCTAGGGTAAGGGGATTGGATGGGGAGGAGTTCGTTAGGTGTGTTCAGGAGGGTTTCCTAACACAGCATGTGGACAAGCCTACAAGAGGAGAGGCTGTACTTGATCTGATACCGACCAATGAACCTGGACAGGTGTCAGATGTCTCAGTGGGAGAGCATCTTGGGGATAGCAATCATAACTCTATCTCCTTTATGCTTGCATTGGAAAAAGAGAGGATCAGGCAAGCTAGGAAAGCATTTATATGGAGTAAGGGGAAATATGAAGACATAAGGCAGCAAATTAGAGGAGTAAATTGGAAGGAGGTATTCTCAGGGAAATGTACTGAAGAGAGGTGGCAGTTTTTCAAGGAATGTCTGTCTAGAGTTCTACAGTGGAGATGCCGGTGTTGGACTAGGGTGAACACAGTAAGAGTTTTAACAACACCAGGTTAAAGTCCAACAGGTTTATTTGGTAGCAAATAAACTTGCTACCAAATTTGCTACCAAATGAACCTGTTGGACTTTAACCTGGTGTTGTTAAAACTCTTACAGAGTTCTACAGGACAGCGTTCCGAGCAGACAGGGAGGTGTTGGTAGGTTAAAGGAACCGTGGTGCACGAAAGCTGTGCAGGACCTAGTCGAGAAGAAAAGGAAAGCATACAAAAGGTTCAGAGAGCTTGGTGAAGATAGGGATCTAGATGAGTATACGGCTTGTACGAAGGGACTAAAGAAGAAAATTAGGAGAGCCAGAAGGGGTCACGAGAAGGCCTTGGCAAGTAGAATTAAGGAAAACCCTAAGGCGTTCTATAAATATGTGAAGAGTAAAAGGATGAAACGTGAAGGAATAGGGCCAATAAAATGTGAAGGCGGGAAAGTCTGTACAGAACCAGTAGAAATGGCAGAGGTACTTAATGAGTATTTTGCCTCGGTTTTCACAGAGGAGAAGGACCTGGGTGGATGTACTGCGGGCTTGCGGTGGACTGAAAAGATTGAGTATGTGGACTTTAACAAAGAGGTTGTGCTGGAATCTTTGAATGGCATCAAGATAGATAAGTCGCCGGGTCCGGATGGGATGTACCCCAGGTTACGGTGGGAGGCGAGGGAAGAGATTGCAGAGTCTCTGGCGATGATCTTTTCGTTGTCAATGCAGACGGAAGAGGTGCCGGAGGGTTGGAGGATTGCGGATGTGGTTCCTATTTTCAAGAAGGGGAATAGGGATAGCCCAGGAAATTACCGACCGGTGAGTCTAACCTCAGTGGTTGGTAAGCTGATGGAGAAGATCCTGAGGGACAAGATTTATGAGCATTTAGAGAGGTTTAGTATGCTCGAGAATACTCAGCATGGCTTTGTCAAGGGCAGATCGTGCCTTACGAGCCTGGAGGAGTTCTTCGAAAATGTGACTAAACACATTGACGAAGGGAAGGCGGTAGCTGTGGTTTATATGGATTTTAGCAAGGCGTTCGATAAGGTCCCCCATGCAAGGTTTCTAGAAAAAGTGAGAGGGCATGGGACCCAAGAGGCTGCTGCCCTGTAGATGCAGAACTGGCTTGCCCAAAGGAGGCAGAGAGTGGGTATAGATGGGTCTTTTTCTAAATGGAGGTCAGTCACCAGTGGTGTGCCCCAGGGATTTGTTCTGGGACCCTTGCTGTTTGTCATTTTCATAAATGACCTGGATGAGGAAGTGGAGGGATGGGTTGGTAAGTTTGCCAACGACACGAAGGTTGGTGGGGTTGTGGATAGTCTGGAGGGATGTCAGAAGTTACAGAGGGACATAGATAGGATGCAAGACTGGGCGGACAAGTGGCAGATGGACTTCAACCCAGATAAATGCGTAGTGATCCATTTTGGCAGGTCAAATGGGATGAAGGAGTACAATATAAAGGGAAAGACTCCTAGTACTGTAGAGGATCAGAAGGACCTTGGGGTCCGGGTCCATAGGACTCTAAAATCGGCCCCGCAGGTGAAGGAGGTGGTTAAGAAGGCATATGGTGTGCTGGCCTTTACCAATCGAGGGATTGAGTTTAGGAGTCCGGGGATAATGATGCAGCTATATAAGACCCTCGTCAGACCCCACTTGGAGTACTGTGCTCAGTTCTGGTTGCCTCATTACAGGAAGGATGTGGAAAAGATTTAAAGGGTGCAGAGGAGATTTACAAGGATGTTGCCTGGATTGAGAGGGTTGCCTTATGAGGATAGGCTGAGGGAGCTCGGTCTTTTCTCCTTGGAGAGACGTAGGATGAGAGGAGACCTAACAGAGGTATATAAGATGTTGAGAGGCGTAGATCGGGTGGACTCTCAGAGGCTTTATCCCAGGGTGGAAATGGCTGCTACGAGAGGACACAGTTTAAGGTGCTGGGGGGTAGGTACAGGGGGGATGTTAGGTGGAAGTTTTTCACACAGAGGGTGGTGGGCAGGTGGAATCGGCTGCCGTCAGTGGTGGTGGAGGCGAACTCAGTAGGGTCTTTTCAGAGAATCCTGGATGAGTACATGGGACTTAATAGGATGAAGGGTTATAGGTAGGCGTAGAAGGTAGGGAGATGTTCGGCACAACTTGTGGGGCCGAAGGGCCTGTTTTGTGCTGTAGTTTTTCTATGTTTCTATGTTCTATGTTTCTAAATTGGCAAGTACAGTGGAACCCCAATTTAACGCACCCCAATTTAGCACAAATTCAGATATAACGCGATGAATCATTGGACCCTTTTTTTCCGCAAAAAATTGGCAAATTTAGCGCGACCCCGATTTAGCGCAACCCCGCTTTTTTCACAGTAACATTTTATGGACCCCAACCATCGCGTTATAACGGGGCCGCACTGTAATTAACCAATTGTTTGATGGAAAGAACACATTACAGAAACCCTTCGAAAAATACAAGCTGTTATTTGAAAATCTTTAGGGGATGACCGGAGTCAAGGCATGACTCAAGATAAAACCCGATAGCAACCCAAAATGCTTAAAGGTAAGGGCTGTGCCTTACACTGTCAAGCCTAAAGTTGAATTGGAACTTGAAAAATTAATCAAAGATGCTGTGATTGAATCTGTAACCAAATCCAATTGTCCCTGCCATTAAACCAGATGGTTCTTTAAGAACTTGCAGTGACTTCAAAATGGCGATTAACCCACTGCTGTGTGTCGACCTATACACTTTACCATTAATTGAGGACCTATTTGCTCGGGGTCAATGGTTCAGTAAGATAGACTTGACCCAGACATACCTCCAAATGAAGGTGGCAACTGAGTCGCAACCTCTTCTCACAATTGTAACACATAATGGCCTGTTCAGGTACAAACACCTACAATTCGCTTCAAAAAGAGAATTTGTAGAGTTGGGGCAGAATTTTACTGACACGTCCGCCCGAGGTTAGTACGATCCCACCCAAGGCAAGCGGAGAATGCCATTCTCTGAGCCTTGCCCGCTCCCGGAATCGGGGTGGGCGTGCCGGTAAAATTCCGGCCTTGGTTTCTTGGACACTCAAGGTGAAAATCCCTGAACCTATGATCACGATTGAGTTGAATTCAGATTCTACATCAGTTGACCAACAGCATCTCTAGAAGCTGAAGGGGAACCAACTTTATCAGATGATGTGCCTGAGCCAAATGGTGAACAGATAAGGGCATGAAAGCAAAGACTCCTGAATGACGGATCCTGCCTAAGCAGAATCGACCTCCACCTAAAAGAGTCTCAGACTGATCAAAACTGTATATAATGATACTCGGTGAAATAACTGTTGTTCGTAGTAAGAGTTAAATTTAATGTTAGTGGTTGTACTCCTGGAGTGAAGGAGAAGGGACGCTATGTATTGTAAACCAATGCACCTCCGTGCAATGTGTCACATGATTATGTGCTGACATCATCAGAGACATTTGGGAGATTTTCCTCCTCTTCCATTCTGCACTGTAAGCAAGCAACACTTACCTAATAAAGTTCTGCCGCTGGTTATGTAACCCACCCTGTGCCAACCTTTTTGTTATGTAACCTTTCTGTACCAACGAGCTGACCGCATTCATATATAACTTAAATATATCACCGTTCGTTCACTGTCACCAGGTCAAAATCCTGGCACACCTTCCAAACAGTACTGTGGGTGGAGCATCTCCTATGTGGATCTACGCTCTGCAGGAGCTTCCAGAACATGGATCTTCACACTGCATAAGTATCCAACGTGTGGATCTGCACACTGCATGAATTTCCAGGATGTGGATCTTCATTCTGCACGAATTTTCGGGATGTGGATCTTCACACTGCAGGAATTTCATCCTCCATCCACCAGGTACACGGTACATACTCTTGCGACTCAGCCAACGTTGTCTACCTGATACGCTGCAGGAAAGGATGACCCGAGGCATGGTACATCGGCGAGATCATGCAGACACTACGACAATGGATGAATGAACACCGCTCGACAATCATCAGGCAGGAGTGTTCCTTTCCTGTCGGGGAACAGTACAGTAAGAAGTCTCACAACACCAGGTTAAAGTCCAACAGGTTTATTTGGTAACAAATACCATAAGCTTTCGGAGCACTGCTCCTTCGTCAGATGGAGTGGATATCTGCTCTCAAACCGTGCACACACACAGAAATCAAGTTACAGAATACTAATTAGAATGCGAATCTCTAAAGCCAGCCAGGTCTTAAAGGTACAGACAATGTGGGTGGAGGGAGCATTCAACACAGGTTAAAGAGATGTGTATTGTCTCCAGACAACAGTACAGCAGTCAAGGGCATTCAGCCTCTGATCTTCGGGTAAGCGTTCTCCAAGGCGGCCTTCACGACACACGACAATGCAGAATCGCCGAGCAGAAATGTTCCGCATACATGAGGACGGCCTCAACCGGGATCTTGGGTTCATGTCTCACTATCTGTGACCCTCACGACTTGCCTGGGCTTGCAAACTCTCACTAACTGTCCTGGCTTGAGACAATACACATCTCTTTAACCTGCACTTAACCCTCTCTCCACTTGCATTGTCTGTACCTGTAAAGACTTGATTACCTGTTAAGACTGGCATTCCAACCATTATCTTGTAATTGAGTTTGTGTCTATACATGCCTTGTTTGTGAACCCAACTCCTACTCACCCGATGAAGGAGAAGCGCTCCGAAAGCTCGCGCTACCAAATAAACCTGTTGGACTTTAACCTGGTGTTGTGAGACTTCTTACTGTGCCTAACACAGTCCAACCGGCATCTCCACATCAGGAATTTCTGGGATGTGGGTCTTTACATTGCAGAGGTAAATACATGGGGTTACGGGTAGGGGGCAGGAGCATGGGCCAGGGAAGATGCTCTGTTAGATAGTTGATGGAGACTCAATGGGCCGAATGGCCTCATTTTGCGCTGCAGGGGCTTCTATGATCCGGAGGTTATGGGATCACTTAGCTCTGTTTATTACTTGCTGCTTATATTGTTTGACATGAAAGTAGTCCTTTTTTGTAGCTTCACCAGATGGACAGCTCATTTTTAAATATGATGTTGCTCCTGGCATGCCCTCCTGCATCCTTTGTTGAACCAGGATTGATCCCCTGCTTAGTGGTAATGCTAGAGTAGGAGATAGGCCCGGCCATGAGGTAACTGCTGCTGCTAATGGCCCACAGCACCTCATAGATACCCAATTTTGAGCTGCTCAATCTGTTTGAAATCTATTCCATTTAGCACAATGATTGTGCCACACAACACAATGGAGGCTATCCTCAGTGTGATGACTGACTCTGTCTCCCCAAGGACTGTGTAGTGGTCCCTCTTACTCTATCCCCCTACATATAAAGCCTAGGATCCTATATGTTTCTCAAATTGCTCTGTCACTTTCAATGATTTGTATACATCCCTCTGCTCTTGCATCCCCTTTAGAATTGTACCTTTTATTTTAAATTGCCTCTCCTCATTCTTCCTACCAAAATAAATCATTGCTACGCAGTAAATTTCATCTGCCATTTGTCTGCCCACTCCTCCAACCTGTCTAGACTTCAAAGTTTTGTGTCATTCGCAAATTTTGAAACTATGCCCCTACAGACCCCCACTATATACCTTCCTCCAACCTGGAAAACAACCATGTGCCACTATTCTGTTTCCTGTCATGCAGCTAATTCATATCCATGCTGCTGCTGTCCCTTTCATAGGGCTTTAACTTTGCTGTTATATGGCACTTTATCAAACACCTTTTGTTAGTCGTGGAACACCACACCAATCCTCATCCTTTTTTTCAGCATATTTTTCTTACAAGTTTTCCGTTTGGCACATATCTCCGAAATCTAGTACAGTACAGAGTGACCATCATGCCACAGAAACATACAGAAAAGACCAGTGAATAGTCATACAAATGATTCCAATTATCAATCATTGCAATCATTGCATATGCATCACCTTCCATATGAATAAAGAAAGGATACAAAGAAGATTGGGGGAAATCTCAGGATGACAGGATACAATCATGAGCACATGCCCCATAGTGCACATCTCCTCTACAGGATAACAGGATACAGAGACAGAACTACAGGATTCATTTTGGGAAAATATACTGCCGACTGGACCAATCTCAACATCCCAGGACCCAAGCAATAAAAGGATATCCCAGAAAAAGGGAACCTAAGGATACTGCAATCGGTACAGGATGTGCATCAATGTATGCCCTCATGTGCAGTGTTATATATTTAAGTGATTGCTTTAAGGGCCGGTCATATGATTTGATGGTGATGTCACTGGGCTATTTCACAGACTCTGGAACAGGGATTTGGCCTCATGGATGAGAGAGTCCAGGCCATCCTGGAGACACAGCGGGCCATGGCAGAGACACAGTGGGCCACGGCCGAGAGTGTCGTCGGCATCTTGGAGGTACATCGGTCCATGGCCATGGGAGTCAGGGGCATGTTGAATATACTGTTGGCCATGGCTAGGGCTCTCGCTGGGATTCTGGAGACACAGCAGGCCCTGGCTGAGGGGCTCGACAACTTAGCCCAGTCTCAGAGGTCTAATGCTGAGAGGTTCCAGAGCTTGGCCCAATCTCAGAGAGCCAGCGCCAAGGGATCACAGACCATGGGGCTGACATATCTGGGCCTCCACGACTGGCAGAGCAATGTCACGCTGGAGCTTCTGGAGCTCAGTCCAGCTACCTTGGCATCCCATGGAGTTTCCCCGGGGTCTATGAGCTCCCCAAGGGAAGAGGAAGGGCTAGAGTCCATGCTGAGGCCTTCCACCCACGAGGATCCAGACGTCCCAAGACCTTCCAATTCCCCCTTCCTCAGGGGCATCTCAGGGCCAGCTGGATGAACAGGGCGGCATAGAAACAGTGCCATCTGCAAATCAGTCAGGGCCCTCCAGGTCTCGGCCCACCCATGGGACGTCCACTAGGAGCATCACAGCCAAAGGGCACAGATCACAGCTGGACACTTCCACCTCCGGTATACATCCTGGGGGAGCACCTAGACAAAGCAGTAGACCGCACAAGATTACAAAGTTGTAGGGTCATTAGGATGGCACTGGTGAAGATCACCAGTAGTCAGGGTTAAGATTTGGTTAATGTCAACAGCACTATTAAATGTTATTTACATTTTGCAGCTATGACTAATGTGTCTCTGATTCTCCCACCACAGAGCAGAGCATACCCCAATCCCACACATCGAGGCGCAGACTGCTGTGCTGTGATACTGGCCACTCGGCCAAAAGTTATAGAACACCTGCACTACTTTCCCTAGCATTCCCTGAACCACCCCCTGGCATCCAAACCCCCGGTCAAAAGCCCCAACCCATTGCCCCACACTTGTGTTCCTAACGTGCACTCGGAGAACAGGTAGGAGTCAGGCACCAGGGCAGGATCCCAGTGTGCGTTACAGTGAGTCATCATCATCCTCCAGCCTTCACTAAAGATGCACGACCAAGGCCAGGGAGAGAATGGGGGGATTGGGTGAGAGAGGGTGGGGTGAGAGAGGGTGGGGGGTCGGATGAGAGAGGGTGGGGGAGGAGAAGGGCCATGTGGGCTGAAGGGCCAGCTTTGGATTGTCGTGGGGTGGCAACTACTGTGGTTCCTGGGGTGTGGTGGAAGGGTGTTGGGAGCTGCCCCCACACTGCATGCCATCAACCAGGTGAAGCAGGCTGCTATTAGTTTCTCCCTTGCAGCCTTGCCCTGCCGGACCCCTGAGCTCCATCCTCCAGCTCCTTGTATGGCAAATCGTCCACTTCTGCCCAATGTTGATCCTCCTCCTCCAGCTGGTCTCCTGCTGCTGGGCAATGTTGTGCAGAATGCAGCGCACAATTATGATGCATGAGGCCCACACAGTCATATTGGGGGTCACCCCCAGAGCGGTCCAGGCAGCAGAACCGTATCTTCAGCAGGCCTATGCACCACTCCACAATGGACCGGATGGCAGCGTGGGCCTCATTATAATGGGTCTCCGCCTCGGTCTCGAGCCTCTGCACCGACATCATCAGCCATGACCTCAGCGAGTAGCCCTTGTCCCCCATGAGCCACCCTGGCAACCTGGGCTGGTCTTCAAAGAGCCCAGGGATGTCCGACCGCCTCAGCTCATAGCTGTCATGGACACTCCCTGGGTGGCATGCACAGATCTGCATGATGTTCATCCGATGGTCACATACAATTTGAACATTCAGTGGGTGGATCCCCTTTCTGTTAATAAATGGTTGCCCCTCACCTCAGGACACCACAGGGCAATGTGTGTCCCATCCACTGCCCCTGAACATGGGGCATCCCGGCAATGGCAGTGACGCTTGCATCCTAGGCCTCCTGCTGAGCCTGTCCAATATCAAAATGGATGTACTGACCTCCCTGGACATACAAGGCATCTGTGACCAGGTGAACGCATCTGTGGACTGAGGCTTGCAAAATTCCACAGAGGTTGCCACTGGGTGCCTGAAATGATCCTATTGCTTGGAATTTAAGTGTCGCCGTCACTTTAACTTCTACTAAGAGCAGGTGGCCTCCCCTGCCCCGAGGTGCCAGGTGTGCGAGCCGCCTCCTCCTTCTCAGCCGCCACCATGATGGCCAGCTCGAGAACAATTAGACCAAAATGCATTTTGCACAGTGAGGGTTAGAGAGAGAGAGAGATTGAGAGATACAAGTCGTTGCTTGCAACTACCCTAGCACCAACCCCGATCACCACCCTCATCCCTCGCAGGGACCAGTACCCCCACTTGTGGATGCTGGCAACACAACACAATCTGTGGTACCATGCATCACCTGATTAGATTGCCTGCCATAGAACCATAGAAAATTACAGCTCAGAAACAGGCCTTTTGGCCCTTCTTGTCTGTGCCGAACCATTTTTTGCCTAGTCCCACTGACTTGCACTTGGACCATATCCCTCCACACCCCTCTCATCCATGAACCCGTCCAAGTTTTTCTTAAATGTTAAATGTGACCCCGCATTTACCACTTTATCCGGCAGCTCATTCCACACTCCCACCACTCTCTGCGTGAAGAAGCCCCCCCCTAATATTCCCTTTAAACTTTTCTCCTTTCACCCTTAATCCATGCCCTCTGGTTTTTTTCTCCCCTAGCCTCAGCGGAAAAAGCCTGCTTGCATTCACTCTATCTATACCCATCAAAATCTTATACACCTCTATCAAATCTCCCCTCAATCTTCTACACTCCAGGGAATAAAGTCCCAACCTATTCAATCTCTCTCTGTAACTCAGCTTCTCAAGTCCGGCAACATCCTTGTGAACCTTCTCTGCACTCTTTCAACCTTATTTACATCCTTCCTGTAACTAGGTGACCAAAACTGTACACAATACTCCAAATTCGGCCTCACCAATGCCTTATATAACCTTACCATAACACTCCAACTTTTATACTCGATATTCTGATTTATAAAGGCCAATGTACCAAAGGCACTCTTTACGACCCTATCCACCTGTGACGTCACTTTTAGGGAATTCTGTACTTGTATTCCCAGATCCCTCTGTTCAACTGCGCTCTTCAGAGTCCTACCATTTACCCTGTACGTTCTACTTTGGTTTGTCCTTCCAATGTGCAATATCTCACACTTGTCTGTGTTAAATTCCATTTGCCATTTTTCAGCCCATTTTTCTAGTTGGTCCAAATCCCTCTGCAAGCTTTGAAAACCTTCCTCACTGTCCACTACACCTCCAATCTTTGTATCATCAGCAAACTTGCTGCTCCAATTTACCACATTATCATCCAGATCATTGATATAGATGACAAACAACAATGGACCCAACACCGATCCCTGCGGCACACCACTAGTCATGATGTGGAGATGCCGGCGTTGGACTGGGGTAAACACAGTAAGAAGTTTAACAACACCAGGTTAAAGTCCAAAAAGGTTTATTTGGTAGCAAAAGCCACACAAGCTTTCGGAGCTCCAAGCCCCTTCTTCAGGTGAGTGGGAATTCTGTTCACAAGCAGGGCATATAAAGACAGAGACTCAATTTACATGAATAATGGTTGGAATGCGAATACTTACAGCTAATCAAGTCTTTAAGAAACAAAACAATGTGAGTGGAGAGAGCATCAAGACAGGCTAAAAAGATGTGTATTGTCTCCAGACAAGACGGCCAGTGAAACTCGGCAGGTCCAGGCAACTGTGGAGGTTACAGATAGTGTGACATGAACCCAATATCCCGGTTGAGGCCGTCCTCGTGTGTGCGGAACTTGGCTATCAGTTTCTGCTCAGCGACTCTGCGCCGTCGTGTGTCGCGAAGGCCGCCTTGGAGAACGCTTACCCGAATATCAGACGCCGAATGCCCGTGACCGCTGAAGTGCTCCCCAACAGGAAGAGAACAGTCTTGACTGGTGATTGTCGAGCGGTGTTCATTCATCCGTTGTCGCAGCGTCTGCATAGTTTCCCCAATGTACCATGCCTCGGGACATCCTTTCCTGCAGCGTATCAGGTAGACAACGTTGGCCGAGTTGCAAGAGTATGTACCATGTACCTGGTGGATGGTGTTCTCGCGTGAGATGATGGCATCTGTGTCGATGATCCGGCACGTCTTGCAGAGGTTGCTGTGGCAGGGTTGTGTGGTGTACTTAAGCCCAGTGACATCACACATACGACAAGTCTCAAGAAGGAGAGCAGTCCAGAATCCCCCAAAATGGGACGTCTTGGAGGCATGCGACCTTGTCCACCATACTCTCCACCTGACCTGGATAAACACAGCCACTACTGCCCTAACCTGCTCAACGACACCCTAAAATAAACGTCAACAAGCTAAGGATACTCACATCACTCCTATACATTGAACAAAGCAAACTACCCCTTTCTCAAGGTACTCCAAAAGCACCATTTCGGCCCTACTACCCCCCGCAATGAGATGCGACCCATTCCCCACATCAGAGGAATCCTAACAATCGGATAATATGCCCACCATACATTTCATGAGCCAAATAATTAAATAACCACTGCCACTATCCATGCAGCCAAGCCAAAGTAGATGATCAATTTAACTGGCTGGACGTGCATAAGTCAACTCTGCCCAGGTGTGCACCAGAATATAATTCCCCCACTTCAATATCACCAGAGACACCAACGAAAAAGAAATGGTCCAGTCTTTTCCAGGATACATGATCTGTCTCAGGAAACAAGCAAGTATTCCCTCATCCCAAGATAACAAAAATACAAAAAGAAACGCAACACCAATAGTTCTAATGGCGGATTTTCCTCACCCATAATGAGGACTCATAAGGCCATATCAATTATCTCTACATGAAACCACCCACCACCCTGCTGTGGTTAATCTAACAGAATAAAGTGAAGGATATTAAAGGTTGTATTCCCTCAGTTTAAAATGCAAAGATTACAGTACATAAAAGAAAAAAGAAACCAGGTAACTACTGCACTACCCTCATGTCAAACAACTAACTCAGTAAACTCTCCAGTGGAAAGAAAGAGTCACACAAACAATTAAACTACAGCCTCCCCATTTCCAATGTTGGAGCACATGGATGAATGCCATAAAAAAATATAAAATATATAATCCTGATTTTCACAATATAACAGAATAACAGCGACCAATGCCTCCTGTGCTCATATTTCATACACCTTTGTCAGGGTAAAAGGACATAAAAACTAGGAGTAGGAGTAGGCCATCTGGCCCCTCGAGCCTGCTCCGCCATTCAATAAGATCATGGCTGATCGTTTTGTGGACTCAGCTCCACTTACCCGCCCGCTCACCATAACCCTTAATTCCTTTACTGTTCAAAAATGTATCTATCTTTGCCTTAAAAACATTCAATGAGGTAGCCTCAACTGCTTCACTGGGCAGGGAATTCCAGATTCACAACCCTTTGTGTGAAGAAGTTCCTCCTCAGTCGTAAATCTGCTTCCCCTTATTTTGAGGCTATGCCCCCTAGTTCTAGTTTCACCCACCAGTGGAAACAACTTCCCTGCTTCTATCTTACCTATTCCCTTCATAATCTTATATGTTTCTATAAGATCTCCCCTCATTCTTCTGAATTCCAATGAGTATAGCCCCAGTCCACTCCGTCTCTCCTCATAAGCCAACCCTCTCAACTTCGGAATCAACCTAGTGAATCTCCTCTGCACCCTCTCCTTTCTCAAGTAAGGAGACCAAAACTGTACACAGTACTCCAGGTGTGGCCTCACAAGCACCTTATACAGCTGCAACATAATCTCGCTGTTTTTAAACTCCATCCCTCTAGCAATGAAGGACAAAATTCCATTTGCCTTCTTAATTACCTGCTGCACCTGCAACCCAACTCCTTGAGATTCCTGCACAAGGACACCCAGGTCCCTCTGCACAGCAGCATGCTGCAATTTTTTACCATTTAAATAATAGTCCATTTTGCTGTTATTCCTACCAAAATGGATGACCTCACATTTACCAACATTGTACTCCATCTGCCAGACCCTCGCCCACTCACTTAGATTATCTATATCCCTTTGCAGACTTTCAGCGTCCTCTGCACACTTCACTCTTCCACCCATCTTGGTGTCATCTGCGAATTTTGACACACTGCACATGGTCCCCAACTGCAAATCATCTGTGTAAATCGTAAACAATTGCAGTCCCAACACTGATCCCTGAGGCACACCACTAGTCACTGATCGCCAACCAGAAAAACACCCATTTACCCCCACTCTTTGCTTTCTGTTAGTTAGCCAATCCTCTATCCATGCTAATACATTACCCGTAACACTGTACACCTTTACCTTATGTAGCAGTCTTTGGTGCGGCACCTTGTCAAATGCCTTCTGGAAATCCAGATACACCACATCCACAGGTTCCCCATTGTCCACTGCACATGTAATGTTCTCAAAGAATTCCACCAAATTAGTCAAACATGACCTGCCCTTCATGAATTCATGCTGCGTCTTACCAATGGGACAATTCATATCCAGATGTCTCGCTATTTCTTCCTTGATGATAGATTCAAGCATTTTCCCTACTACAGAAGTTAAGCTAACCGGCCTACAGTTACCTGCCTTTTGTCTACCTCCTTTTTTAAACAGTGGCGCACATTTGCAGTTTCAAATCTGCAGGAACCACCCCAGAGTCCAGTGAATTTTGGTAACTTACCGCTAGTGCATTTGCTATTTCTCCCACCATCTCTTTTAGTACCCTGGGATGCATTCCATCAGGACCAGGAGACTTGTCTACCTTTAGTCCCAGTGCTCAGCAAAAGTATATACCAGTGATAAGGAAGGACTGTAGAAAAAGAGATAATCACTACCTCTTTCGTGATGATGATAGTTTCTAGGTTCTCACCTGCCTTCCTGTCGTCAATTTTTGGCATGTTATTTGTGTCTTCCACTGTGAAGACCGACACAAAATACCTGTTCAATGCCTCAGCCATTTTCTCATTTTCAGTTATTACATCCCCCTTCTCGTCCTCTAAAGGACCAATGTTTACTTTAGCCATTCTTTTTAGTTTTATATATTTGTAGAAACTTTTGCTATCTGTTTTTATATTCTGAGCTAGTTTGCTCTCATAATCATTCTTACCTTTCTTTATAGCTTTTTTCGCGGCTTTCTGCTGATCTTTAAAGATTTCCCAATCCTCTACGTTCCCACTAATCTTTGCCACTTTGTATGCATTTTCTTTCAATTTGATACCCTCCTTTATTTCCTCAGATATCCATGGCTGATTATCTCTTTTTCTACAGTCCTTCCTTATCACTGGTATATACTTTTGCTGAGCACTGTGAAAGATCGCTTTGAAAGTCCTCCACTGTTCCTCAATTGTCCCACCATAAAAGTTTTTGCTCCCAGTCTACCTTAGCCAACTCCTCCCTCATCCCTTTGTAGTTTCCTTTGTTTAAGCATAAGACACTGGTATTGGATTTTACCTTCTCACGCTCCATCTGTATTTTAAATTCAACCATACTGTGATCGCTTCTTCCAAGAGGATCCCTAACTGCAAGATCATTAATTATTCCCATCTCATTACACAGGACCAGATCTAGGATAGCTTGTTCCCTTGTCGATTCCATTACATACTGTTCAAGGAAGCTATCGCGGATACATTCTATGTACTCCTCCTCAAGGCTGCCTTGACCGACCTGGTTTGACCAATTGATATGTAGATTAAAATCCCCCATGATAATTGCTGTACCATTTTTACATGCATCAGCTATTTCTTTGTTTATTTCTCATCCCATCATGATGTCATCGTGGTGGGGCGAGAAAGACAGAGTCACAAAGTAGGATTATAATCTCAAGGGAACAAAATTCAGGATTAATGGTGAACTGCAGGGTAAAATAACCATCCACAGAACTTAAAAATGCCAAAACCATGACAGGATCATCAAGTAACCTCCAGGATCCAGCTAGAGTTTACTGAAGCCTCTGCACCTCCACCATGTCTTTGTCCCAAAGCCCTGGCAAAGAAAAGCCTAGGCCCTGGTGGGTGGCAAGGACCTGACACATCTGGCTGCCTCCAACCCTTCTCGATGAACACCGAGGACAAGATAATGTAATACCAGTGGTCAACCGATCACAAGCCTCGAAAACCGACCACAATGTGCTTCATCGAATTAGAGACACCCAGCCCTCAAATCAAGATTGGGAAAGCACAGCAGCCAATTCACAAATTTGGCTGGAATTCATCCTCAGCTCCCCTTGGGAGACTGGATGCATGGACACTCCTTACTCTTGCCCCATCTCCCCGAGTCAGCCAGGATATATGTCACACCATGTAGCAGGATTTTCAAGAACTGAAGGTGAATCTTCACCAAGGAAACTGCCCTCTCCATTGACATGATTCTCTTCTCCACTACAGCCATTCTTATTAGGATATCTTGCAGTTCATCAACATGTGCACCAAAAATCTGTGCTGGGGAGACAAGACCTTCGCTCATAATGGTGGCCATCATCTCAACACCAACAGTATCACTGAAGCTCAGCAGTGAAACTGCCACTACAAACTGAGCCCCACCTTGGCTGTCTGTGGCTGCCTCGATCAAACAAGGACATTATGTGATTTAACTCCGGTCCCATTTGTCACAACACAGATTATACACATCAGAATCGGATAATTATGGACTACGCATCAGGATGAAAAAACAGATTGAATATGAATAGCGCCAGAGCTCACAAAAACACAGCCGCTCCCATGCTTCACATCTGACTTTCTATCTCTTTTGTCATCTAGGTAGCTCTGGATTTGTTTGCCCTACCTTTCCCCTTGTGGGAATGTACTTTGTGCATGAACCATCTCAGCTTTAAAGCAGCTGATTGTTCTGTTTCAGCTGCCAATCTTTGATTCCAATTTAGCTGGGCTAGATCCGTTCTCACCCTATTGAATTTGGCCCTCTCCACGTAATTATTTATACCCTGGATTGCACTTTGTCCTTTTTCATAGTATCATAAGGTTTAGGTTAGCTGTGATCACTGTCCCCTAAATGCTCCCTGCTGACACTTAATTCACTAGATCCACCTCAATCCCCTGAAACACATCCAGATCCATCAATGCCTCCTTCTGAGATGAATTGGAAACATCAGTATGTGGAAAATTCTCCACACATTAGAACACACACTCAAACATGGCCCTCTCTCACATTTGCACTGTTACTATCCATGTTTATATTAGGATAATGAAAGTTCCCCATTATAACAACTCTATAATTCTTGCAGCTCTCAGTAATTTCCTTGCAAATTTGTTCCTCTATATTTTCTCCATTAGTTGGTGAGCAAAAGAATACACCCAGCATTGAATGGTATCTCTATTGTTTCTTGGCTCTAACCAAATAGATTTTGCCCTTGACCCCTCTAGGCCATCCTTTCTCTCAAGTAGTGCAATGTTTTCCTTAATTCCTTAATCAATACACAACTAACCCTCCTTTTGTGATGTGATAAAGAAAGAAAATGCTCAACCGGTCTGGCAGCATATGTAGAGAGAGAAACGGAGTTACCAGTTCAGGTTGATGATCTTTCACTGGAGATATAATGCCTTTTAAGCAAGGCAGGGAAAGGAGAAGGGGAGATGAACAATGAGAAAGTTTGTGATAGGCTGGAAGGCAGGAGAAATTAGAGGGCAAAAGTGGCAATGTACAAGATCTAAGATGGTAATGGGATGAGTAAAGAAATAAAATAAAGACCTTGAGGAGATGTAACTGGGAAATAACAAAATCATCATTAGCAGCTGTCATCCAACATCTGGAGCAGAGGTCATGTTCTGAAATTGCTGAACTCAATGTTGAATCCAAAAGATATGACCGAAAGAGAAAATTCCCAACACCAACACACCCCTTCCTGATTGAGCAAGAGGTCATGAGGGCACGCCCCCGACCCCAGAAGCCTCTGATGATCCTGTTTCCGAGATCACCAATGCAGATGTTAGAGCAGCCTTCTCAAAGGTCAACCCATGGAAAGCGACTGGCCTGGATGGGGTACCCGGACGAGCACTCAGAACTTGTGCGGACCAGCTGGGGTATTCGCAGACATCTTCAAACTCTCCTTACGACAATCTGAGGTCCTTATCTGCTTCAAGAAGACAACCATCATTATGAAGTGCATCGAAAGGCTAATCAAGGCACGAATCAATTCCAGCCTCCTGGACTGCCTGCATCCACTACAGGTTCACCTACTGCCACGACAGGTCCACAACAGACACCAACTTCCTGGCCCTGCACTCAACCCTGGAACACCTAGATAACAAAGACACCTATGTCAGACTCCTATTTATTAACTACAGCTCAGCCTTCAACACCATTATTCCAACGAAATTAATCTCCAAACTCCATGGCCTAGAGCTCGGCTCTCCCTCTGCAACTGGATCCTGAATTCCTAACCCACAGACCACAATCAGTAAGGATAGGCAATAATCCACAATCATCCTCAACACTGGTACCCCACAAGGCTGCGTTCTCAACCCCCTATTATACTCCTTATATACCTATGACTCTGTGGCCAAATTCACCTCCAATTCGATTTTCAAGTTTGCTGACGACACTACCATAGTGGGTCGGATCTCAAACAATGACAAGACAGAGTACAGGAACGAGATAGAGAATCTGGTGGACTGGTGCGGTGACAATAATCTCTCCCTCAATGTCAACAAAATGAAGGAGAAAGTCATCGACTCAGGAAGTGCATTGAAGGACATGCCCTGTCTACATCAATGGGGATGAAATAGAGATGGTTGAGAGCTTCAAGTATTTAGGTGTCCAGATCACCAACCTGTTCTGGTCCCCCCCGTGCCGACATTATAGTTAAGAAAGCCCACCAACACCTCTACTTTCACAGAAGACTAAGGAAATTTGGTATGTCAGCTATGACTCTCACCAACTTTTACAGATGCACCATAGAAAGCATTCTTTCTGGTTGTATCACAGCTTGGTATGGCTCCTGCTCTGCACAAGACCACAAGAAACTACAAAAGGTCGTGAATGTAGCCCAATCCATTACGCAAACCAGCCTCCCATCCACCGACTCGGTCTACACTTCCCGTAGCCTAGGCAAAGCAGCCAGCATAATTAAGGACCCCACACACCCCGGACATTCTCTCTTGCACCTTCTTGTCAGGAAAAAGATACAAAAGTCTGAGGACTTTTTAAGCCTTTGACAAGGTACTGCACGGTAGGTTGTTGCATAAAGTTAAATCTCACGGGATCCAGGGTGAGGTATCTAAATGGATACAAAATTGGCTTCTTCACAGAAGCCAGAGGGTGGTTGTAGAGAGTTGTTTTTCAAACTGGAGGCCTGCAGCGGTGTGCCTCAGGGATCAGTGCTGGGCCCACTGTTATTTGTCATTTATATTAATGATTTGGATGAGAATATAGGGGACATGGTTAGTAAGTTTGCAGATGACACCACGATTGGTGGCATAGTGGACAGTGAAGAAAGTTATCTCCAATTGCAATGGGATCTTTATCAATTGGGCCAGTGGGCAGATGGAGATGGAGTTTTAGACAAATGCTAGGTGATGCATTTTGGTACTGCCAGCAAACTTGAAACAGGGTAGGACTTACTCAGTTAATGGTAGGACGTTGGGGAGAGTTACAGAACAAAGAGATCTAGGAGTACATCTTCATAGCTCCTTGAAAGTGGAGTCACAGGTGGACAGAGTGATGAAGAAGGCATTCAGCATGCTTCGTTTCATTGGTCAGAACATTGAATATAGGAGATGGGACATCTTGTTGAAATTGTACAAGACATTGGTAAGGCCACACTTGGAATACTGTGTGCAATTCTGGTCACCCTATTATAGAAAGGATATTAAACTGGAAAGAGTGCAGAAAAGATTTACTAGGATGCTACCGGGACTTGATGGATTGAGTTATAAGGAGAGGTTGAATAGACTGGGACTTTCTTCTCTGGAGCGTAGTGATGCACCATCTATTACGATACGAGGACTCCAGCAAGTGAGTGAAATAACAGGCTTTTAATCGCAAAGAACTGGAGCACACCTTGTAGCTAACCTGGTCCAGACTGAGGCAAGGAGGAGGAACCATCACCTTTATACCTCGTTCAGGTGGAAAGGGAGGAGTCTCGGGCCAGGTGCAGCAGGGTGTTTCCAGGCATACAACATGTAATTACAGTGGGTCACCACATTCACCCCCTCTTTAAAAAAAGAGTCCGGCGGGGGTGAGATGGCTGGAACAATATATACAGAGGCATGAAGATATATTTACAAGAGTCACGAAACTGAAGTAAGGCATCGTCCCCTCACAGGTTCAGCCTGTCGGGCGGCTTGATCAGTCGCTGTGACCGCCGCAGTACCAGTTGAGGTGTTGCTTCCGATGGCAGGGTGGAACCGCTCGCGTCCGCCGTCGTCCCTTCTGGTCGGGTCCTGTGTGGTGACTCCGGGGGCTCAGGCGAGCTGCATACAGGGGACAAAGAAGTAAACGGACCTGGTGCTACCTGAACAACAGAGGGGTCTAGGGATGTGGGGTGGTGGGTCATAGTGGGGTCCGGGGCACCCGCAGGTGCCAGGTCCCGGAATCTCACTACCGTCGTGGCTGGCGTACCCAGGGACCGTGTCCTCCCGCCCATCGTGGTATGCCACATAGGCATATTGGGGGTTGGCGTGGAGGAGCTGGACCTTTTCAACCAGGGGGCCCGACTTATGGGGTCGTACATGCCTCCGGAGCAGAACGGGGCCTGGGTACGCCAGCCACGACGGTAGTGAGATTCCCGAGGAGGACTTCCTAGGGAAAGCAAACACCCGCTCATGGGGGGTGGCATTGGTGGTCGTACACAGGAGGGACCTAATTGAGTGCAGTGCATCGGGGAGGACTTCTTGCCAGCAGGTGACTGGAAGGCCTTTAGACCGTAGCGCCAATAAAACGGCCTTCCAGACTGTCGCATTCTCCCTCTCTACCTGCCCGTTTCCCCTGGGGTTGTAGCTGGTAGTCCTACTCGAGGCTCTGCCTTTAGAGAGCAGGTACTGACGCAGCTCATCACTCATGAAGGAGGATCCCCGGTCGCTGTGGATGTAGTTAGGGTAACCGAACAGGGTGAAGAGGCTGTGCAGGGCCTTGACGACCGTGGTTGAAGTCATATCCGAGCAGGGAATGGCAAAAGGGAATCGGGAGTACTCATCTATATCGTTGAGGAAATAGATGTTGTGGTCAGAAGAAGGAAGGGGCCCTTTGAAATCAATGCTGAGGCGTTCAAAGGGGTGGGTGGCTTTTATGAAGTGTGCCCTGTCCAGCCGATAGAAGTGCGGCTTACACTCCGCACAGACTGGGCAGTGTCTGGTTATAGACCGGACGTCCTCAACAGAATAGGGCAGGTTATGGGCCTTAATAAAGTGGTAGAGCCTGGTGACTCCCGGGTGACAGAGGTCATTGTGGAGAGTCTGTAGTTGGTTCACTTGTGCGCTGGCACATGGTCCGCGAGACAGAGCATCCGGAGGCTCGTTGAGCTTCCCGGGCCGGTATAAGATATCATAACTGTAGGTGGAGAGCTCAATCCTCCACCTCAGTATCTTATCATTCTTAATCTTGCCCCTCTGTGCGTTGTTGAACATAAAAGCCACCGAACGTTGGTCCGTGAGCAAGGTGAACCGTCGGCCAGCTAGGTAGTGGCACCAGTGTCGCACTGCTTCGACGATGGCCTGAGCCTCCTTCTCGACAGAGGAGTGTCGAATTTCCGAGCCTTGGAGGGTTCGTGAGAAGAAGGCTACAGGTCTGCCCGCCTGGATAAGGGTGGCGGCCAGGGCGAAGTCAGACGCATCACTCTCCACCTGGAAGGGGATTGACTCATCCACAGCGTGCATCGTGGCCTTCGTGATGTCCGCTTTGACACAGTCGAAGGCCAAGCGGGCCTCTCCCAACAGAGGAAAAAGGGTGGATTTGATAAGCGGACGGGCCTTATCCGCGTAATTAGGGACCCACTGGACGTAGTATGAGAAGAAGCCCAGGCATCTCCTCAGTGCTTTAAGATTGGTGGGAAGGGGAAGTTCCATGAGGGGGCGCATGCGGTCAGGATCGGGGCCGATGACCCCGTTCTCCACTACATACCCCAGGATGGCGAGGCGGTGAGTGCGGAAGACACACTTCTCCTTAGTGTAGGTCAGATTTAGGAGAGCGGCCGTGCGAAGGAATTTATTGAGGTTTGCGTCGTGGTCCTGCTGTTCATGGCCGCAGATGGTGACGTTATCCAGGTACGGGAAGGTG
The DNA here is from genome assembly GCF_964213995.1 of Mustelus asterias. Lineage (NCBI taxonomy): Eukaryota > Metazoa > Chordata > Chondrichthyes > Carcharhiniformes > Triakidae > Mustelus > Mustelus asterias. The sequence continues at coordinate 117,952,150 of NC_135802.1, forward strand.
GCCCGCAGCCCGTTCTGGTCCACTTCATGCTGAAAGACCGAGACCCCATTGGTGACGCCGAAGGGAACCCTAAGAAAGTGGTAGAGGCGGCCATCCGCCTCGAAAGCCGTATATTTGCAGTCCTCCGGGCGGATGGGGAGCTGGTGGTAAGCCAATTTGAGGTCAATCGTGGAGAACACCCGGTATTGCGCAATCCGATTGACCATGTCAGATATGCGAGGGGATACGCATCCAGCTGTGTGTACCGGTTGATGGTCTGACTGTAATCGATGACCATCCGGTGTTTCTCCCCAGTTTTGACCACCACCACCTGCGCTCTCCAGGGGCTGGTGCTAGCCTCAATGATCCCTTCAGGAGCCGCTGGACCTCGGACCTAATGAAGGTCCTGTCCCCCGCACTGTACCGTCTGCTCTTGGTGGCAATGGGCTTACACTCGGGGTGAGGTGTTCGAATAGCGAGGGAGGGGCGACTTGTAGGGTTGAAAGGCTGCAAGTGGTGCACGGTGGGCAGTCTAGGAACTGTGGGTTGCAGACGGAGATCGGGCGAAGAGGCCCGTTGTACTGCAACGTGACATTCCTAAGCTGGGTCAGGAAATCGAGCCCTAGGAGTACGGGAGCGCAGAGGTGTGGCAGCACCAGGAGCTTAAAATTTTCGTACTCGGTCCCCCGAACCGTAAGGGTCAACACACAGTACCCAAGGACATCCACCGAGCGGGACTTTGAGGCCAAGGAAATGGTTTGTTTGACTGGCCGCACAGAAAGGGCGTAGCGGCGCACTGTATCGGGGTGGATGAAACTCTCCGTACTCCCGCAGTCAAACAAACAATTTCCCACCTGGCCGTTTACCTGGATGTCCAACATGGACCTGGCGAGTTGATGCGGACAGGACTGGTCTAGCTGGACCGCTGCCACCATGGATCCTGGAGAATGATCGACCGGGGTCCAAAATGGCGGCTCCCTTGACTCACACGCGGCCGATGGCGTCCGAATTTGCAGTTCCCTCGGGTCGCACGCTGCGCTGTTTGGCTTCGAGGACGACTTTGCCCTGCAGACTTTAGCGTAGTGGCCTTTCTTTCCGCACCCAGAACAGAACACTTCCCTTGCCGGGCAGCGTTGTCAGGGGTGCTTCCCCAGATCGCAAAAATAGCACTTCGGATCTGCAACAGCCGCAGCAGTCGAGTCGTTGGTGGGGCGCGGTGTGGCGTAAGTCTGTGGCCCTCCTAGATACTGGGGTGGTAGTGGCTGTGAGGCCCACGATGTAACCGCGTGGTCGGGTGCGTGCGCCTCGAGGTTACGGGAGGCCACTTCTAGGGATTCAGCGAGTGTCACAGTTTTTGATAGATCCAGCCCACCTTGCTCTAGCAGTCGCTGCCGAATGTAGTTGGACATGATGCCCATAACGTAGGCATCGCGGATTAAGTCCTCCGTGTACTGCGCGGCGGATACACCCTTGCAGTTACAGGCCCTGCCGAGTACCCGTAGTTCGCGGAGAAACTGTGCGTTTGATTCTCCCGGCCGCTGTCTTTGAGTAGCCAGAAGGTGTCTGGCGTAGACTTCATTTGTCCATTTACTGTACTGGCTCTTTAGGAGCTCTAGCACGTCCCTGTACGTCTCTGCGTCACGGATGGTGGCATAAACCACGTCGCTTACCCGGGTGTGGAGCACGTGCAGCTTGTCTGAATCGGACTGGACGGCAGCGGAAGCTTCAAGGAAGGCTTCAAAGCACTTCAGCCAGTGGTCGAAGCTGTTGGCATCTCCCACAGCTTGCGGATCCAGGTTTAATTTAATCGGGCTTTAGAATTTGCTCCATTCTGGGTTTTTTTCTTTGCAATTAAAATTGATGCACCATCAATTACGATACGAGGACTCCAGCAAGTGAGTGAAATAACAGGCGTTTAATCGCAAAGAACTGGAGCACACCCTTGTAGCTAACCTGGCCCAGACTGAGGCAAGGAGGAGGAACCATCACCTTTATACCTCATTCAGGTGGAAAGGGAGGAGTCTCAGGTGGAAAGGGAGGAGTCTCGGCCAGGTGCAGCAGGGGTGTGTCCAGGCATACAACATGTAATTACAGTGGGTCACCACATGTAGGAGGCTGAGGGGTGACCTTATAGAGGTCTATAAAATAATGAGGGGCATAGAAAAGGTCAACATCTTTTCCCAAAGGTAGGGGAGTCTAAAACTAGAGGGCATAGGTTTAAGGTGAGAGGGGAGAGATACAAAAGTGTCCAGAGGGGAGAGATACAAAAGTGTCCAGAGGGGCAATTTTTTCACACAGAGGGTGGTGAGTGTCTGGAACAAGCTGCCAGAGGTAGTAGTAGAGACGGGTACAATTTTATCTTTTAAAAAGCATTTAGATAGTTACATGGGTACGATGGGTAAAGAGGGATATGGGCCAAATGCGGGCAATTGGGATTAGCTTAGGGGTTTTAAAAAAAAGGGCGGCGTGGACAAGTTGGGCCGAAGGGCCTGTTTCCATGCTGTAAACCTCTATGACTCTATGACACGTACCAACCGACTCAAGAACAGCTTCTTCCCTGCTGCCATCAGACTTTTGAATGGACCAACCTCGCATTAGGTTGATCTTTCTCTACAACCTAGCTATGACTGTAACACTACATTCTGCACGCTCTCGTTTCCTTCTCTACGAATAGTATGCTTTGTCTGCATAGCGTGCAAGAAACAATACTTTTCACTGTATACTAATACATGTGACAATAATAAATCAAATCAAAAAATCAAATCAAATAGTATCCTACTAATACTATTATGGACAGATGCATCTGCAGCAGGCAGCTTGGTGAGGGTGAGGTAAAGTATGTTTCTCCCTCTTGTTGATTCCCTCACAGCCTGCGGCAGTCCTTTAGGACCCAGCCAGCTCAGTCTACCAAGCCCCTCTTGGTGATGGACATTGAAGTCCCCCACTCAGAGTACATTCTGCGTCCTTAACATCCTCAGTGCTTCCTCCAAGTGGTGTTCAACAGGGAGGAGTATTGATTCATTAGCTGAGGAGGGGGTTGGCGGGGGGGGGGGGGGGAGGATGGAATGGTAATCAGCACTCCAAGCCACTTTGATCTGGTGGGAGGGGCTTCTGATCTTCAGGCAAGAGCACTGTCTACCATTCTCTCATGGTGGAACAGAAAGTGGAGGAAGGCATTGCTGAATTATGAGGCTGGTCTGATTCGGGGCTCACTTACCTCTCCAATGAATATGGTACACTCAATCAGTGGCGTTCTCTGGCAGTCGTACACAACCTCCCTGCATGAACAGGAGGCTCATTAATAGGCTGCACATAGATACTGCATGGTCAACTAACAGTGGGTTTCACTAGTAAAAGGATTCCTCCACTGCCAATTCACACGTGTTTTGCATGCATTTTGCAGCATTTAGAATTTTAATTATAATAGTGTGAGAAAAGGCAAAAAAAAGCAAGGTAGGGGTGATGCACAATTCCCATTATATTAGGAGTGACACGCTGTTGACAAAATTCCGGCCAACAGATCTGCCTTAAATACAATAAATGATGGATCATCCACAACCATCTGGGTAGAGAATTCAAAGATTCACCACCCTTTGAGTGAAGAAATTTCTCCTCATCTCAGTGTAAACCTTATTTTGAGACTGTGGCCTCTTGTTCTAGATTCCGCAGCCAGGGAAATACTGCCTATGTGTACCCGTCCTGCCCCTTTAGAATCTTGTATGTGTTGGTGAGACCACCTTCATTCTTCTAAACTCCAGAGACTGTAGGCATAATTTACTCACCTTTCATCATCGAACAATCCTCCCATCGCAGGAATCAATCTAATGAACCTCCGCTGTATAGCCTCCAATGCAAGTATATCCTTTATTCAATATGGAGCCCTGCACAATTATAGCAACGTTTATTAATTCATAGAAATCATAGAAACCCTACAGTGCAGAAGGAGGCCATTCGGCCCATCGAGTCTGCACCGACCACAATCCCACCCAGGCCCTACCCCCACATATTTTACCCGCTAATCCCTCTAACCTACGCATCCCAGGACTCTAAGGGGCAATTTTTTTAACCTGGCCAATCAACCTAACCCGCACATCTTTGGACTGTGGGAGAAAACCGGAGCACCCGGAGGAAACCCACGCAGACACGAGGAGAATGTGCAAACTCCACACAGACAGTGACCCGAGCCGCTGGTGTTAATTACCTTAAGCTCTTCATGCCTAATTCTTGTATTCCAGTCCAGTTGCCTGCTGTACCTGCTTGCTAGCTTTCTGCATTCCTTGTACAAGCACACCCAAACCTCTCTGAACATCATTATTCACGCCTTTTAAAAATATTCTGTTTTTCTTATTTCTTACATATTACTCCACATTATATGCCATCTGCCACTTTGTTGCCAACTCACTTAGCTTGTTTTTGAAGCTTCTTTGAGTCCTCCTCTCAGCCTGCATTCCAACTCAACTTTATAGTGTCAGCTACCTTAGTTACATTACTCAGCCTCTCATCTAAGTCATTAATATGTACTGTAATTAGCTGAAGCCCAGCACTGATCCTTATGGCATTCCACGGGTTACAGTCTTCCAATCTGAAAATGGCCCATTTATCCCTACCTTTTGCTTCCTGTCCATTACTAATCACCTAGCCATGCGATTATGTGACTAACTGGCCTATAGTTTTTCATTATCTCCTTTCTTGAATAGCAAGGTTACATTTGCTAGCTTACAAATAGTTAGGACTGTTCTAGAATCTAGGGAAATTTGGAATATCTTAACCAGCTCATCCATTATCTCTGCAGCTACCTCTTTTAGAACTCTGGAGATGTAAGCCATCCAGCCCGAGGGCTTTGTCGGCCTTTAGTCCCTTAAATTTCCCAATACTTTTTCGCTGCTGGTGTTAATTACCTTAAGCTCTTCATGCCTAATAGCTTTTTGGTTATCCTCTATTATGTTTGAGGTCTAATTATAGACTATAAAAAGACCCCGAGGTAGGTTGGTGTAATTCAAGCAGGGGCAGTTTATTGAATGTCCTAACAGTAGCACAGTCAGTCCAAGACTGACTCCACCAAGCTCCACCCTGGGTAGAGCTTATACCTTGGGTCACCTGATCCATTCTCTTAAAGGGGCATACCAGATCCTTTAAAGTTTCAGTAGCTGAAAGTACAAACACTTGTAACATCTTAACCATGTGTAAATAAGCATTGTGAAATTGACAGCAGAAAATAGGACCAGAGTTTTCAATCAGGCAATCCTGTCCCCTTTTAGCCTTTCAAAGGGGCTATTCCCTCTTCAGCACCTTGTTCCATTTCTCAATCATCTCCACTTAGCATCTTCCCATGCACCTCTTCCCCTCTCACCTCTTTCCAGGAGAAACAAGGATTTGTTTGTGCTTCTTTCAATTTAATATACTCATGATGTGATGTCTTGCCTTCAATACTGAAGAGATCAAATGCGCATTGGGTGATTGCTTTATGAAACATCTCTATTCAATCCATGAGCTTCCAGTCACCTGTCATTTTAATTCTTCATCCAAATCTCACTATGATCTTTTTGTCCTTGACCTCCTACTGTATATTTTTCTAATGAAGCTCAACATAAGTTCAAGGAACACCACCTAACCTTTCAACCAGGCTTTTGCAACTTTTTGATTTGATTTATTATTGTCACATCTATTAGTATACAGTGAAAAGTATTGTTTTTTGCACGCTATACAGACAAAGCATACCGTTCATAACCAAGGAAAGGAGAGAGTGCAGAATGCAGAATGTGTTACAGTCATAGCTAGAGTGCAGAGAAAGATCAACTTAATACGAGGTAGGTCCATTCAAAAGCCCAATGGCAGCAGGGAAGAAGCTGTTCTTGAGTCAGCTGGTACGTGTCCTCAGACTTATGTGCCATTTTCCCGCTGGAAGAAGGTGGAAGAGAGTATGTCTGGTGTGCGTGGGGTCCTTAATTATGCTGGCTGCTTTTCCGAGACAGCGGGAAGTGTAGACAGTGTCAATGAGTGGGAGGCTGGTTTGAGTGATGGACTGGACTTCGTTCATGACCCTTTGTAGTTTCTTGCGGTCTTGGACAGAGCAGGAGCCATACCAAGCTGTGAAACAACCAGAAAGAATGCTTTCTGTGGTGCATCTGTAAAAGTTAGTGAGAGTCGTAGCGGAAATGCCAAATTTCCTTAGTCTTCTGAGAAAGTAGAGGCATTGGTGGGCTTTCTTAACTATAGTGTCGGCATGGGAGGACCAGAACAGGTTTTTGGTGATCTGGACACAAAAAAACTTGACGCTCTCGACCATTTCTACTTCATCCCCATTGATGTAGACAGGGCATGTCCTTCACTACACTTCCTGAGTCGATGACTATCTCCTTCATTTTGTTGACATTGAGGGAGAGATCATTGTCGTTGCACCAGTTCACCAGATTCTCTATCCATTCCTGTATTCCGTTTCGTCATTGTTTGAGATGCGACCCATTACGGTGGTGTCATCAGCAAACTCGAAAATCGAGTTGGAGGGGAATTTGGCCACACAGTCATAGGTGGATAAGGAGTATAGTAAGGGGCTGAGGACATAGCCTTGCTGAGCACTGGTATTGAGGATGATCGTGGAGGAGATGTTGAGGTCTATCCTTACTGATTGCGGTTTGTGGGTTAGGAAGTTCAGGATCCAGTTGCAGAGGGAGGAGCCGAGCCCCAGACCATGGAGTTTCATAGGATTAATGGTGTTGAAGGCTGTGCTATAGTCGATAAATAGGAGTCTGACATAGTTGTCTTTGTTATCTAAGTGGTCCAGAGTTGAGTGCAGGGCCAGGGAGACGACATCACATAGAGAGACCTGTTGCGACAATAGGTGAGTTGTAGTGGTCCAGGCAATCTGGGAGGCCAGAATTGATTCGTGGCATGACTAACCTTCTGAAGCACTTCATAATGATGGATGCCAGAGCCACTGGACGACAGTCATTAAGGCACGCTGCTTGGCTTTTTTTTGGTACTGGGATGATGGTCATCTTCTTGCAGCAGATAGGGACCTCAGATTGTTGTAAAGAGAGGTCTAAGATGTCTGCGAATACCCCCGCCAGCTGATCCGCGCAGGATCTGAGTGCTCATCCGGGTACCCCTTCCGAGCCAGTCACTTTCCATGGGTTGACTTTCGAGACAGCTGCTCTGACATCTGCAATGGATACAGGTTCATCCGAGGCTTCCAGGGTGAAGGGCGTGCGGTCGCTGACCTCTTGCTCAAAGCCGGCGTAGAATGCATTGAGCTCATCTGGGAGGGGTGCTTTGGATCTGGCGATTTTACATGCCTTCATCTTGTAGCCCGTTATGTCTTGCAGACCTTGTCATAGGCCGCGGGGATACCGCACAATCCTTGTGGAGATGAAATCCCATCTTCACGTTGAGGATATCCTCCATCAAGCTGTGTGGTGCTCCTGCCATGTTAAATGGGATAGACTTTGAACAGATCTAGCAACTCAAAACTAAAAACTCATAAGGTGCTATGGACCTTCAGCCACAGCATTGTGCTCAACCACAATCTACAACCTCATCGCACACCTATCCCCCAACCTTCCATGACTATCAAATCAGGGGATCAACCTTGGTTGAATGAACAGTGCAGGAAGGCTTGCCAGGAGCTGGCATAGCTAAAAATGAGATGTCAACCTGAAGCTACAACACAAGACTACTTACATGCCAAGATTGCAACAAGATTGACAGAGCTAGGTGATTCCATAACCAACAGATCAGATTTAAGCTCTGCAGTCCTGCCGCATCAAGTTATGAATGGTGGTGGACAATTCAGTAACTCACTGGAGGAGGAAACTCCATAAATAACCCAGCCCACCAAATCAGTGGAAAATATAATGCTGAAGTGTTTGCAACAGTCTTCAGCCAGAAGTGGTGAGTGGATGATCCATCTCAACCTCCTCTGGAGGTCCCCTGCATCACAGATGCCAGTCTTCAGCCAATTCGATTCACTCCACATGATGTCAAGAAATGGCTGAAGACACTGGATACTGCAAAGGTAATGGACCCTGACAATATTCCAACAATAGTACTGAAGGCTTGTGCTCCACAACCTGCCATGTTCCTGGCCAAGTTGTTCCAGTACATCTACAACACTGGCATCTACCCGACATTATGGAAAATTGCTTAGCTATGTCCTGTGAAAAAAAAGCAGGACAAATCCAACTCAGTCAAGAACCATCACATTAGTTTACTCTTGATCAGTAAAATGGTTAAAGAGATCATCCGCAGAGCTATCAAGTGGCACTTGTTTAGCAATAACCTGCTCACTGATGCTCAGTTTGGGTTCCATCAAGGACACTCATCTCCTGACCTCGTCATAGCCTTGATTAAGCATGGACAAAAAGAGTTGAACTCAAGAAGTGACTTGGCACTTGACATCAAGCCCTTGGTCAAGTCTGCAGTTGACTGTGTATGGCATTGAGAAGCCCAAGAAAAACTGGTGTCAACAGAAATTGGCGGAAAAAACTGTGTTGTTTGGAGTCATACCTGGAACAATGCAAGATGGTTCTGGTTGTTGGAGGTCAGTCATCTCAGTTCCAAGACATCACTGCAGGAGTTTCTCAGGGCAGTGTCCTAGTGAACCACTTCAACTGCTTCATCAATGACCTTCCTTCAATAATAACATTGGAAATGGGGTTGTTCACTGATGATTGAATAATGTTCAGCACCATTTGCAACTCCTCAGATACTGAAGCAGTCAATGTCCAAATGCAACAAGACCTAGACAATATCCAGGCTTTTGCTAACAAGTTGCAAGTAACATTTACAACTCAAATGCCAGGCAATAACCATTCTCAACAAAAGTGAATCTAACAATTGCCCTTGACATTCAATGGCCTTACCATTGTGAATTCTCGACTATCAACATTCTGGGGGTTACCACTGACCAGAAACTGAACTGCGCTAGCCATAAAGATACTGTGGCTACAAGAGCAGGTAAGGAGATAGGAATCCTGCAGTAAGTAATTCACCTCCTGACCCCCAAAGCCAGTCCACAATCTACAGAGCATAAGTCATGAGTGTAATGGAATACGCTCCACTTGCTGGGATGAGTGGAACTCTAACACACAAGTAGCTCAACACCATCCAAGACAAAGCAACCCACTTGTATGGCATCCCATCCACATACATTCAATCCCTTCACACCGATGCACAGTGGCAAGTGTGTAGCATCTACAAGATGCACCATTATATTTCACCAAACCTCCTTTGAAAGGACCTACCAAACACACGACCACTATGATCTCGAAAGACAAGGGCAGCAAATACACGGAAACATCATCATCTGGAAGTTCCCTACAAGTCACTCAACATCCTAACTTGGAAACATAACATTGTTCCTGTCATGGCCGCTCATATAAGACGTGCAGACTCCCATTTCTCCTTATTGATGGTGCTTAACTTTAGAAATTTATAAAGAAGAGAATTACACAGACACAGCATTTGGCTCAACCATCAAATTGTTCATTAAAACATTCCTAATACTCCAATATAAGAGCTTTAAACTAGAGTAAATTACATGACACAGCACTTAATTGGTTAGCCCTATTTAAATCCCTCCATGATTTCCACTTAAGCAAAAAAATCCCAAAAATTATGAAAAGCCTCGACTGAAAAACAACAGATAAAACCCCATGTTTCTGCTCAGAACCTTCCTCAAGTCAACCCAAATCACCTCAGGATTTGATTGTTACCGTTAATTTACCTTTTAAACCTCAGCCCAAATACCCCTTGGATTTGGCTGATAACCTACTACTCCCCACACGGTTGGTCTTTCCGGCCAAAGTTGTAGATCTGTGAGTCAGGTTAATCATTCCTGACCTTCCTTCTTGACTGCAGTCCAAAACCTGGAGGCCAATATCACAAATGAAAACAATGGTTGAAAACACTTACAACCCCCAAAATGGCTAGTCTGTCTGGTGTTAATAGTAGGTCGGGTCTAGGTGACCAGCCCTGACTCTCCTTCTGACTGCAGTGCCAGACCCTACAATCTTGGCCGTTTTGTTACACTTCCCATTGAAGATATTAAAAATACATTTCCCAAAGACATTCTGTTGAATGGTGGACATATTGCCTGAAGTCATTGCCTTTAGTCTGTTACATGCCTTGGTCCAGGCAGACTCATTCAGTGTTGATGTTGCTTCCACAACCAAAAGAATAGACTCTATTCAGGTTAGATACCTCTGGCTCTCATTTCATACGCATGTGACAAGCTTCTTTCTCCATGACACTGATAATGTTGTAGGGTTGCTGTTGTCTGGGGCCATTTCTTATGATGGCTTCTTCAGCTTCAAAAATTGAGTTGTCTGATGACAGCTATCTTGTGTCACTGCTGTGATGATGTCCCGATGTCCTGTCGTAATAATGTTTTGGTTCAATGTTGGAATGCTTTGAAATTAACCCCTGACAGTATAGCCTCCCTCTGTTTGTTTATCGTGTTGAGGTTTGGCCTGTTTATTTGCAATATTTATGTCCCTGGGTTTTGGGGTTTTATATTTCATAAAACCAGTTGAAGAGGATTCCGATCCTATACTGGATCAAAATCCTGAAACTCCCTTCCGAACAGCACTGTGGGTGTACCTACACCATATGGACTTAACAGTTCAATATGACAGTTCACCACTACCTTCTCAGGGCAATCAAGAATGGGCAATAAATGCTGGCCTAGCCAGCAGCACCCACATCCCATGATCAAATATAAATAATAAACTCCGTTGGTGATGTCAAGTTAGCAGCTAGACGCTGGCAGAAAAAGATGATTGAAAAATGTATAAGCACTAAGGTGGCACGACTGATGTGTCTCTGTCCATATCACTTGTTAAAATACACACAATATAGTTGTTTCCTATAATCATAATTACTTGATTTTCTGGGCCTGTCCCAGACTCCTAATGCTTATAAGGATATAGGGGCACCGGCATTGGCTGGAATTCTCCGACCTTGCCTGCAGTGTAGATTTTCTATTCCTGCTGCTGTGAACAGAGGTTTGGTTGAGTGCCGTGTGAAGGAAGTGCGAGACCGGAGAATTCCGGTTACGATTCCTGAATGAGACGTGTTGCATTTTCATGCATTCTTCACTGAAGTTCCTGTGAATTGTTACTTCTGTGATAATCAAACAGCCGCTTTAAATGATACAAGTGCAGTATTCGTCAAAGCACTTGAATAATGGTACTGGAAAAGAAGGATTGGGCAAGGCAGGTTATTGCATGGATGTCCTAAAATGTCTTTCGTGTCAGCATTCACTAGCAAGTTTGTGAGACAAAGCTCCTCTTTCCATTCTTTTACAGGTGATAGATGATACAGGTTTAGAGTTAACTTGGCAAGGGAGGATGCCATGGCTATGTCACATCCCAGGAAGGTTTATTGAGGTCAAGCGATAAAGTGATGGTCATGCAGAAGCATCATGGCTGTGTGGACCTTGTATAGATCAGGTTGTCCCTGGCATCCCTTGCACATCTCTCCATGGCCCTGCATCTATGTAAGGTTCATTTGGATTTATGGGCTCCTCTTCATCAGCTGCTCTTCATGCTCTTCCCCTTGCAACATCTGTCCACTTTGCAGCGCCAAGTTTTGCAATGCACAGCAGACTACTATCTGTAATAGCTTCTGGGGTGTGCTGTGCCTCATGGCAAGAGAAGCGCATTTTCCAAACCCAGTGGTGTGCTTAGTGATGGCTCAGATGGATGCATGAGCTTGATTTTGGTGCTCCTCTGCCTATGTCGGGGGATGCTTCACTGATATCTTCAGCCATGTACACAGGGGAGAGCCTTTGTCATCGAAGATCTGTTCATCAACCTGGACTGAGCTTTAAAAAGCTCTGGGAGTGGTGAGTTGTGCAAGATGAATGCATTGTGACAGCTTCCTGGGAAAAGAGCACAGACCTGCATTATTCTTCTTCTGCGGTCAGACACCAATTTATGTGCATGGAGTGAAATGCTTTACAATTTACAAATGCCTGTTCCCAGGGAGCTTTTAAGGCCACATAACTGCAGTTAATGACACCTTGCACTCGAGGAAACTTGACAATGTCACCTTACAGCCTGGCTGCCCTCATTAGTGCTATAAGATCATTGGCATGACTCAATAGGGCATCAGTCACCTCCCTTATGCACCTATGTATTACAGTCTGCAAGATGCCACATACTGTTACACCCTGGAAGCCATTGCTGACATATCCCTATAACATTGAGTGCCACACTAGCATGGGGGTCGCATAAAATCCCTTCCATAAATCTTGAACCTCTCCCCGTTACTCCAGACCCAGCAATATTTCCCTGCATACGCCATCCCTCACCCCTGTTCCTGCACCTGTGACTGTGCTAATGATCACTCTGACCCTGGATGCCCCCATTATCCCCCTCCATGCTTTTGTTTGCTCCCGTGCTCCTGCCCCCAATGAGACCTTCCAATATCTGACCCTGATTTTGGACTTGCCACCTGCCCCCATATTGAATAAAATCCCCCCTTTGACTGTGACAGTTCCCTCCCACCCAACACCTTAATTTGACACTCGGGACCCTATTAGCACTGACCCCACCCTTTCATCCATCTTGCAATCCCTGATTGACCAGCCTCCCGCCTTACAGATTCACCACACCAAGGCTGTTTGGCCCTTCCTCCCACCGAATCTCCCTGCACCCGAATACCAATATTTCAACACTCACCGCCTTGTGCCACAGAGTTAAATATGGAAACCTGCATACGCATGTCACAACTGCACAGAGCCGACTGGTGCAAGCCAAACTTAAACGATTGTGAACCCAATACCATGACTTTATCACAAGGAGAAAGTGCAGCGGGATCAGAGATATCTTTTATGCTTTGGTTCATTGCACCAATCCAAAGTCCACGAAACATAAATGTCTCCACCAGGACACAAATAGAGAATGGCTTAAGCATGCTGAAATAAAGAATTTACTGTTCAAGGCAGGTCTATAACTGTACCAGTCAATCCACATTCTTATGGTACTCCTCATCTTTAGCTCCCTGCGGGCAAGAGGGATTCCAAGCTGAATGCCTATCCTACTTTTGGAGACTGAATCTAACTTCAATGGTAAATACTGAAACAGAAAAAGTGAAAAAAAATACAAAATGCAAAGATTAAATGTAAAATAAAAAACATATACCAAATTAAAGGGATCGCAAAATAGTAACTTGTACTCACTCGCAAGGCACCTAAATCAGCCTGAAAAAAAAATACTGAGACCAGGAGGTGAATTTGAGTATTTTATTACAACAATAACATTAGATTCCTGGCTCAGATCAGGAAAAATTCAGAGTAGGGGGTTTGGAGGGTTAAGATCGAAGCAGGCCGGGGGGCCAGTGATCAGGCCATGTGCGGGATCGATAGGGCAGCAATGGGGGGGATTGCTATGCGGGCCAGCGATCAAGCTGGCCAGTGATCAGGAGACTGGCAGTGCGGGCTACTGTGCATGCACCAATCCCGGCACTGACAGATTGGCACATGCGTAGTGGCCCGCTCAGTGTTATGCTGCTGGCCTCTCCAGTGGGAATAGCCCTCTCCTTTCACTAATTTTTAATAAGATTCACGCTAGTGCACTCTGCAGTGCACAGAGTGTGGGGGAATCATTTTGAAAATCCCGCTGAAAAAAAACAGCGGGATTTACTCCTGGTTTTACGCAAATTTGACACAAGGATTTTTTATGGAGAATCCCACCCATAATGTTAAAGGTTTTCGAATGACTTCAAATAATAAAAGAAAGACTTTCATTTATATTCTAACTTTCACAATTTCAGGACGGCCCAAAATGCTTTATAGCCAATGTAGTACTTTCAAAATACACTCACTGTTGTATTGTCAGAAACTTGGCGGCCATTTTGCTCACACCAAGCGCCCAGAACAGTAATAAAACGAAGACCAGGTAATCTGTTTTTTGTGATGTTGATTGAGGTAAACAGGAGGCTAAGGATAATTCCCCAGCTCTTCTTCAAGATTGTGTCATGGGACCTTTTACATATTCCTGCCAGGGCAAACAGGGTCTCTTTTTAATTTTTCATCAAAATATGGTACCTGCAACAGTGTCACACTCCTTCAATACTGCACTTGAGTATCAGCCTAAATTTCTGTGCTCAAATCCTGGAGTGGAATTTGAATCCACAACTTTCTAACTCAGAGACATGAATGCCACTGAATAAACCACAACTGACACAGCTAATAAAAAAAATGGCCAGAAAGTCAAACACAGTAAGAAGTTTAACAACACCAGGTTAAAGTCCAACAGGTTTATTTGGTAGCAAAAGCCACACAAGCTTTCGGAGCGCCAAGCCCCTTCTTCAGGTGAGTGGGAATTCTGTTCACAAACAGGGCATATAAAGACACAGACTCAATTTACATGAATAATGGTTGGAATGCGAATACTTACAACTAATCAAGTCTTTAAGATACAAACAACGTGAGTGGAGAGAGCATCAAGACAGGCTAAAAAGATGTGTATTGTCTCCAGACAAGACAGCCAGTGAAACTCTGCCGGTCCAGGCAGGCTGTGGGGGTTACAAATAGTGTGACATGAACCCAAGGCATGTCCCGAGGCATGGTACATTGGGGAAACCATGCAGACGCTGCGACGGCGGATGAATGAACACGGCTCGACAATCACCAGACAAGACTGTTCTCTTCCTGTTGGGGAACACTTCAGTGGTCACGGGCATTCGGCCTCTGATATTCGGGTAAGCGTTCTCCAAGGCGGCCTTCACGACACACAACGGCGCAGAGTCGCTGAGCAGAAACTGATAGCCAAGTTCCGCACACACGAGGACGGCCTCAACCGGGATATTGGGTTCATGTCACACTATTTGTAACCCCCACAGCCTGCCTGGACCTGCAGAGTTTCACTGGCTGTCTTGTCTGGAGACAATACACATCTCTTTAGCCTGTCTTGATGCTCTCTCCACTCACGTTGTTTGTATCTTAAAGATTTGATCAGCTGTAAGTATTCGCATTCCAACCATTATTCATGTAAATTGAGTCTGTGTCTTTATATGCCCTGTTTGTGAACAGAATTCCCACTCACCTGAAGAAGGGGCTTGGAGCTCCGAAAGCTTGTGTGGCTTTTGCTACCAAATAAACCTGTTGGACTTTAACCTTGTGTTGTTAAACTTCTTACTGTGTTTACCCCAGTCCAACACCGGCATCTCCACATCAGAAAGTCAAATACAGCATGTGCCCAAACTTCCAATTTGTGCAACTTTTGGGTGAGGTTCCTCACCAGAAATACAAAGGTAGAAAATTATATTTTTTCCTTTTACTAGAACAGGGGTCTCCAAACTACGGCCCACGGGCCACATCCGGCCCGCAGCGGGCTAACATCTGGCCCGCAGCCAGTGGGGCGGGACGGGATTCCCACTGCCGAAAGCACTCCCGCGTCCGGAACCCTGCCGCTGACTCAGGATCCAGACGCGGGGACAGAAGCCACAGGCCGGACATTTGCTGCCGCTCCGCGCCGTGTCTGATGGACCCATGGGAATCCCCACCCTCTTTACTGGCCTATTGTCCAAGCAGAGCTGCCGTCCTGTGACTGACAGTTCGTTAAACGAATCAGAAATTGAGACATGTTATCCAATTGCCGCTCTGCATTGACTGAGTGACAACTGCTTTATCCAATCTGTAAGCTCCATCTGTCTGGAATGAGCGAGAACAATGACAATGATGGCGGCAATTCAGACCAATTCAGTTATGGAAGGAAA
Organism: Mustelus asterias; assembly: GCF_964213995.1. Lineage (NCBI taxonomy): Eukaryota > Metazoa > Chordata > Chondrichthyes > Carcharhiniformes > Triakidae > Mustelus > Mustelus asterias. The sequence goes on from NC_135802.1 coordinate 117,967,849, forward strand.
CAAGAAAAGAAAAGTGGACAGTGAGTGCCGCCTGTTTAATGAAGAATGGGGTGTAAAGTACTTCTTTGTACAAGCAGGTGATAAAGCCTTGTGTGTCATATGCAACGAAACTGTTGCAGTTTTGAAGGAGTACAATGTACGTCGGCACTATGAGACCAAACATGAACCAAGTTATTCCCAATTCACAGGAACACAGCGTTCGGAAAAATTTGAATCAATGCAATGCAGGTTGCTTTCCCAACAAGCTTTTTTTACACAGCTTTAATCAGGGCCAGTTACAAACTAGCTTATGTGTTGGCTAAAAGAGGAAAGCCATTCACCAATGGAGATCTCATCAAAGAGTGTATAATGGAAGCAGTGGAAGAGTTGTGCCCAGAAAAAGCAAATCTGTTCAAAATCATCAGTCTTGCGCCAAATACTGTTGCTTGTAGAATTGAGGATATAGGAAGCAATATATTTCATCAAATTGCAGGCAAAGCAAGAAATTTTCAGTTGTATTCTCTCGCACTTGATGAATCGACTGATGTGTGTGACACATCACAACTCCTAGTATTCATCCGTGGCGACGATAGTGAATTTAATGTGACACAAGATTTGACATCAGTGCATAGCATGCACAGCACAGTAACTGGAGAAGACATCTTCAAAGAATTGCAAAAAACTGTGTTAGAATATAATCTGGAGTGGAATAAACTGCAATGCGTGACAATTGCTGGAGGAAAGAACATGTCTGGGGTGAAGAAAGGTTTGGTTGGACAAATCACAAAAGCTTGTGAGGTTAGTGGATTCTCAAAGCCCATCTTTCTGCATTGCATTATCCATCAACAGGCATTGAGCGGAAAATATGTGGATATGTCTTGCGTTCTGAAACCTGTTGTTTCAACAGTGAATTTCATTCGATCTCACGGGCTTAATCATCGCCAGTTTCGTGATTCTCTGAAAGAAACTGATTCTGAGTTTGGTGACTTGCCTTATTACACAGCAGTTCGATGGCTCAGTTGTGGAAAGGTTCTATCACGGTTCTTTCAGCTCAGAGAGGAAATTGATTCCTTTCTCACAGAGAAGAATCGACCCGAACCACTTTTATCAAACACTGATGGGCTTTGGAAATTGGCATTTTTTGCAGACGTGACAGGCCATATGAATCAACTGAATCTGAGGTTGCAAGATAAAACAAATTTGATTTGTGATCTATTCGCGCATGTCAAGGCATTCAGGGCAAAACTGATGCTATTTCAAGGACAGCTGAAAGTTCATAACTTGGTTCATTTTCCATGTTGTGAAAAATTTCATGAAGAAAGTGAGGCAGAATTTCCTTCTTCATTTGCAACAGAAATCATTAAGGACTTGCCAAAACAATTTCAGGAACAAATTTCTGATCTTGATGGAAACACAGATGAAATAAAGCTGTTTCAAAATCCATTTGGCTGCAATGTTGAAACACTCCCAAGTCAGTTTCAAATGGAAATTATTGATCTCCAATCAGATGACATGCTGAAAGACAAGTATAAAGAAGGAAATCTGATCCAATTTTATAAAGCTTTGCAGCCTGAGCAATTTCCAAATTTGAAGCGATTTGCTTGTGGATTTGTATCAATTTTTGGTACAACGTACCTGTGTGAACAAACATTTTCAAAAATGAAGTATGTCAAGTCCAAATATCGAGCAAATTTATCTGATGAGCATTTGAAGTCCATTCTAATAATTAGCTCCTCAAGCCTGAAACCTCAGTTCAGCAATATTTTGAAATTAAAAAAGCAGTTCCATCATTCCCATTAATCTTGTGCAAAACTTCATGATTTGTTGGTTACGATTGAAAACTCCAATTGCCAGAATTGTGTAGAGGGTGCAGACCAAATTTATTTTTGTTCGACCTTTATTAATGGTTCAAGTTTATTTTGAATTTCTTTTCTTTGTTTTACTGAAGTTCTTTCTTGGGGCGTGTTTATTTTTCTTATTGTGTGCCACAAATTTGGGCAAATTCTCATTTCAAGTGAACATTTGTAAAATTTCAGTGAATAAAATTAATTTAAAAATGAATAACTTGCTTTTCTCATCTGCGGTTAAGTAATTGATTATTTTGTCAGAGCATTTGCTAATGTTTGACATTTTTACTCATTAGATATCATTTCTCAGTGTAAGCACGGCATTGTTTCTTTGTAATTGTCACATTTCTCTTTTGTTCTGAATCATATCATGCTGATTACAAAGATGATCCAAATAAAACTTATTCATTCATTTAAATTTTATTCATTCATTTATAAAAAGAATTTTTTTTCTTTGGCCCCCGAAAATGTGTAAAATATACAATGTGGCCCTCATACTGAAAAGTTTGGAGACCCCGGTACTAGAATATAGAACAGTATAGCATAGGAACAGACAGGCCTTTCGGCCCATGATGAACATGACGCCAAATTGAACTAATCCCTTCAGCCTGCCCTTGGTACATATCCCTCCATTCCTTGCATATTCATGTGCTTATCTAGGTCCCTTTCGTACCTGCCTCCACCACCACCCCTGGCACCGCATTCCAGACTCCTACCACTCTCTGTGTAAAAAACATGCCCCTCACAACTCCTTTGAACGTCCCTCCCACCCCCTCACCTTAAATGCATGCCCCCTGGTATTAGACATTTCAACTCTGGAGAAACTCTTAGTCTGTTTATTTTTCCAAAAATACATTGTGCAGCAAATGCTTGTTTTATGCAGACAACTCATACATGCTCTATGTACCTAGGATAATCCATATAATTAGGAGGAAATCGATCATTTTATTGCTGCCTCACTGCACTAGGGACCCAGGTTCAATTCTGGCATTGTGTGACTGTGTGGAGTTTGCATGTTCTCCCCGTGTCTGCATGGGTTTCCTCCAGGTGCTCTGGTTTCTCCCACAGTTCAAAGATGTGCAGGTTAGGCAGATTGGCCATGCTAAAGGTGTGGGGTTACTGGGATGGGGCAATAAGCCTGGGTAAGATACTCTTTTGGAGAGTCAGTGTGGACTTGATGGCTGAATGGCCTCCTTATGCACTGTAGGGATTCTATGGATTGGGCAGCTTTCAGAAAGGCACAGTTGAGAATAGTCAATATGTGCATGGTTGCCAAGCTGTCAGGAACTAGATTTACTGTAAATCAAATATTTTGAATGTTATTAAAATAGATACAAGGTAAATCATAATTGTGGAAAGATGCAACATCCTGCAGCACAAACCAAGTTGGCAAACTCAGCAACATTTGGCTGTTCTACAAAAAATGCATTCCAGCTGCAAGTGTTACATTGAATAATGTCCCCTCAAGGACTGCAAGTTAAAAGGTAAATCATATACTGTTAATAAAATTTTACATATTTCAATATTTACACTCCCCTGGAGTGGGGAGATGCTGGAGTCTATTATTAAAGATGTGATAATAGAACATTTGGAATGCAATAATGGGATTGGACAAAGTCAGCAAGGGTTTATGTTTACCAAATCTACTGGAGTTTTTTGAGGATGCAACTAGTAGAATAGATAAGGAAGGACCAATGGATAACCAGTTACTATATTTAGACTTCTAGAAGGCTTTTGATAAGGTTCCTCATAAGCGGTTAGTGGACAAAATCAAAACACATGGGATAGGGAGTAATGTATTGACATGGGTCGAGAATTGGTTGAAAAGCAGGTAACAGTGCATGGGAATAGATGGGTATTCTGCCAAGTGGCAGGCAGTGACTTGTGGGGTATACAGGGATCAGTGCTTGGGCCCCAGCTGTTCATGATATATATAAATGACTTGGATGAGGCAACCAAATGTAACATTTCCAAGAGTGTTAATGACACAAAACTGGGCAGAATTGTGAGAAGGATGCAAGGAGGCTTCAGATGATTTAGACAAATTAAGTAAGTGGGCAACCATATGGTAGATGCAGTACAAAGTGGCTCAATGTGAAGTTATACACTGTGGGTACGAACAACAGAAAGGAAGAGTATAATTTAAATGATGATATACTGGGAAGTGTGGATGTACAAACGGATCTGGGTGTCCTTGTACATCAGTCAAGGAAAGTGGAGAGGCAGATGCAGCAAGCAATTAAGGAAGGCAAATGATATGTCGGCCTTCATTGCAAGAGGATTTGAGTTCAGAAGTAGAGATGTCACATCAGTTATACAGTGCCTTGGTGAGATGACACCTGGAGTATTGTGTGCAGTTTTTGTCTCCCTACCTAAGAAAGGATATACTTGCCAAAGAGGGAGTGTGGCAGAGGTTCACTAGGCTGATAACGGGGTTGGCAGGACTGTCCTTTGAGGAGAGATTGGTTCGACTGGGCCGGACTTTAGAAGGATGAAAGGAGATCTGATTGAAACATACAAATTCTAACAGGCCTGGACAGACTAGATTCAGGGAGGATGTTTTCCCTGGTTGTAGAATTTAGAACTAGGGTACACAGTCTCAGGATACGGGGTAGACTGTTTAGGACTGAGAAGAGGAAAGATTCTTCACCCAAAGGATAGTGAATCTGTGGAATTCTCTACCACAGGAGGCTAAGTCACTGAATGTATTCAAGAAAAATAGATTTTTTTTAGATCTTAATGGCATCAAGGGCTATGGGGATAAAGTAAGAATATGGCATTGAGATAGAGTATCAGCTATGATCATATTGAATGGCAGAGAAATCATAGAAACCCTACACAGAAAGAGGCCATTCCACCCATCGAGTCTGCACCGACCACAATCCCACCCAGGCCCTACCCCCATATCCCTACACATTTTACCCACTAATCCCTCTAACCTACACATCTCAGGATACTAAGGGGCAATTTTAGCATGACCAATCAACCTAACCCCCACATCTTTGGAATGTGGGAGGAAACCCACGCAGACACGAGGAGAATGTGCAAACTCCACACAGACAGTGACCTAAGCCGGGAATCGAACCCAGATCCCTGGAGCTGTGAAGCAGCAGTGCTAACCACTGTGCTATTGTGCCGCCCGAAGGCTTGATGGGCCAAATGGCCTACTCCTGCTTCTAGTTTCTATGTTTTTATTTGTGTATTCTGCTCTCAATCTTCAGATTCTGTCCTCATGATTTTCAGCCATATTTCCATGTCATACTTCTAATATAGAATTTAATAAGTTATGATTTCAGTTTCCTATGCAAACAGGTCCCAGTGATACAGTGGTTGGAGGTTGTGGCTAGAAGGTGGCATTACAGCACCACCTTCTCATGCGCTGACATGTTGTAATACCACAGGGGATTTATTAGTTCCTGCTCAAAACACTAACTGCTGACATTCTGAAATTAAACGAGACAATAAACTACAGGTCCAACAATAGAGGACCATTACACTACTAGGGAATGAAATGGGTCAAACAAACCAAGGGCTTGATTTTCCCCTTGGAGACAGGAAACAGGAGTGAAGTCTGCTTTTCTGTTAGAAATCTTCCGCCCGATTGATTTTCAGACTTAATCTTGGGCGAGCCCTTAATTGATACGGAGACAGGTTTCTTGTCCAATTAAAGCTAGTGGGGCTAAAATGAAGACAGGTTTCCGACACCCAAGACAATCAGAGTTGGCTATTTGTCTTCATGAGCAGAGTTGTGTCAAAGCCTGCCACTACATCACAGGAACTTGACAGGGCACAGGAGAGCTAGAGATCTGGCAATGCTGAGGGAGGGAAGTCCACTTTGCAGAGAGTGGCAGGAGGAAGTCACCCCATCATGCAACAGGGCCATCTTTGTGTTACAAAGAACAAAGAACAGTACAGCACAGGAAACAGGCCCTTCGGCCCTCCAAGCCTGTGCCGCTCCTTGGTCCAACTACATCAATCGTTTGTATCCCTCCATTCCCAGGCTGCTCATGTGACTATCCAGCTAAGTCTTAAACGATGTCAGCGTGCCTGCCTCCACCACCCTACTTGGCAGCGCATTCCAGGCCCCCACTACCCTCTGTGTAAAAAACATCCCTCTAATATCCGAGTTATACTTCGCCCCTCTCACCTTGAGCCCGTGACCCCTCGTGAACGTCACTTCTGATCTGGGAAAAAGCTTCCCACCGTTCACCCTATCTATCCCCTTCTTAATCTAGTACACCTCTATTAGATCTCCCCTCATTCTCCATCTTTCCAGGGAGAACAACCCCAGTTTACCCAATCTCTCCTCATAACTAAGACCCTCCATACCAGGCAACATCCTGGTAAACCTTCTCTGCACTCTCTCTAACGCCTCCACGTCCTTCTGGTAGTGCAGCGACCAGAACTGGACGCAGTACTCCAAATGTGGCCTAACCAGCGTTCTATACAGCTGCATCATCAGATTCCAGCGTTTATACTCTATACCCCGTCCTATAAAGGCAAGCATGCCATCTGCCTTCTTCACCACCTTCTCCACCTGTGTTGCCACCTTCAAGGATTTATGGACTTGCACACCTAGGTCCCTCTGTGTTTCTATACTCCTGATGACTCTGCCATTTATTGTATAACTCCTCCCTACATTATTTCTTCCAAAATGCATCACTTCCCATTTATCCGGATTAAACTCCATCTGTCACCTCTCTGCCCAATTTTCCAGCCTATCTATAATCCTGCTGTATTGCCCGACAATGCTCATCGCTATCCGCAAGTCCAGCCATCTTCGTGTCATCCGCAAACTTGCTGATTACACCAGTTACACCTTCTTCCAAATCATTTATATATATCACAAATAGCAGAGGTCCCAGTACAGAGCCCTGCGGAACACCACTGGTCACAGACCTCCAGCCGGAAAAAGACCCTTCGACCACTACCCTCTGTCTCCTATGGCCAATGATGTGGAGATGCCGTCTGCTTTCTTGCATGTTTGTAGAAACCGACCTCCTCAGAAGACAAACACGGGACACGGTGGACAGAGTACCCTTCGTCGTCCAGTACTTCCCCGGAGCGGAGAAGCTACGGCATCTCCTCCGGAGCCTTCAACATGTCATTGATGAAGACGAACATCTCGCCAAGGCCATCCCCACACCCCCACTTCTTGCCTTCAAACAACCACGCAACCTCAAACAGACCATTGTCCGCAGCAAACTACCCAGCCTTCAGGAGAACAGTGACCACGACACCACACAACCCTGCCACAGCAACCTCTGCAAGACGTGCCGGATCATCAACACGGATGCCATCATCTCACGTGAGAACACCATCTACCAGGTACACGGTACCTACTCTTGCAACTCGGCCAACGTTGTCTACCTGATACGCTGCAAGAAAGGATGTCCCGAGGCATGGTACATTGGGGAAACCATGCAGACGCTACGACAACGGATGAATGAACACCGCTCGACAATCACCAGGCAAGACTGTTCTCTTCCTGTGGGGGAGCACTTCAGCAGTCACGGGCATTCAGCCTTGGATCTTCAGGTAAGCGTTCTCCAAGGCGGCCTTCACGACACACGACAGCGCAGAGTCACTGAGCAGAAACTGATAGCCAAGTTCCGCACACATGAGGACGGTCTAAACCGGGATGTTGGATTTATGTCACATTATCAGTAACCCCCACAGCTTGCCTCCTGGACTTGCACAATTTCACAAGCTGTACTGTCTGGAGACAATACACATCTCTTTAACCTGTGTTGAATGCTCCCTCCACCCACATTGTCTGTACATTTAAGACCTGGCTGGCTGTAGAGATTTGCATTCTAATCAGTATTCTGTAATTTGATTTCTGTGTCTGTGCCCTGTTTGAGAACAGAGACCACTCCATCTGACGAAGGAGCATTGCTCCGAAAGCTTATGGTATTTGTTACCAAATAAACCTGTTGGACTTGAACCTGGTGTTGTGAGACTTCTTACTGTCCTATGGCCAAGCCAGTTCTCCACCCATCTAGCCACTTCTCCTTGTATCCCATGAGCCTTAACCTTCTTAACCAACCTGCCATGTGGGACTTTGTCAAATGCCTTACTGAAATCCATATAGGCGACATCCACGGCCATTCCTTCATCAACCGTTTTTGTCACTTCCTCAAAAAACTCCACCAAATTTGTAAGGCACGACCTCCCTCTTACAAAACCATGCGGTCTATCACTAATGAGATTGTTCCGTTCTAAATGCACATACATCCTGTCTCTAAGGATCCTCTCCAACAACTTCCCTACCACGGACGTCAAGCGTCATCTTCCATTGCCTCGAATTCCTCTTCCACTTTTACCTCTTGTTCTTCTCCTGGGGAGCCGTCTCCTTCCAGGGCTTCACCTCCTTAAGGTCCAAAACTCTTTGGAGAGCTATGAAGAGATGGGCAAATCGCCACACTGCCCAGCATCCTTGTAGCCATGTATAGGAGGGCACCACCTGACCACTCCAGGAAATGGACCCAGTGCCCTCTGAGCATGTGTTGCCCCATCAGTTGTAACTCTGATTTGCCGTCCAGCAGCAAATACAGCATCTGTTACCTGGTTGTCGCACTGTTGTGCAGCTGCCTGTGAGATGCCACAAAGATCCACAGCTGACAAGGGTCTGTGACCAACTGCCTAGAAAGAAAGATTTGCACAGCTACAAGGAAACAATAAGGGAGGAATTAGACTCGTTGAGTTCCTTTTGCAGAGATGGGCTGAATGACCTCTTTCTGTGCCATTCTATGATCTGTACAGAAAAAAAGTTAACATTTCAGGAATATATCCTACATCAGAACTGAAAATTTAATCTCCAAATATTTGTCAACAAAGCAAAACCAACAGGGTAATGAACAGGTTTTGGAATCACAAAGGGGAATTTAATTAGTTAAATGGCTGCAGACTTATTAAAAGAGCAGTAAAGAATATTAAAGATTATCTCTGTAAAATACCAGACACATACGATAACAAACTCTTTCTCAATTTCATGCTCCTGAGCTAGTTCAGTCCATATTTGTCTCAAAATATGTCTTTCATTTCAAAAATTAGTGCACTACCTAATGTGATGATCAGGATTGAGGGGCAGTTATTTTTTTGGTGGCAGAGTGTTGCCTAAATGGCATTTTTGAATGATACAGTGTGGAAGGAAACTATTCATCCCATCATGCCTGTGCTGGGTCTCAGAAGGAACTATCCAACTAACTGCACCCTGTTGGTCATTCCCCATAGTTCTACAATTTTCCTTTGCTTCAAGTATTTATCCCATTTCCTTTTAAATGTTATTGAGTCAGTTTCCACCACCCTCCATAACAACTCAATGTAAATAAATTTCTTCTCGTTTCACCTTTGTTTCTTTTACCAATTATCTTATAAAGTCACGGACGTGTACGACACAGAAAATGGCCCTTGAGCCCTTTGCATCTATGCCAAACAAAGAAAACCCCCCTAACTATTCTAATCCCATTTCCCACGAACGCTCATGAGAATCCCATGAATCGGCCGACATGCAATTCCTCCAGCCCACTGTGCTAAAAATTAGCGCAGCAGGATGGGATAATCGCCCGTGTGATGTCTAGGATTGGATGTAATGGCCCAAATCTTGCAGTCTCCAGATCATCAGAGACTCAACGTTCAACTGTGATGCATGTCGAGATCCTGTGGAAGTCTTCACATGCTGACCTGTGTGGGAAATGCCTGGGTAGTTTTAACTTCCAATGGGCAATTCCCCTACTCTCTGGGACCCTCCATGAATATCCCAGACTCTGAGTTAGTGTTGAAGACTTGGGACAGTTCCACAGTACTTATTTGAATAGTCACCCAGGAAATATAAGACAGGTTAATACTTAGTTTAACAACCGGGTAATTACAGAGGTGGGTCTCCAATAATTCCCCCCAATAATTCACACTGACCCTCGACTACCCCACTAAGCTGACCCGGTCACCAACACCCCCCCACCCCCACACAACCTGACTACAATGCCAACAAACTGAATACACAATCAACCAGAGTCAACCGCCCCTTGAACACCATCCCCCAACCAAATTGACTAACCAACCTATCACCTGGCTATCTCCTGATCACCTGACCGAACTCGACTACACTATTGATCTCTAGACTACCGCCAAACCCAACTACCACCTCACGCATCCACCACCTCACCCATCCTACCCAGCTTCCCTACCCACTTACCCACCTGCCACCTCATCACCTATCCAGCTCACCCACTTATTCACCTCACCCACTGACCCACCTCATCCCTCTTCTACACCTGAATCTTTTGTCCACCTTGGGGGGGTGGCACAGTGGTTAACACTGCCGTCTCATAGTGCCAGGGACCCAGTTCGATTCCAGCCTTGGTTGACTGTTGGTGTGGAGTTTGCACATTCTCCCCGTGTCTGCATGGGTTTCCTCTGGGTGCTCCGGTTTCCTCCCACAGTCCAAAGATGTGCGGGTTAGATGGATTGGCCATGCTAAATTACCCCTTAGTATCCAAAGATGTGTAGGTTAGAGAGATTAGCCGGATAAATATGTGGGGTTACAGGGATAGGGCAAGGATAGGGCCTGGGTAAGATACTCTGCTGGAGAGTTTTGATAGGCCGAATGGCCTCCTTCTGCACTGTAGGGATTCTGTGATTCTATAATTCATTCACCCATTCATCCCGTCACCCATTCATTAATATTCAAACTGGTCTTTTAAACTTCCATTCAACAAGGTGCGGGCGCTAAAACAAGGAGGCTGCGAAGGAGTTCCCAGAATGACACTGCACTCTGAATTTCTGCTTGAAAAGTCCCAGAAGAAATGCAGAGCAATGACGAATCCGGGAGTTTTGAAGCGGAGTGGCAATCTGGCAATAATTGCCAGTCCTCAGAGGATCCTGGCCACTGCTACAGCTGTGGCGTGACCAGTGAATTGATAAAGTTTTAACTAAACATCCTTGCTTTTCTATTATATATATCTCTGTTTATAAAATACAGGAAGCAATATGATTTTTTTAAAACATCCTCTCAACTTGTGCTACTACCATCAAAATTTCCAGATGTCGCTATTGTGCATCATCTTTATTTTAGTTTATATTGCCTTTCCCCTTTTTGCCTGCAAAATGAATTATTTCACTCTTTTGTATGCAGGACAAGCCTTACCTAGAACACTGTGGGCCCAGGGAGTGAAAGATGATACAGCAGGCAAACCTGAATTGATGGTTAAAAAAGGTTGGTACAGTCATTTCTTTCTGTAATAAACCAAGGGTGACTCGATGAGGCTTCAGATCAAAAAGGTTTTATTGCCAACGCAATGATTAACCATATATACAAACAGGGTCAGACAGAAAAACTATGCGACTGTACACTACTCCTCCTTGGATCTGACTGCTGAACCTCCATACTGGGATACTTGCCCTTTCACTCAATCGGCTCAGTTTCCCACTTCAACACTCCATAGGGTCCGGCCTAAGTACGTGGGCTTCAGAGAACACCCCCTTAAAGAGGCCACACTACAGCATGCCTTCACTATCCGCCCCCGCCCCCCCGCAAACCTGAAGTTGCCTCAGGAAAAAACAAAAAAAATCATTAACATGAGCAAAAAGTTTCAGAAAAATATTAGCAGAACCCCCATGACAATTGGTCATTAGCTTATTCAATCTGGCAACTTCCAAACTCTTGTAGAACTTCTCAACTATGAACTAGGTTCGTCTGGAAATGAAAAATCAAGTCAAGCTGAGTGGAATGGCAAATTCATCAACCCAGGGTCTTGAGGGTCCTTGGTTCCTGCTGTTTTTTTCATTACTGCAACAACTGGATGCTCCAGTTCCCCATTTACAACTGGGATCCCCACAACCAATCCAGGCGGATCTACATGTACTGCTGGAATCACCTGTTAATCCCTTTTGTCAGGCACTATCTCCTTCTCAGGTGGTCGACATGTTTCTCGATGCAACATCATTGCATCTCTACAATATAGGAAACCAGTCCTGAACTTTCCACGACCTTACCAGCCACCCATGCCAGTCCTGCTGCAAAATTTCTGACCATGACTAAATCCTCATCTCTGAAGATTCTCGTTCTTCCTTGAGTTGTGATTTTCTTACTGAGAGGCCTGCCTAGCATCCACTCTCCCCACCAAATTTGTAAATATCATATCCAAACATGTCCTTAACAATATCCCATTAGCAACTCAGATGGTGTGACCCCCATAGTCACATTTGGCGTGGTGTTACAAGACAACAGAAAGCTGGTAATCCTTAAAGGTAGAGGCCTATTTACTTATTTCTTCATTTCTTCACTTTCTGCTAATCCATTTGGTGCAGGGCAGTAAGGTGCTGACGGAACATCTGACAGAGGGGTCCGCGGTGCAGTAACCGAAGAGGAAAGAGTCGAATGGGACTCCTCCGGAAGGCCACTATCCTCGACTCGACATGTATGCCCAAGCCACTAGGAGGTGCGTCAATGTCAGATTCATTAGCGGCACGCAAAAGACAGCCCTGAATGTCACCCAAGCACAACGCAATGCCATCCGCGCTCTCAAGACCAACCGCAACATTGTCATCAAAGCAGCAAAGGAGGGACCACTGTCATACTGAACAGAACGGATTACTGCAAAGAAGTGAACCGACAACTGAACAATGAGGAACACTACAGACAGTTACCCACAGATTCGACCAAAGAACACACCCCCGTCAACTCAACAAACTGATCAAGACCTTTGATCCGGACCTTCAGAGCACCCTCCGTGCTCTCATCCCACGTACTCCCCACGTTGGAGATCGCTTCTGCCTCCCGAAGATACACAAGGCCAACACACCCGGCCGTCCCATTGTATCAGGCAATGGGACCCTATGTGAGAACCTCTCCGGCTACGTCGAGGGCATCCTGAAGTCCATTGTACAAAGAACCCCCAGCTTTTGTCGTGACACTCCGGACTTCCTCCAGAAACTCAGCGCACATGGAGCAGTTGAACCAGGAGCACTCCTCGTCACAATGGATGTCTCAGCACTCTACACCAGCATCCCCCACGCCGTCGGCATTGCTGCAACTACCTCAGTACTCAATGCCAACAACTGCCAATCTCCAGATGCAATTCTACAACTCATCCACTTCATCCTGGACCACAACGTCATCAGACTCACCATGGACTGCTCTCCAGAATCGCTTGCATTCTTGGACACACGCATTTCCATCAAGGACGGTCACCTCAGCACTTCACTGTACCACAAGCCCATGGATAACCTCACGATGCTCCACTTCTCCAGCTTCCACCCTAAACACGTTAAAGAAGCCATCCCCTACGGACAAGCCCTCCGTATACACAGGATCTGCTCAGATGAGTAGATTGCGACAGACACCTTAAGACGCTGAAAGACGCCCTCATAAGAACAGGATATGGCGCTCGACTTATCGATCGACAGTTCCAGCGTGCCACAGCGAAAAACCACATCAACCTCCTCAGAAGACAAACACGGGACACGGCGGACAGAGTATCCTTCGTCGTCCAGGACTTCCCCGGAGCAGAGAAGCTACGACATCTTCTCCGGAGCCTTCAACATTTCATCGATGAAGACAAACATCTCGCCAAGGCCATCCCCACACCCCCACTTTTTGCCTTCAAACAACCGCACAACCTCAAACAGACCATTGTCTGCAGCAAACTCCCCAGCCTTCAGGAGAACAGTGACCACGACCCCACACAACCTCTGCAAGACGTGCAGGATTATCGACACGGATGCCATCATCTCACGTGAGAACACCATCCACCAGGTACACAGTACATACTCTTGCAACTCGGCCAATGTTGTCTACCTGATACGCTGCAGGAAAGGATGTCCCGAGACATGGCACATTGGGGAGACCATGCAGACACTATGACAACGAATGAATGAACACTGCTCGACAATCATCAGGCAGGAGTGTTCCCTTCCAGTTAGGGTACACTTCAGCAGTCACAGGCATTCAGCCTCTGATCTTCGGGTAAGCGTTCTCAAAGGCGGCCTTCACGACACACGACAACGCAGAAACTGAGCAGAAACTGATAGCCAAGTTCCGCACACATGAGGACGGCTTAAACCGGGAACTTGGGTTCATGTCACACTATCTGTAACCCCCACGACTTGCCTGGGCTTGCAAAATTTCACTAACTGTCCTGGCTGGAGACAATGCACACCTCTTTAACCTGTGCTTGGCCCTCTCTCCACTCACATTGTCTGTACCTTTAAGACTTGATTACCTGTAAAGACTCGCATTCCAACCATTATCTTGTAAATTGAGTTTGTGTCTGTATTTGCCCTGTTTGTGAACACAAGTCTTCACGCACCCGATGAAGGAGCCCGAGACTCCGAAAGCTAGTGCCAAATAAACCTGTTGGACTTTAACCTGGTGTCGTGAGACTTCATACTGTGCTTATCCCAGTCCAATGCTGGCATCTCCACATCATTCCTGTCAATTACAGCCCCACTTCCCCTGCAGTATTAATCTTCTCCAATTTTCCTTGTCTTCAGCTCTAAGGAAGGGCCACCGTGACTTAAAACATTGACTCCATTCTCTCTCCACAGATGCTGTCAGACCCGCTGAGATTTTCCAGCATTTTCTGCTTTTGTTGCAACCCATGAGAACATACCTGTTAGCCAGAACTATTGGCAGTGGCCTTTCACACTCATTCTGCCTAGTCCCATGCAGCGTGAGATTGGGGCAGGGTGCGAAGGCAATAACTTTGTCTGACCTCTTTGTCCACTCTGCGTGAGAGTCCTCTTGGCCTCATGGCGCTTATCACCACCCCATTTCCAAGCCCCCACACTGCTCATGCAGCCTGGCATTTCACTGGACCCCATCCTGTGCTGACCCTGTGAATTTACCTGCTCCCACCCACTTCCTGTTGTCACTCTAGAAATCATAGAAGAAATCATAGAAACCCTACAGTGCAGAAGGAGGCCATTCGGCCCATCGAGTCTGCACCGACCACAATCCCACCCAGGCCCTACCCCCACATATTTACCCGCTAATCCCGCTAACCTACGCATCTCAGAACTCAAAGGGGCAATTTTTAACCTGGCCAATCAACCTAACCCGCACATCTTTTGGACGGTGGGAGGAAACCGGAGCACCCGGAGGAAACCCACGCAGACACAAGGAGAATGTGCAAACTCCACACAGACAGTGACCCGAGCCGGGAATCGAACCCGGGACCCTGGAGCTGTGAAGCAGCAGTGCTAACCACTGTGCTACCGCGCCGCCCTAGAAAGGCTATCCCTCCGAGGAAACACTGCCTGGACACCAACAAGGGAGACCCAAGAAGTGCAAAATCCACACCAAACAGCAGAACCATTGGAGACCGAGAGGATCAAAATAATAAAGTCCCACTAAGGTCTCCAGGCAGCTAACCCTCCCCCCTCCAATATCTAGACTCAACACCTCGGCGTGACATCATGTTAGCACGGAATGAATATTCAAAGAGGGTCTAAGTCCCGGCGGGATGGCTTGCAAATTAGATGTTAATGTATTGAAATGAAGTTCCCTACCCTCTTGGGCAGGAACTTCATTATGTCATGAGCGAAGCACATGGAAAATTGGGAAACAAGATCTCGCTGGCAATAATCTCGTTTCCTGACTTTGGACCAACACTGCCATTTATGCTGACACGGGCTCAAGATTCTGTCCTTAATCTTTTTCCATTTACACACTTTGTGGAGTGCATGCTATCCCAAAGGGAACAATTTTCTATATAACATTATACTGGTACAATTTTCCAGTTCTTCCCTCATAGAATTTCCCCTAACATCTTTGATAAAAAGGATGCTATGTCAATTGCCTTGACATGCACAAGACCCTCAGCAGCCATTTTACTATTCTCCTTATTTTCTCGACTTCCCAAGCCAAGGAGCAACTTTTCCTATTTTCACCCACAAGAAACATTATAAAACACACTGCATTTGAAAACCCATCACAAAGGTTTACACAAGATCCCTCACTAAAAACAAACAATTTAATATTCTTAGCATCATCCAAAAATGTAAATTCCAGCACATATTATCGTCTTTAATTTTCAAGATGTTTTGTTTGCCCATAAAATGTCCTGGATCTTGGGATGTTTCATTATAATACTCAGTCCTAAGACATCAAAACTTACATCCAGCTTTGTCTGTGTGCCCAGCCAGTTCAATTGTCCAACTAGACTTTGAAGTAGGTCTGTCGCAGCTTTGAAAGCATCTACATATTTTTGTGAGGAGCTCGTCTGATTGATTGCGATAAAGTTAACGATTTCTAAATAAGATTGTTGGTATGAAGTTGCATTAAAACTACACTGTTTCATTTCATTATATTTAAATGCCACTGAAGCCCAATTCCAAACTTTAACTTCTGTTCTAATTCTGTCAACAACATTGTTTTGAAACTTAGTACCACCCCATAAGAAGTCATCATCATGCATCATAAAGATGCCTGACAGTATCTCACCATGGCACTAGTAAAACATAACACCGATCTAACTGAAAATACCATACTTTGAAGCATTGTTCAAACTGTAGACACACTTATTTAACTACCAAAGTATTTCTTATACATCTGGTGCGTCCTCAGGAGGTTTGAAAAACACTTCCCTCTTGATATGATCCACTTGTAAAAATGCAACTTTTAAGTCCATTGACTTACACTCCAAATAAAATGTTGCCAAAAGGGCCAAAACAATTTTCAACATTACCTTTCCTGCTGTGAGTGAGTCCACTCTGACCCCATTATTTTCACGCATTCTTCAAAACCCTGAGTCACTAACCTAGTCCTGGACTTGTTAGATCCATCCAGTTGGACATTTTGCGTGCATATCCATTGATGCAATAATGCTGGCTGACCCTATCTCGGATTCTGAATACATAAGAAAACTCTCTCTACCTAACTCTTTCTGTTTAGCCTCCCATATAGCTTAATCACCTAATTTGTTGGCCATCACAAAAACTTCTCAGTTTTTATTATTTCTACTTTTATACTTTGTTGTGATGATTCTGCATTCTCCACTCTACTGTGTCAGCTTGTTAGAAAGCATCCTCTACTTGACTGTCAAAACCTTCCAGGCTGTTACTGATAAACCCCCTGTATACCCTAATTGAGGCCCTTTCTACTGGATGTGAACACTTCCTTATCCAGGATTCATTACCCGTACCATTACTGTAACTTGATCTATGCTCCCTTACTTTCCATTCTCATTCTCCATTCTACCCGTCCATGGCCTTCACTGCTTACCCATCGTCCTGGACATTGAACCAATTCTTATATTTTCCAGTAGATTTCCGTGCCCTTCCTGCTGTTGTCAATCTTTCCAGTTATTCAATCCTTATGGGCTATATGAAACCCAAGAACCCACTTTGGGCAGCTGACCTCTCGAAACAATAACTGTTTCCTGTTCATCACGTTCCACTTTTCTACCAGTATCTAACTCCTGATCTATCATATCCTGTCCCTCCAGCTCTGCCCTATAAAATATATGAGCATGCAATGTACATGGTGCTTCGCCATACCCTATCACATTGGTATCTGAAAATTCATAATTTATTCCAATGATACGTGAGGAATAGGTTTATATTGTTTGATTCTCATGTTGAATTCTCAGTTTTTCCCTCATGTCCTATAACTTTCTCTGGGACTTTCCATTCTCTATGCTCCTCTCTCTTGTAATAAACCAGATCACTGAAAATAAAGACTCCCTCAGATGGTCTTATGCAATGTTGCAACACTCTCGAACTCTTTTCTGAAACTTCAGCCTTGATAAAAGCTTTCCTGCCTGGATGCAAGGCATTCAAATGGGCAGAGAAAATAATTCTAATGGTTATTCCTTCTAAAGCAGGGGGAGCATCCAATAGAATAGAATAGAATAGAAACCCTACAGTGCAGAAGGAGGCCATTCGGCCCATCGAGTCTGCACCGACCACAATCCCACCCAGGCCCTATCCCCAAATATTTACCCGCTAATCCCTCTAACCTACACATCCCAGGACTCTAAGGGGCAATTTTTAACCTGGCCAATCAACCTATCCATCAACCTAATAGCACCGAAGGCAACTTTGGATTCCCACTATACACAAATTAGTGTGGGTTCTACCCCTCAACCATTTGCAAAAATGTTTCAGCATGTACTGCCCATGCCAACACTGTGTGCAACTTGCAAGCCAATAGGGCGCATGGTGGCTAACATTGCTGCCTCACAGCACCAGGGACCCTGGTTCAATTCCGTCCTTGGGTGACTGTCTATGTGGAGTTTGCATATTCTCCCTGTGTCTGCATGGGTTTCCTCCACGTGCTCCGGTTTCTTCCCACAGTCCAAAGATGTGCAAGTTAGGTTGACTGGCCATGGTATATTGCCCCTTAGTGCAGGGGTTTAACAAGGTAAATATATGGGGTTATGGGGATAGGGTCTGGGTGGGATTGTTGTCAGTGCAGACTTGATGGATTGAATGGCCTCCTTCTGCACTGTAAGGATTCTCTTCTATGATTCTCATATCTTATGTAACATAATGTCAATGACTGCATGACTCCTTCACATAAATCATTAGTGAACAGTCTCTCAGCCACAGTATTGACTATAATATTCAAATTTTCATATATATGTTGGAATTCATCATTTGTAAATTCTCTGCAATTATCCATCAAAAATGTTGTTGACATTCCTACGTCATTAAATTAGTGGCTAGTGGAAAACTTTCAACAGAGTGTGTTGGCGTTCTCCAGTATTTGACACAAATATCACACTGAGATGTGATTTGTTCAATAAGAGTTTCATATTCCCAATCAACTATGCCAGCATCCTGCAACAGTGCTTTCAACGTCTGTGAAGGACATGTGAATTGTCCATGTAATTTGCAATTTTTCTGGGACTTTCCATTCTCCATGCTCTTGTAATAAACCAAATCACTAGAAAAGAGACTCCCTTAGATGGTCTTATGAGATGTTGCAACGCTTTCCGAATTATTTTCTGAAACCTCAGCCTTGATAAAATCTTTCCTGCTTAGACGTAAGGCATTCAAATGGGCAGAGGAAATAAAGCAAACTCTTGTCAACCAAACTTTTATTTCTCAACACATCAGTACACTTTTCCACAAGAAAAATCTGGCTTCCTCAATGGTATGCAGTAATGCTCCAATCAAGTGAAATGTAAATCCACAGTTCCCCTGAATACAAGTGCTTTGTTAATTTCCATGTCTAGTTTCATCTGTGGTTTTTTTTCGGACTTTTTTAACGACAGAGGTATCTCAATGGAGACCACATCAAAACTAATGAAGAGACTTCTGCCAACTATCTTTCATGGAGAGGTACTCTTTTGATATACTTTCATGTATTTTCTTCCCCAAACCTAAAGCAAGTAGAGCTTTTCTACTCTTTAACCTTATTCTGATCTTGCTTGTCAAGAGATTCCAAGTAGCACTTGAGCCAACCCACCCCACACACTGCAGAGATGCAACTGCTATCCATCAGTTGCATCTCTGCAGTGTGTGGGGTGAGTTGGCTCAATTGCTACTTGGTGGGTTGCTATCCAACACTGCACAGTTGAATGACTCAGCAATCAAAATACTCATCAATTGATTCCCAGTAAGCAACAGTACAATTTCTTCAGGTCAGTCATCATCACCTTCTCAGTATTGGCATTGTCTGTTCCATGCCTTCTCTAAAAGACATGATTTTTCTAGTTCAGGCACGGTAGCACAGTGGTTAGCACTGCTGCTTCACAGCTCCAGGGTCCCGGGTTCGATTCCCGGCTCGGGTCACTGTCTGTGTGGAGTTTGCACATTCTCCTCGTGTCTGCGTGGGTTTCCTCCGGGTGCTCCGGTTTCCTCCCACAGTCCAAAGATGTGCGGGTTAGGTTGATTGGCTAGGTTAAAAAAATTGCCCCTTAGAGTCCTGGGATGCGTAGGTTAGAGGGATTAGCGGGTAAAATATGTGGGGGTAGGGCCTGTGTGGGATTGTGGTCGGTGCAGACTCGAATGGCCTCCTTCTGCACTGTAGGGTTTCTATGATTTCATTTGATATTTTTATAATGATATTTGGAATCATAACAATAAGCCCTGTTAATCATTCCTAGTGGATTTCTATGGTTCAAGCACTTATGATCACCATCGTAGACCCACTTTTTATCTTGATTCTGAAATTGGCTAAAAGTATGTCAATTTCCAGACTGCCTACCATCAACCCCATTTCTGTATTCAACCCTGCATCTAGTATTCAGGTGATTTTGACATTCAGCAACCATGTATTGCTCCATTCCTTACATCCCTGCAGAGTTGCCTGTATTTGATTTGAAAGTAGCTAGCAAGGGCTGCTTTCCCATAATGTTTTAGGGCAGCAGCCATTTGGTCCAAGAGAGAGACTTTTCCATGAAGTTGAACCCCTGTCAATACTAGGAATCTGTGCACAAACTAGTAACTTGAATGAAAGCACAATCTCGAGGTGAAACTTTGTCAATGTCTTATACAAGTTATCACTCTTCCATGAACTGATTGTCTGTTTTCTTAAATATACAAAATATTGGCCATGCTTTGTAGGCTTCCAACAGATCATCTTTCTTGTAAAACCCATCTATAATTTGTAATAAAATAATTAATCCATCCTTGATATCCAAGTCACCTATGTCCTGTTCCAAAATTACTTTCCTTATAACCAATTAATTTGCAAAATTAAAAAAAGAACCTCAAGGGGCAAACTTACCTTCTCGTCCCACTGGTTGATGGGTGGGGCGAGCTGGCAAGATCGTGAGAGAGGCAAAAAAATTGATTTCTTGCTTTTCGCTTACCAGCACTGGATATCCAGCGAGGTCAGCCTCATGCCCTTTCGCAAGACTTTTTGCACAGAATGGCATAAGATTAGACTTGTGGCTTCACTGAAAAAACAGATCTAAAACTCTGCTGTTATCATGTTCGTCCGGGACTTAGAATCTTTTTATAAGATCGCCCCCTCAGTGTTTGGTGTACTGACTCAATGACAATTAATGTGGTCTTAGATTATTGTCTCTACTGGTGGTTGCTTGAAGATTGGTTGTCGTCTGAGCCTTTTTTGAAAATAATGTTGTAATACAATCGGGCATTCCTCCTATATTTAAAAAAGATTGGGACTTGTTTGATGAACCTCTTCAATTACCACCCTCACTACTCTCATCAATGTCCTGTAAAATTGTAGCAAGACATCTTTGTCCCTGTACTCCTATCCCCTTGCAATAAAGGCCAACATACCATTTGGCTTGCTAACTGCTTGATGCACATGCATGCTAACTTTCTGCGTTCCTTGTACAGGCAACACCAAACATTTTTGAACATCGACATTTACAAGTTTCACACCTTTTACAAATCCTCTACTTTTCTATTCTTATAATCAAAGTGAGTAACCTCACACTTCCCCACATTATACTCCATCTGCCATCTTGTTGTCCACTCACTTAACTTGTCTATATCTCTTTGCAGCCTCGCGGCGTCTTCCCCACAGCTTATCTTTCCACCTAGCAATGTATCACCAGAAAACTTAGATATATTACTCTCTGTGTTCATCCAAGTAATTTATATAGATTGTAAATAGCTGTGGCCTCAGAATTGATCCTAGCAGCACTCCACTAAGCCAACTTAAAAATGCTCCATTTGTGCCCACTGCTTCTTGTCCCTTAACCAATCCTTTATCCATGCGAGTATATTGCCCACAACTCATGAACCCTTATTTTGGCTATTGACATTTAGTGTGCCACTTTATTAAATGGCTTTTATAAATCCAGGTATATAATTACATCTATCAGCTCCCCTTTTGTTCTACCCTACTAGTTACATCTTCAAAAAGCTTGAATAAATTTTTCAAACAGAATTTTTCTTTTGTAAATTCTATGATTCTATTGATCTATTGATTCTATGATTCTAAAACCATTTGACTTGTTCTAATTATGCTAAGCTTTTCTAAGTCTGTTTTCAACACTTCCTTAATGATAGATTCCAAAATTTTCAGACCAATTGTTGTTAATTTAACTGGCCTGTAGCTATCTGTTTTCTCTCTTCCTCCTTTCTTGAAAAGCAGTGTTACATTTGCTAACTTACAGGTTCATCATTCTTTTTTCTGTCTGTTATTAAATCCCACATGAACCACAGCAACCAGATCCTTCCCCTTGCACCTCAGGTTCATCTCCAACCACAGGAGTGGCACCAGGCATCACATTTGGAGCTGCCAGTCATGGTTGCAGAGATCTATAGATGAACAGTATCCATCTACCTGACCATATTTGATTTATTGTCACATGTATTAGTATACAGTGAAAAGTATTGTTTCTTGTGCGCTATACAGACAAAGCATACCGTACAAAGGGAAGGAAAGGAGAGAGTGCAGAATGTAGTGTTTTAGTCATAGAGAAAGATCAACTTAATGTGAGGTAGGTCCATTCAAAAGTCTAATGGCAGCAGGGAAGAAGCTGTTTTTGAGTCGGTTTGGTACTTGTCTTCAGACTTTATATCTTTTTCCCGATGGAAGGTGGAAGAGAGTATGTCCGGCGTGCGTGGAGTTCTTGATTATGCTGGCTGCTTTTTCAAGGCAGCGCGAAGTGTAGACAGAGTCAATGGATGGGAGACTGGTTCGTGTGATGAACTGGGCTTCATTCATGACCATTTGTAGTTTCTTGTGGTCTTGGACAGAGCAGGAGCCATACCAAGCTGTGATACAACCGGAAAGAATGATTTTTATGGTGCATTTGTAGAAGTAGGTGAGAGTTGTAGTGGACATGTCAAATTTCCTTAGTCTCCTGAGAAAGTAGAGGTGTGGTGGGCTTTCTTAACTACAGCGTCGGCTGTTGGTGATCTGGGCACCTACAAACTTGAAGCTCTCGACCATTTATACTTCGTCCCCATTGATGTAGACAGGGGCATGCCCTCCACTATACTTTCTGAAGTTGATGACTATCTCCTTCATTTTGTTGACACTGAGGGAGAGATTATTGTTGACGCACCAGTTTACCAGATTTTCTATCCCTTTCTTGTAGGAAGTCTAGGATCCAGTTGCAGAGGGAAGAGCTAAGCCCCAGGCAATGAAGTTTGGAGATGAGTCTCCTGTCACTATACAGTCTCCTATCACTACCACGTTCATTTGTGCTTCACCCACTTGAATGGCCTCCTGTACCATGATGCCATTGTCAGTCCTCTCATCCATCCTGCAGCCCTCCTCCTCACCACAGAGGTAGCAAGCAACTTATACCTTTTGGACAAAGTCAGGAGCTAAGGCGCCTTTTGTTCCATCTACCTGCCTGACTCGCAGCCACATATTATTGTCCCTGCATATTGACCAACTCTGAAGTTCTACTTAACCTAAGACTGCCTCCTGAAACAAAGTGTCCAGATAACTCTCCCTCTGCTTGATGTCCCACAACGTCTGCAACTTAGATTCCATCTCAGCAACCTGACCTAAAGCTACACAAACTGCAGAGATTTACTGCAGATATGGTTGGCTGGGATTGCAGTACATTCCACAGATTCCAAAATTCTTCAGTCATGGCACATCATCATCCCTGCCATGCCTGTTTAATTAATCAATCAGTCGTTAATATTTATTAATTTACACAGCAAAAGTAGTAGATTAAAGTCTCCTGGCTTATTCACAAAGAAAACTCACCTGCCACTGCAAGAGGGCAGAAATGGTGACGATAGATCATGCGTCGGCCAGATTTTTATTATTTTAGTGGTGACCAAGGAGACTCAATAGGAGAGGGGATCTCCCAACGTTGTGCATTGTTTCTCTATATCCTGCGTGTAACCTGAACCATCCCCTCGTGTAGTTGACTTGCTGGAGTGGCTGTGCATTGGCGCGCGCTCTGCCTTTGACTGGAGTATGTGCGCCGGCGGAGACCCCGCCCGCCTATGGGGCGCGTGCGTGTGTGCGCGCGCGCGCGGGGGAGGTGGGAGTGAGACGGTAACTGCGCCACGGCTGAGAGCGGAGCGAGCTGAGTCGGGCACGGTGCCCTGTCGGAGATAGGCGGCTGTCCATCCATACATCCGGAGTGCCGTGGCGGGGCGGCTGAACAGTGACCATGAGGATGTCGAGGAGAGCACAGCGCTCAGTGAAAGGAAGCGGCACCGGGGCCGGGGAGGAGGAGCGGGCTCGGCTGCCGCCGGTCAGGAATCCCTTTGTACATGACATCCGCTTCTCGGCGCTGCAGAAAGTCCAGGTGAGGAGACAGGGCAGCGAGCCCGAGCCGCCGGCCTCGGCACCCACCCTGCTGCAGAGCCCGGCCTCCCCCTCTCATGTTGCTCTCCTTTAGGCCCTGACAGTGATATCGCCACAACTGATGAGAGAGCCACAAGTGATGGGAAACAATCTCCTCAGCTCATAACCGCCTTACTTCAACCTCTCAGTTGCTGCAAACACAGTAGTCCAATTGTAGACGTGGGAAGAGTTGCATTTTTTAATTCATGTCAGCTTATTGTGATTTAGATCTTTTAGTATCTATAAAAGCATGGGGAGAGATTTCTGGCATAGATTGCAATTCATTTTTTTTTAGCCTAAAGCTATGTAAGGTGTCTTGTGATAGATTAAGAGAGCTATTATTGCCCAGTAAATAGCACAGACTTATAAAGTCTGAGTAGAAATGTAAAAGCAGCTGCGGTACATCCGTTATGTGTCTTGTAGTACTTGAGGCTTACAGCTTGTTTCCTTAAGGAAGCTCCCAGCTGTGAATAGTGTCCCTCTGGGAAACCAATGCGCACAATATTTAGCTTCCTGTTGTAGCACCAGATCATAGCGACGCCATTGCGAATTGCTTCACTAATTTTGAAGACATGACATTCTTAATTGGGTATTTACAATTTAAGGTATGTACGGTGGGCTTCTGACACTGCAACTGAGTGCAATATTTACCTGTTGAGGTTCAGGTACTCGGCGAGGTTTGATTATAACTGTGTGGTTTGTGATATTGCTATGGTACTCATTCGCGGAATAAAATCAATAGTGCATCTGTGGATTAAATTTCGTAGCCCCATATGTTACCTTATGTTCCTGAAAGGTAAGCTGCTAATGCATAATATCGTTAATCAGCCTTTACATGAGTGATCAGTTAAAGGCATTTGTGAGGCTCACCGTTTATAAGAGTAATAGGAGAATCGTTATTTAACAATGGTAATATTCTCATGGGATGTCATTTAACTGCAAATATGTTCTTGCTGATTCAACTGTGTGTGTTGATTCCATCGGCTTAGGGAGTTGCAGCTGGTGCTTCAGCACACTTGTAGATGCTGGTGACTAACTGATACGTGCACCATGCATTAGGTAAAAATATGAATTGACATTGTACAAATATATAAAGTACAAGAATAAGGTGTTGGGAATAAGAACAAAGAACAATACAGCACAGGAACAGGCCCTTCGGCCCTCCAAGCCCGCGCCGCTCCCCGGTCCAGGATTGAATTCTGAATCCAGGATCCCCGCCCAATTTTCCAGCCTATCTACATCCTAATATCCTATCCACCGAGCTGTCCCTCACAGCTACGATGCTTTGTTCTTCACAACCTATTAACTCACCCCCACCCCCCCATTCCAGACCATGTGATCTCCAGGGAGAGGCGAAAACCCAGAGTAAAAACCCCAGGGCCAATATGGGGAAAAAAAAATCTGGGAAATTCCTCTCCGACCCTCTGAGGCGATCGAAACGAGTCCAGGAAATCACACTGGCCCTGATCGGAAAATGCTTCCCAACCCTATTCATTTCCACTTCTGCTTTATGAACACCATCTGAATTCCCTGCCCCCGAGACAGGTTCCCAACTATCCGCAGTCTCGCTCTGTACTGGCACCAGCAAGATGATCATAGAATGAAGCCTTGAAACGAGAAACAAGAGAACAATTAGCCCGCGCCGCTCCCTGGTCCAAACTAGACCACTCTTTTGTATCCCTCCATTCCCACTCCGTTCATATTGCTGTCTAGATAAGTCTTAAACGTTCCCAGTGTGTCCGCCTCCACCACCTTGCCCGGCAACACATTCCAGGCCCCCACGACCCTCTGTGTGAAATATGTCCTCCTGATATCTGTGTTAAACCTCCCCCCCCTTCACCTTGAACCTATGACCCCTCGTGAATGTCACCACTGACCCGGGGAAAAGCTTCCCACCGTTCACCCTATCGATGCCTTTCATAATTTTATACACCTCTATTAAGTCTCCCCTCATCCTCCGTCTTTCCAAGGAGAACAACCCCAGTTTCCCCAATCTCTCCTCATAACCAAGCCCCTCCATACCAAGCAACATCCTGGTAAACCTCCTCTGTACTCTCTCCAAAGCCTCCACGTCCTTCTGGTAGTGTGGCGACCAGAACTGGACGCAGTATTCCAAATGCGGCCGAACCAACGTTCTATACATCTGCAACATCAGACCCCAACTTTTATACTCTATGCCCCGTCCTATAAAGGCAAGCATGCCATATGCCTTCTTCACCACCTTCTCCACCTGTGACGTCACCTTCAAAGATCTGTGGACTTGCACACCCAGGTCCCTCTGCGTCTCTACACCCTTTATGGTTCTTCCATTTATCGTGTAGCTCCTCCCTACATTATTCCCACCAAAATGCATCACTTCACATTTTTCAGGATTGAACTCCATCTGCCATTTCCTTGCCCAAATTTCCAGCCTATCTATATCCTTCTGTAGCCTCTGACAATGTTCCTCACTATCTGCAAGTCCTGCCAGTTTTGTGTCGTC
Source organism: Mustelus asterias (assembly GCF_964213995.1). NCBI lineage: Eukaryota > Metazoa > Chordata > Chondrichthyes > Carcharhiniformes > Triakidae > Mustelus > Mustelus asterias. Next base: position 117,994,349 of record NC_135802.1, read on the forward strand.
CGCAAACTTACTGATCACCCCAGTTACTCCTTCTTCCAGATCATTTATATAAATCACAAACAGCAGAGGTCCCAATACAGAGCCCTGCGGTACACCACTAGTCACAGGCCTCCAGCCAGAAAAAGACCCTTCCACTACCACCCTCTGTCTTCTATGACCAAGCCAGTTCTCCACCCATCTAGCCACCTCCCCCTTTATCCCGTGAGATCCAACCTTTTTCACTAGCCTACCATGAGGGACTTTGTCAAACGCTTTACTAAAGTCCATATAGACGACATCCACGGCCCTTCCTTCGTCAACCATTTTGGTCACTTCTTCAAAAAACACCACCAGGTTAGTGAGGCATGACCTCCCTCTCACAAAACCATGCTGACTATCGTTTGAGTTTATTCCTTTCTAAATGCGCATACATCCTATCTCTAAGAATCTTCTCCAACAACTTCCCCACCACGGACGTCAAGCTCACCGGCCTATAATTACCCGGGTTATCCTTCCTACCCTTCTTAAATAACGGGACCACATTGGCTATCCTCCAATCCTCTGGGACCTCACCTGCGTCCAGTGACGAGACAAAGATTTGCGTCAGAGGCCCAACGATTTCACCTCTCGTCTCCCTGAGCAGCCTTGGATAGATTCCATCAGGCCCTGGGGATTTGTCAGTCTTTATATTCTCTAACAAACCTAACACTTCCTCCTTTGTAATGGAGATTTTCTCCAACGGTTCAACACTCCCCTCAGAGACACTCCCAGTCAACACATCCCTCTCCTTTGTGAATACCGACGCAAAGTATTCATTTAGGATCTCCCCTACTTCTTTGGGCTCCAAGCATAAGTCCCCACTTTTGTCCCTGAGAGGTCCGATTTTTTCCCTAACAACCCTTTTGTTCCTAACGTATGAATAAAATGCCTTGGGATTCTCCTTAATCCTGTCTGCCAAGAACATTTCGTGACCCCTTTTTGCTCTTCTAATTCCCCGTTTGAGTACTTTCCTACTTTCTTTGTACTCCTCCAGAGCTCCCTCCGTTTTTAGCTGCTTGGACCTAACATACGCCTCTCTTTTCTTTTTGACCAGTCCCTCAATTTCCCTGGTTATCCACGGTTCTCTAATCCTACCCTTCCTATCCTTTTTTACAGGCACATGCTTGTCCTGTAGCCCTAACAACCGTTCCTTAAAAGACTGCCACATACCAGATGTGGATTTACCCTCAAACAGCCTCTCCCAATCAAGAGCTGCCAATTTCTGCCTGATCCCACTAAAGTTAGCCTTCCCCCAATCCAACACCTTACCCTTGGGACACCACTCATCCTTTTCCATCACTATCCTAAAGCTAACAGACTTGTGGTCACTATTTGCCACATGTTCCCCTACCAAAACTTTGAAGACCTGACCGGGCTCATTCCCCAGTACCAGGTCCAGTATAGCCCCCTCTCTAGTCGGGCTGTCTACATATTGTTCCAACGAACCCTCCTGTACACATTTTACAAATTCCTCCCCATCCAGAGTCCCTGCCCTCAGCGATTTCCAGTCTATACCAGGGAAATTGAAGTCTCCCACTACAACAACCCTATTTTTCCTGCACCTATCCAGTATCTCCTGACATATCCATTCTTCCACTTCCCTTGGGCTGTTGGGGGGAATCTGAAATAAAAACAAAATGCCATAAATGTACATGTCTGGCAGCATTTGTGGAGAGGGAAACAATTAATTTCCAGATCGATGATCCTTCATTGAGATTTTTGAATGTTTATGATGTGATTTTTTTTTTTGGTATTCATTTGCCAGAGCCTTTACCGTATCACTAACTCGGTAGGCTGGAAAACATTTTCAAAAGTTCCAGAATCTTTTTGACTAGTAGCACGGTAGCACAGTGGTTAGCACTGCTGCTTCACAGCTCCAGGGTCCCGGGTTCGATTCCCGGCTCGGGTCACTGTCTGTGTGGAGTTTGCACATTCTCCTCGTGTCTGCGTGGGTTTCCTCCGGGTGCTCCGGTTTCCTCCCACAGTCCAAAGATGTGCAGGTTAAGTTGATTGGCCAGGTTAAAAATTGCCCCTGAGATGCGTAGATTAGTGGGTAAATATGTGGGGTAGGGCCTGGGTGGGATTGTGGTCGGTGCAGACTCGATGGGCCAAATGGCCTCCTTCTGCACTGTAGGGTTTCTATGATTCTATGAGTTCTCAATGTTTTGTTTCAAAATTGTGTTTGCAAACTTAATCCATTCGCAGCAAGTGAATGGCAAGGAAATTTAATGAGGACAAGTACTGAGTATAGGATGGAAACGTGGGCAGGCCAGATGATGAAACAACTTGATAAAATTGAAAGATACACAAGTCTCAGTAGACTTGACACTATGACCATCCAATGCGCAGAATAGCAATCAACAAAATTAATAGATCAATGAACTATATAAGTGATCAAACTGTATAGTGCTGTGGTAAGATCAAAACTTGAGTCCTGTGCCCAGTTATGGTTACCAAGGCACAAGTGACATAGTACAGAATCAAAAACTGCAAAGAAAACCCATGAGCTTCAATAGTTTGAACTACTAAGAAAGATCGAAAAATCCAAGTTTTTTTCTATCTTCGTGTGTGAGACTTGATATGTGAACTTAATGGCATGTGAAGGATGATAACTGGAAAATTATTTGAAATTCAATTGAGAATAGGAGAAGGAACTATAGGACTTGAGGATATTTTGGTATGGACATACAAAACAGGCTTGGCACGGTGACACAGCGGTTACCACTGCTGCCTTACAGCACCAGGGACCTGGGTTCAATTCCGACCTCGGGTGACTGTCTATGTGGAGTTTGCACATTCTCCCCGTGTCTGCGTGGGTTTCCTGCAGGTGCTCCGGTTTCCTCCCACAGTCCAAAAATGTGCGGGTTAGGTTGATTGGCCATGATAAATTGCCCCTTAATGTCACTGGGATTAGGAGGGTAAATATATGGGTTTTTTGGGGATAGGACAGGACCTGGGCGGGATTGTTGTCGGTGCAGGCTCGATAGGCCAACTCCTGCACTATAGAGTTCTATGAAAGTATTGTTTCTCTATTGTTTCTAGATTGTTTGGCTTTTGTCTGTAATACATTTATGATTTGTTACTATGGATTTTGTACAGCAAACAATATTTTGCTCTCTATTTTCTTTCATTATTCAAGCAGTATTGGTTTTGTTACGATTTTTTAAAAATGTCACAACATTGCCTTTGCTTTCCTGTTGGTGTAAAATTGATAATGAAAGGATAATTGTACTACGACAGATGGTGCAATTTGAATTCATTAAAAATCTGAAATTAAAAGTTGAATGACCATGGAATCATTGTCAATTGTCGTAAAAACCTACACGTGACTCCAGACTCACAGCAATAACTCTTCAATGCCTTCAGTTGTACCCAACCACAATGAAGTCTACAAAGGGAATGAAACCAAACCGACCACCCAGCATTGACCTAGGCACCAGAAACAACAAAGGCAAACCCAGTCCTGTCGACCCTCCAATGTCCTCCTTACTAACGTCTGGGGGTTTGTGTTAAAATTGACTTAAATAAAGCAACAGCTTAACATAATCATGCTGGTGGAATCATACCTTGCAGGTAACATCACCATTCCAGCAGATGTGGCAGCACAGTGGTATACAGTTGGGAGGTAGTTGCCCTGGGAAACATCAACATTGCCTCTGGGCCCCATGAAGTCTCAAAAATAGAATCACTATAGTGCACAAGGAGGCATTTTGGCCCATCGTGCCTGCGCTGACAACAATTCCACCCAGGCCCTATCCCTGTAACCCCATGTATTTACCCTGCTAATCCCCCTGACACTAAGGGGCAAATTATCATGGCCAATCAACCTAACTCGCACATCTTTTGGAGTGAGAGAAGAAACCAGAGCACCCAGAGGAAACCTGGCCAGACACGAGGACAATGTGCAAACTCCACACAGCCATCCTAGGCCAGAATTGAACCCAAATAGTTAGAGGTTTACAGTGTGGAAACAGGCCCTTCGGCCCAACTTGTCCATGTCCCCCTTTTTTTTCAAACCACTAAGCTCGTCCCAATTGCCTGCATTTGGCCCATATCCCTCTATACCCATCTTACCCATGTAACTGTCTAAATGCTTTTTCAAAGAGAAAATTATACCCGCCTCTACTACTACCCCTGGCAGCTAGTTTCAGACACTCGCCACCCTCTATGTGAAAAAATTGCCCCTCTGGACCCTTTTGTATTTCTCCCCTCTCACCTTAAACCAATGCCCTCTAGTTTTAGACTCCCCTACCTTTGGGAAAAGATGTTAACTATCTAGCTGATCTGTGTCCCTCATTATTTTATAGACTGCTATAAGATCACTCCTAAGTCTCCTATGTTCCAGGGAAAAAAAGTCCCAGTCTATCCAGCCTCTCCTTATAACTCAAACCCGGTAGCATCCTTGTAAATCTTTTATGCACCCTTTCTAGTTTAATATCCTTTCTATAATAGGGTGACCGGAACTGGACACAGTATTCCAAGTGTGGCCTTACCAATGTCTTATACAACTTCAACAAGACGTCCCAACTCCTGTATTCAATTTTCTGACCAATGAAACCAAGCATGCCGAATGCCTTCACCTCTCTGTCCACCTGTAACTCCACTTTCAAGAAACTATGAACCTCCCTGGTGCTATGAGGCAGCAGTGCTAACCACGGTGCCACCATGCTGCTAATGGGCAAGGCAACCTCCTGCTGATTACCTCAATTGATGAATTAGTTGAACATCACTTGGAGTGAGTCCTGAGTGTGGCAAGGACACAGGATGTACTCTGACTCGGGGGGGGGGGGGGGGGGGGGGTGGGGGGGGGATTGCAGCGACCATCTACAAGAGTGGCTCAGTAGCACCACGACTGACAAAGTTGGTCCTAAAGGACATTACTGCTTGGCTGGATCTGTGGCAGGTGGTGAGGAACCAACAAGAGGGAAAATCATACTTGACCTCGTCCTCACCAACCTTCCTGTCACAGATGCACCTATCCATAACTGTATTGATAGGATTGACCACTGCAAAGTCCTTGCGGAGACAAAGCCCATTTCACATTGAGGATACCTTCCATCATATTGTGTGGCATAAATTTCGACCAGATCAAGCAACTCAACACTGGGCAACCATGAGGGTGTGAGCCATCAGCAAGAGCAGAATTGTACTCGACCACAATCTGTAATCTCATGGCCTGGCATATTCCCCCAGTGTCATTACCACTAAGCCAGCGAGTCAACTTGAATGAAGAGTGCAGGATTGCTTGAATCAAGAGTGCAGGAATGCAGCACCAGGTATACCTAAAGATGAGTCTTAATTTGGTAAAGCCACAACACAGGCCTACTTGCATTCCGCCTAGCATAAGCAGCAAATGATGGACGGAGCTAAGCAATCCCACAATCAACATTTCTGATTTAAGCTCTGCAAGCCTAACACATCCAGCTGTGAATGGTGATGGATAATTAAACAACTCATTGGAGGTGGAGACTCCACAATATCCTATACTCGATGGGGAAGTCTAGCACATCAGTGCAAAAGATGATGCCGAAGCACTTGCTACAATCGTGAACCAGAAGTGCCGAGTGGATGACCCATCTCGTCTGGAGGTCCTCAGCATTGCATGCTAGTCTTAAGCCAATCCAATTCACTCCGTGATATCAAGAAATGACTGAACACACTGAATTCTGCAAAGGCTATGGGCCCTGATAGTATTCCAGCAATAAGACTTGTGCTCCTAGCCATGTCTAGCCAAGCTGTTCAAATACAGCCACAACACTGCATCTACCCAGCATTGTGGAAAATTGTCCAGCTTTGTCTTGCACACTAAAAGCAGGACAAGTCCAACCTAGCCAATTACAGCCCATCAGTCTAATCTTGATCATCAGTAAAATGACGAAAAGGGTCATCGATAGTGTGATCAAGTGGCACTTGCTTAGCCGCTTAGCATTAACCTTCTTACTGACGTTCAGTTTGGGATCTGCCAGGGGGGCGCCTCAGTTGCTGACCTCATTACAGTCTTTGTTCAATCATAGACAAAAGAGCTAAACTCCAATGATGAGGTGAGAGTGATTGCCCTTGAAATGAAGGCTACATTTGACTGAGTGTGGCATCCAGGAGCTCTAGCAAAACTGGAGTTAATGGGAATCGCGGAAAACTTTCCACTTGTTGGAGTTATAGCCAGCACAAAGAAGGATGATTGTGGTGGTTGGAAGTCAGTCATCTCAGCCCCAAGACATCACTGCAGGAGATCCTTGGGATCTCAAGGCCCAACCATCTTCAGCTGCCTCATCAGTGACTTTCCTTCGATCATAAGCTCAGAAGTGGGGATGTTCGATGATGACTGCGTAACATTCAGCACCATTCATGACTCCTCAGACACTGAAGCAGTCCATATCCAAGTGCAACACCACCTGGACGAAATCCAGGCTTGGGCTGACAAGTGGTAATATTCGTGCCACAGAAATGCCAAGCAATGACCCCCTCCAACAATAGAGAAGCTAACCATTGCCTCTTGAAATTTAATGGCATTACCATAGCTGAATCCCCAACTATCAACATCCATTATCATTAACTAAAAACTGAACTGCACAAGCCATATAAATACCCTGGCAATGAGCAGAGGCTAGGAATTCTGCAGCGAGTGATTCACCTCCTGACTCCCCAAAGCCTGTCCACAATGTACAATAAGAAGTTTAACAACACCAGGTTAAAGTCCAACAGGTTTATTTGGTAGCAAAAGCCACACAAGCTTTCGAGGCTCTGAGCCCCTTCTTCAGGTGAGTGGGAATTCTGTTCACAAACAGAACTTATAAGACACAGACTCAATTTACATGAATAATGGTTGGAATGCGAATACTTACAACTAATCCAGTCTTTAAGAAACAAAACAATGGGAGTGGAGAGAGCATCAAGACAGGCTAAAAAGATGTGTATTGTCTCCAGACAAGACAGCCAGTGAAACTCTGCAGGTCCACGCAACTGTGGGAGTTACAAATAGTGTGACATAAATGTGACGCTGAAAGATGCCCTCATAAGAACAGGATATGGCGCTAGACTCATTGATCAACAGTTCCAACGCGCCACAGCGAAAAACCGCACCGACCTCCTCAGAAGACAAACACGGGACACAGTGGACAGAGTACCCTTCGTTGTCCAGTACTTCCCCGGAGCGGAGAAGCTACGGCATCTCCTCCGGAGCCTTCAACATGTCATTGATGAAGACGAACATCTCGCCAAGGCCATCCCCACACCCCCACTTCTTGCCTTCAAACAACCGCACAACCTCAAACAGACCATTGTCCGCAGCAAACTACCCAGCCTTCAGGAGAACAGTGACCAAGACACCACACAACCCTGCCACAGCAACCTCTGCAAGACATGCCGGATCATCGACACAGATGCCATCATCTCACGTGAGAACACCATCCACCAGGTACACGGTACATACTCTTGCAACTCGGCCAATGTTGTCTACCTGATACGCTGCAAGAAAGGATGTCCCGAGGCATGGTACATTGGGGAAACTATGCAGACGCTGCGACAACGGATGAATGAACACCGCTCGACAATCACCAGGCAAGACTGTTCTCTTCCTGTTGGGGAGCACTTCAGCGGTCACGGGCATTCGGCCTCTGATATTCGGGTAAGCGTTCTCCAAGGCGGCCTTCGCGACACACGACAGCGCAGAGTCGCGGAGCAGAAACTGATAGCCAGGTTCCGCACACACAAGGACGGCCTCAACCGGGATATTGGGTTTATGTCACACTATTTCACATAAATATTTCTGCTTTTTTCCTCCTGAGTCTTTATCATGCGATCCTAGAATCAGAATTTATGTCACACTATTTGTAACTCCCACAGTTGCGTGGACCTGCAGAGTTTCACTGGCTGTCTTGTCTGGAGACAATACACATCTTTTTAGCCTGTCTTGATGCTCTCTCCACTCCCATTGTTTTGTTTCTTAAAGACTGGATTAGTTGTAAGTATTCGCATTCCAACCATTATTCATGTAAATTGAGTCTGTGTCTTATAAGTTCTGTTTGTGAACAGAATTCCCACTCACCTGAAGAAGGGGCTCAGAGCCTCGAAAGCTTGTGTGGCTTTTGCTACCAAATAAACCTGTTGGACTTTAACCTGGTGTTGTTAAACTTCTTACTGTGTTTACCCCAGTCCAACGCCGGCATCTCCACATCATGACTACCACAATGTACAAAGCATAAGTCAGGAGTGTGATGGAATACTTGCCTGATGCAGCTCCAACAACACGGCAACAACAGCTCCGGTGGCACGGTGGCATAGTGGTTGCACAGCACCAGGGACCCGGGTTCGATTTCTGGCTTGGGTCACTGTCTGTTTGGAGTTTGCACATTCTCCCCATGTCTGCGTGTGTTTCCTCCGGGTGCTCTGGTTTCCTCCCACAGTCCAAAGATATGCGGGTTAGGTGGATTGGCCATGCTAAATTGTCCCTTGGTGTCGGGGGGACTAGCTAGGGTAAATGCGCTGGGTTATGGGGAGAGGGCCTGGGTGGGATTGTAGTCGGTGCAGACTCGATGGGCCGAATGACCTCCTTCTGCACTGTATGATTCTATAACACTCTAAGCTCGACACCATCCAGGACAAAGCAACCTGCTTGATTGGCATTCCTTTAACAAACATCCACGCCCTCCACCACCAACACAGGATAGCAGCAGTGTGTATCATCCATAAGTTGCACTGCAGGAATTCACCAAGGTTCCTTAGGCGGCACCTTCCAAACCCAGGACCATTACCATCTGGAAGGATAAGGACAGCAAATACATGGGAACACCATCTGGAAATTCCCCTCCAAGCCACTCACCATCCTGATTTGGGAATATGTCGCCATTTTTTCACTGTCGCTGGGTCAAGATGCTTGGAATTTCCTTCCTAACAGCACTGTGGGTGTACTTAAACCACATGGACTGCAGCAGATCAAGAAGACTGCTCACTTCCACCTTCTCGAGGGCAACTGAGGATGGGCAATGAACTCTGGCTTTAGCCAGGGAAGCCCACATCCCATCAGTAAAAGTGGATTAACAAAGTGTAGAAATAATTTTGGTCACCTTTTACTATTTTATTATGTCTGTTTCTCATCCAGTCTTAATGTCATTGGTGATGTCGTGCAAAATGAGGGGGGGGTTTATGTGAATGGTTCATAGCCACTTGAAATTGCAAAAACATTGTTTTCATCTTGAACCGAGCACTTTTGGCTCAAGTGGTTTCTATGTACTATAACTTCAGAGTTTTGAGATTGCATTCTTTAACAGTTCCTTTTGCAAGGTTATATTCCAACAGTTTAGGTTCAAGTTTGGTTCAGTGGCTTCATTTATGACATTGAGGATCGCAAGTTATTTTCTATGTCTGGCAATCTATTCTTACTGTTGACATTACCATATTGCCTCATGAATACATAGCAGACTTCCAAGAGTGACTAATGGACTCGGCTCAGTGGGCCGGCTGTTTACTCAACCTAAAGGAGACCGCTACCTTTGTTTGATTTACAGTTTTATGAGAGTGTAATAAGTTTATCTTTCTTTTGAAGTGGTTTTCAATGTCTGTTTGGACAAATTAAGAGGTGTTAAGAGAACTGAAAGTTTCTTCAATGCGACTTCCACTGTCTGACAGTTGAGAATGTGACAGTTTTATGAGAATGTAAGAGGAACAATGTTTTTGAAAGGATTTTTGAATGGCTGACTTTCTCTTAAATTCATGGTGTTTCAAACACTTGCTGTCCCAGTAAACTGAGGTGGGCCTTCTAACCAGATGGCCCTGTCATCGCCTGCCTCTGTTGTGACTTCAGGAGGCGATGATCCCTGCCTCCCTGGATTGAGATTATGGGGAGTGGAAATACCCAGGAGTTGCGGAATTGGAAAAATTCTTGACTCCCGATTCCTGCACCAAAGATGAAAATCCAACCCCTTGTATTCCAAGGCCAAGCAATAAATATGTAATGCCAGCATAGACGGAAACAATAGTTACAGACTATATAGATTAGTTTACCCTTAATTTGAAGTCAACTAATTAAAAATATCTGAAAAACCAGAAAATATTTGTTTTTTTGCATTAAGTTTTGACTTTATATAGTTTTTGTTCAAATTGTATTATTCACATTTTTCATATAAAAAGCACTTGAATTTAGTTTACTGTAAGGAGTGAAATTGAAGCAAAATCATAGAGTAAATGGAAATGTTTTTGTCTCTGGTACATTTAATTGTCCTTTCTGACTCCACTATAAATGTTTTTTCACAGTCTTGGTGTTATGCATTCTCTGGAATCCATAAAACTTTAATACGTGAACATGGCTGCAATGATTTGGACATGCAGTGCAAATGAATTATCTGCGTGTTCTGAGCTAAGGACATAATCATATTAATTTTCAGCTTCTAGCTATGGAACTGTTGATCTAAAGAGAAAAGATGTGCCATGTTAATGAGCGCCAACACCTGAAAATGCTAATAGAAATGCAATGTGCACCTGCTCTGCTGTACAAACACAGAATCGTCTTGGCTAATAAAACTTTTGTTTATCCTTTTGATATGCAAGTGTCAGAATGTCACCTTCAGGGAAACGTAGATTAGTGAAATGGGAAGATGTGTGGCAGCCAATGCTTGATGCAGAAACGGATAAAGTGATACAATTTGGAAGGAAGAATGAGAGACAATATAAATTGGGTGGTATTATAAAGGGGGTGCAGGAACAGAGAACTAGGGATTCACATGCACAAATCTTTGGGAGATGGCAAGACTTGTCAATAACAAGATTTCTAACAGAAACCTTTGTTTCTTCGTTGGCCACTGGTGAGGTCCCAGAGGATTGGAGGATAGCCAATGTTGTCCCATTATTTAAGAAGGATAGCAAGGATAACCTGGATAATTATAGGCCAGTGAGCTTGATGTCAGTGATAGTGAAACTGTTGGAAAAGATTCTTAGGAATAGGATCGATAGACATTTGGAACTGAAAGGTCTTGTTAGCGACAGACAGCATGGTTTTGGACGGGGGAGGTCATGTCTCACTAATTTAATTGAGTTATTTGAGGAGGTGACAAAAATGATTGACGAGGGAAGGGCTGTAGATGTTGTCTACATGGACTTTAGTAAAGCATTTGACAAGGTCCCTCATGGCAGGCTGGTGCAAAAGATTAAATCTCAGGATCTGGATGAACTAGCTAGATGAATTCAGAACTGGTTTGTCCATAGAAGACAGAGGGTAGCGGTAGAAAGGTGTTTATCTGAATGGGAGTCTTTAACTAGTGGCGTTCCGCAGGGATCAGTATTGGGACCTCTGCTGTTTCTAATATATATAAATGACTTGGAAGAAAACATAGCTGGTCTGATTAGCAAGTTTGCGGATGATACTAAGATTGGCAGAGTTGCAGATAGTGATGAAGATTGCCAGAGAATACAGCAGGATATAGATAGGCTGGAACATTGGGCGGAGAAATGGCAGATGGAATTTAATCCAGACAAATGCGAGGTGATGCATTTTGGTAGATCCAATTAAGGTGGGAGCTATAAAATAAATGGCAGAACCATCAGGAGCATAGACACACAGACAGATCTGGGAGTACAGGTCCACAGATCTTTAAACGTGGCAGCACAGGTGGTGAAGAAAGCATATGGCATGCTTGCCTTCATTGGACGGGGCATTGAGTTTAAAGTTGGCAAATTATGTTACAGTTGTTACAGTTAGGCCACATTTGAAATACTGTATCCAATTCAGGTCACCACACTACCAGAAAGACATGGCGGCTTTGGAGAGAGTACAGAGAAAGTTTACCAGGTTGTTGCCTGGTGTGGAGGGTATTAGCTATGAGGAGAGATTGAATAAACTGGGAATGTTCTCCTTGGAAAGGCGGAGGCTGAGGGGCCACCTGATAGAAGTTTATAAAATTATGAGAGGTATAGATAGGGTGAACAGTTGGAAGCTTTTTCCCAGGGCAGAAATGACAATTACAAGGGGCACAAGTTCAAGATAAGGGAGAGAAAGGTTCAGTGGAGATGTGCAGGGGAATTTTTTTTACAGAGAGGGTGGTGGGGGCCTGGAACGCACTGCCAAGTGAGGTGGTTGAGGCAGTTACGTTAGCCACATTTAAGACTTATCTTGATAGAGATATGAGCAAACGGGGAATAGAGGAATATAAGCAGTTGGTTTAGATAGGTAAGTGTGATCGGTGCAGGCATGGAGGGCCGAAGGACCTGTTTCTGTGCTGTACTGTTTTTGGTTCTTCTCTGTAAAGCTGATAAAAGTGACAAGTTCTTGGATTTTCAGTAGAGGCATAGAGTATAAATACTCTATGCCTCTATTGAAAGTTGATGGAGTTAGACTAATTCTTTATAAATCGCTAGGCCTAAGCTGGAATATTGTGTCCAATTCTGGGTTCCAAACCTTTGGAAGAATTCCAAAATCTTGGAGAGAGTGCAGAAGAGATTTACTAGAATGATATCTGGGCTAATTGTGTGTAAATGCCAGAGAGGCTGTATATGTTCTCTTTTGAGCAGGCAAGCTATAAGGGAATATTTGATGATAATCAAAATTAGGGAAGGTTTTAATGCAATAAGTTAGGAGAAACCTGTTTTCACAAACAGAAGACTCAATTGCCATAAGAAACAGATTTGAACTAATTGGCAAAGAACTAATGAATGACTAGTTTTTTATGCAGAGAATTACGAAGTGTAATGCGCTACCTGAAGTGATGGTGGAAGCGGATGCAAAAATAACTTTCAAAACCAAGTTGTATATATGCTTGGAAATTAAATGTTTGGAAGAATATGGGGAAAGAGCAGGATGTGCAACTAGTTGTGTGTAGTTCTTTCAAAAAACTAGCATGGGTTCTATGGGCTGAATGGCCTACGCTGAATGATTCTATAATTCTTCAAAAAAGTACAAAATCCACATTCTTCAGAGTTAGTGACAGTCAGTATACATTAACGTGTTTGCCCCAAATACATTTTTGACAACTAGGTAAATGCTTGAGGGAGCAAGGAATAGAATATGTTGATGGAGTTAGCTGAAGAAGGATGAGAAGAGGCTTGTGTGGAATATAAAGATAGGCATGGTCCCATTGGACTTCTTGACCTGTTTCTGCACTGTAAATGCTTATAATTACACCAAGGTCCCATCTGCCCACCTTAGTCATCATTAAAGGTCTTCTTGCATGACCTAAAGGAATATTGAGTTCTCTTGCTGTCCTGAGCAGTATCTTTCCCTCGCAGCATAATCAGAAACCGATGAATTAATGATTCATCATTTGTTTTGTGTAAAATAATTGCCATGTTTACTTCAGAGCCATTAGGGGCCATATCCCAGAGATAGAAAGCACTTTGGGACGTTTTGAGACGTGCAACTAGAAATATATAAACAACCTTATTCTTGACCTTTATGAAAATCTTGATTCTTTAACATATTAATATAAAATTGATTGTAAGCTTGCAAAATGCCATAGAATCTGGAATGTCCCAATAGATTGGAAAATAGCAAATGCAAAGGGAGGAAGACAGAAAACAGGAAACTATAGACCAGTTAACTTCACATCCGTCATAGGGGAATTGATAGAGTTCATTATGAAGGAGGTTACAGCAAGATGCTTGGGAAATAATGGGATCATCATAGATGCCACATCAAAGGTTACTGTGCCAAATAAGAATGTTTGGTGCAGGGAGGGGTACGATATTAGAATAAAAAAAGGATTGATTAGCTAACAGGAAGCAGAGTATAGGGGTAAATAGGTATTTTTCAGTTTGGCAAGTTTTAACTGGTGGGATGCCACTATTTACAACCTGTGTCAATGACGTGGATAAAGGGACCAAATTAGTGGGTGCTGATGACACAAAGATGGGTAGGAAAGTAAGTTGTGACGATGAGGTAAAAGGCCTACAAAGGGATATAGAAAGGTTAAGTGAGTGGGCGAAAAATGGAAGATGGAACTTGTACCCACTTTGGCTGGAAGAACAGGAAAGCAGTGCACTATTTAAACAAAAAAAGATAGCAGAACCAGGTGGTACCGCGGGATCTGAAGTCCAGATTCATTTACCAGAATCCTGATACATATATCACAAAAGGCGAACATGAAAATGGATGTTGGTGTTTATTGAGAGGAGAATGGAATATAAAGTAAGGACATTTTACTGCAGCTATATGGGGCTCTGGTGAGACCATATCTGGAGTACTGTGTACTGGTTTGGTTTCCTTATTTGTAAAAGGATATAATTGCATTAGAAGCAGTTCATGGAAGGTTCACAACTTATTCATGGGATGAAAGGCTTACCTTGTGAGAAGTGGTTAAGTAGGATGGGCCTTTAACCGTTGGAGTTTAGAAGAATGAGAGGTGATTTATTGAAACAAAACATACTGAGAGGAGTTGACAGGATGGCTACTGGGAAGATGTTTCCTCTTGTGGCAGGAGACTAGAACTAGGGGCACAGCATGCAAATAAGAGGTCTCCTTTTTAAGGTTGAGATGAGAAGACTTTTCCTTTTGAGGATATTTGTCTATGGAATTCTCTTCCCCAGAAAGCAGTGGATTACTGAAATTATTGAGTTGAATTAGATAGATTTTTGATGGAGGAGGGCCATGGGGGACAGGCAATAAAGTGGAGTTCAGGCTACAATCAGGTCAATTATGATCTGAATGAATTGCAGAGCAGGCTCAAAGGGCTAATACTGTGAGCATATGTGACACTTTTTCAGTGAAGTGCTGAACAATGTTGTGTACGTTGTTAAATTGATAAATTACAAGTCATTTGCATATTTTTCACTAAATCCAGTTTGAATTGACCGTTCTGAACAATGGTTAAAATAAATCGTGATAAATGTTGCATCAGATAATGTTTTGTGATGGTGTGAATTATTAATTGTGGAATTGTTCAGTTCATGAAGTAATCCATGGCTGATGCATTTGATCAAATATCCATACTTTCGCTTAAAATATATTTATCTGCAGATTTCCAAAACACGTCAAAAGAAAGGAAAATAAATAAAATAAGAGAATTGATACTGAAAAAAAGTGATGCTTAATTGCATCCCTGCTGACTTTGCATCTGTTTTCATTGCATCTATTTGTAAAGCACTTTGGGACTTCTGGTTGCAAATGCGCATACATGTGCAAATTGTTATTGACCAAGTGATGTTGAAAGTCTGTTGTCCATCTACAGTATTAGCAAAGACCAAAATAAATCGGACCAGATTGCCATCCAATTTTTGCTTGCATGAATATGATTTTTTTTTCCCCGATCAGCTTTTTAATGACTTTCTAGTTATTACCCGACAAACAATGACACATTTCCATCATTTTGTAGAGTCCAACATTGACACTTTGAAAATCCACCATTTAAAATATATATGTTCTGACCTTCATGGCCAGTATGGGGCTTAAATAAAATTTGTACCGTATCATTTGGTGATTATACAAAGTTAGGCAGGAGGGTGGGCTGTGAGGTGGTTGCAAAGATGCTTCAGTGTGATTTGGACAGGCTGAGTGAATGGGCATATGCATGGCAGATGTAATATAATGTGGATAAACGTGAGGTTATCCACTCCAGTAGCCATAATAGGAAGGCAGATTATTATTTAAACGGGTGTAAATTGGGAGGTGGATACTCAGCAAGACCTTGGTGTCCTCGTGCATCGATTGCTGAAAGTGTGTGTACAGGTACAGCAGGCAGTAAAGAAGGCAAGTTGTATGTTGGCCTTCATAGCAAGAGGATTTGAGTATAGGAATAGGGATGCTTTATTGCAATTGTATAGGGCGTTAGTGAGGCCACACCTTGAATATTGTATGTAGTTTTGGTGTCCTTATGAGGAAGGCTGTCCTTTCTATAGTGGGAGTGCAGGGAAGGTTTACCAGGCTGATTCCTGGAGACAGACTAAGTCGGTTAGGATTGTATTAATTGGAGTTTAGAAGAGTGAGGGGATTTCGTAGAAACTTATAAAATCCTAACAGGGTTTAACAGGACAGATTCAGAAAGAACGTTCCTGATGGTGGGAGAGTCCAGAACTAGGGGTCATAGTTTTAGGATAATAATAGATAAACCTTTTAGGACTGAGGTGAAGAGAACTATCTTCACCCAGAGAGTGGTGAATCTGTGGTGTTCACTACCACAGAAATTAGTTGAGGCCAAAATATTGAGATTTCAAGAAGAAATTGGATATAGCTCTTGGGGCTAAAGGGAGCAAGGAATATGGGGAGAAGGCAGGATCAGGATATTGATTTTGATGATCAGCAATGATAATGAATGGCAGAAAAGGCTCAAAGCTGAATGGCCGCCTCCTGCTTTTATTTTCTATATTTTTATGTCGATGTAGAGCCATGATTGGAGGAGAAGCTAGCACACGAGCGATGGGACTGCTCCTCCAGTCTCGGATTCTGTCTCTCTCATGCTGGTTGCTCTTTCTCATCCAATCACAGGTTCCTTCTGTTCCTGCTCTTACAGCAGCATGGGCATGAGCAGGAAGGAAGGAATCTGTGATTGGAAGACCTGGAGCAGTTATTCCGGCTGGTCCTGCAGCTGCTGTGCAGGAATCTTTCACTGCACCACCACTAGTCATTTGACTTCTATGGGGGCTGAGGAGAAGAATCTGAAAATTAGTAGGAGTGGGTGTGGAAATCTCAGTCAGTAATGATGCCAGAGCAGGGGGTGGAAAAAGAGGGGATGAGTGAGCATGCTTAGGTGGGAATAAAGAAAAGGGTTGAGTGAGTGGGTGGGGGAGGGAGGGCATGAGTGGGAGGCTAAACGGGGAGAGGAGACCTGAGTGAGTGATGGGGAAGGGGTTTGGGAAGAGGTTGTTTTTTCAAATGGTACTTAGTGCACCGAAAGTCTCATTGAAAAACAAATATTTAAGACATGACCACACTATGGAATTGAGGGGCCATCTGATGCCCCCCTCCCTTTTGGCTTGGTCACTTCCTAGCAGGGCTCACCTATTTTCATGTTTCTATTTTATTTGTCTTTGACCCAATCATGACTCCTGGGATTAGCATCTTACCTAACCATTTTCTTCTTTTGTTTGACGTTGGAATCATATTTGACCTTGCTGCTTTTGAACCACAGGAAGAAAAACTTTGCATTCTCTGGTATTGACTGCGCAGTGATTGATGTTGAAAACATAAAAACACCTTGTTTTGCGAGGCTGGTTAAACATCCTGAACACACAAATAAATAATGTCAAATTGTTCTCTCACCAAGAGAACTGATGTAAATTTGCTTTGCCTGGATGAATACTTAACTCGCCCAACAATAGTGCAATTTTTTTTTGTGTTGTACACAACTATAGCTAACACACTTGTACTGTTTGGCGACACTTTGCATAGGATGTTAGCACCACTGGCAAGGCCAAGCATGTGTTCAACATTCCTAATTGTTCCTTGAGAAGATGAGCCACTTTGAACTGCTGCAATCCGTGTGGTGTTGGTGCTTCCACAGTGCTGTTTGGAAGGGAATTCCAGGATTTTGACCCAGTGCTGGTGAAGGAATAGTGATATAATTGGAATCAACAGGTGCTGGTGTTCCCATTGGTCTGTTGCCCTCCTCCCCCTACATGATAGAGGAGGCAGGTTTAGAGTGTACTCTTAAAGGAGGCTTGTTGCTGTGCATCTTGTGTATGTTTTGCACTGCTGTCACTTGAGGTAGTGGAGGGAAATAATGTTTAGGGTGATGGATGGGGTGCCAACCAAGCAGGTTGCTTTTATCCTGGGTGATGCTGAGCTTCCTGAGTGTTTTTGGAGCTGCACTCATCCCATTTAAAGTGGAGAAGTATTCCATTCCACTCCTGACTTGTCCTAACATGAGCTTTGTAGATGGTGGACCATCTTCCTTTGTGCTAGGTATAACTCCAACCAGTGGATAACCCCTTTCCCGATTTCCATTGACTTCAGTTTTGCTAGGGCTCCTTGATGCCATGCTCAGTCAAACACTGCCTTCACATGAGCAGTCAATCACTCCTTGTTCAGCTCTTTTGTTCATGTTTAAACCAAGGTCAGGTACTGATTGGCAATTCAAAAAGTGTAGTTACGTAATTGTATAGTTATTGGATGAACCCTGGACTTCCATCTAATGACCAGACATATTCCAGCAGCTAATGTAGAAGTTGATTTAAATCATCTATTATAGCAGACATCCAAAGTAAATAGATTTATTGAGCAGCATTTATACACATCTATTATTAAATGCCCTCCAGTTCAGTCCACTGCCCATTTCTCACTTCATTAACTTTCAATGTCATGATTTTTGTAATACATTGTGGTACGCTGACACATGATGACTGAAGTTGTGCTTAGCAGAATGCTGATTCTCCAGTTTAGTCTTCCCACTGGAGTTTGTCACCCAGCAACCTTCGTTTAAAACTCATCTACAACTATCTGCAAAAAGTGATGTTTTTATTAAAGTTAAGATTTTAATACTGAAAGTTGTTTCAAAAATCTGTTCCATTTTAAAATATAAAACTCTCAACAAATTAA
The DNA here is from genome assembly GCF_964213995.1 of Mustelus asterias. Lineage (NCBI taxonomy): Eukaryota > Metazoa > Chordata > Chondrichthyes > Carcharhiniformes > Triakidae > Mustelus > Mustelus asterias. Next base: position 118,012,818 of record NC_135802.1, read on the forward strand.
CCTAATGAAATCTTTTACGTTGAAAGCTGTGCCCCTCTATTTGTTGAAAGCTTTTCTGCTCGGGTCCTATCCCTGTCCATGCCTTGTTCACCTGTCTCCCCTGTCCTTGCTAATTTATTTTGATTTCGAATTCCCTCATGTCTTCTGTTTAATATAATATGTTTAATATAGTCACCCTCCTATTTAAATCCCTTTAGGGCCTCCCTTTTTCTTATTAATAATATTCACAAACTTACTTTCTCACCTGCCTCCTGCTCTCAGAAGAACTCTCCCTTTCTTTGGCTTCTTGTGTATCGATCGTTAGCTTTGTCCCAACATTTACACAGTAAGAAGTTTAACAACACCAGGTTAAAGTCCAACAGGTTTATTTGGTAGCAAAAGCCAACATTTACAGCCATACCTTCAGCCATCAGGGCCCAATGCCTGGAATTTCCTCCCTAAATGTCTTCACCTCGCCAATCCCCTTCACACTTTAGTCTCTCCTTAAAGCCCATCATCTGTTTAACCAAGTTTCTGGTTATCCTGCCAAATACATTATTTTTGCCTACGTTCGCTTTCAGAAAGTAGCTTTGGAAGTCTTTGGCCGGAATCTTACCACTGTTTACACCAGCAGAATTTTCCGATCCCGCTGTAGTCAAAGGAGTTTTGGCTGGCTGACAAATTTTCCGACTTCACTGCAGCGGGAGTTAAGTAGCATGAATGGCAGTTAAGATCACACCTTTTTTGTTTAAGGTGCTACATAAATACTGTGGGTGCTTTATCTTTTCATCGAATTGAGTAAAAATACTGATCCGCATTTAATTTTTATTGAAATCTATACTACAGTTTGACAGAAAATTCTGTGCATTGCTGGATTCAAATCCACTTGCTCTGGTGAAAGGTTTTATTTTTGTGGAAGTTTTTTTCTCTCGTTTGTTTAAGTTAAACTGTGCAGGAAGATTTCTTCCCAGTTTATAGAGTATATTTTGTTATTCACTATGCTTGTCCCTGCTTTCTTAAGTTTCCAGCAAAGTTTACTTATTTTTTTCAAAACTGTTTCCCGCCCTGCATGTTTTATTTTGCAAATTCACACTCGGTGTATGGAATCACAAATTAGGGATAACAGCACAGTAAGCTGTTCATTTAAACTTTGAGCTGCAAGAGAGCTTGCTAGTGTGAATGACCAGAAAAAAATTAAATTCAGCTTCACTGAGCTGTAGTTGACAGAGATTTTCCACAAATAATATTTATGTAGAGTAAATAAAAAAGTTTCATTCTTGGAAGGATTTGGTGTTAGTGGGTATTCAGGCCACTTAGATAAAAGGGATGACAGTGCAAAGAAACTTTAAGTGTGCTATAGGTGGGCAATCATGTATCCTCAATGTATCCACGAGCAGTGCAGTTTCACTAAGGGCTGAATTTTCACGATCAAGGTGGTTAGTTCAAGTCCATATATTTCCTGACATGGCCTTGAAAAGGGCCCCTGCCGACCACACTCCCATTTTGGGCTGGAGTTGGATCCACTAATGTGGCCTTGGAAGCAGACTAGTGCCATAGCAGGATTTTGAGAAGGCCTGCCTCCACGCTCTGGGCTTAGTTGTAAAAAAAACTGTTCGGCCCACTAATCCACACCCCTGTCACCCCCCTCCCCTATCCCACGCCACCTCCATGACATTTCCATTATGGGGAGACCTCAGGAACCACGTGGAGATGGAAAAAAATTTAATGTCCAACAATTTGCGAGAGTTCACGTTTGTATGTTTGATACTGAAAAAATTCTCATTCATGGAACCCATTCAAAAACTTAAATCTTCTCAAGTGGTCAAAGTTTTGTAAAAACCTCTATTTACTAACCACACCAAAGACAGCTAATCCTTTAATAGCCTCTTAAAACTGTCAATGAAAATGTGAACACCGCCCACTTGCTTTGCTGAGAAAAGTCATCTAATCATTTATAATAGGCTCAGCTATAATAACAACCCTTGGGAAATGTCAACAATGAAGTCCATTGAAACTGCAGGTCATATATAGAATCATACCTATTAATGCATAGGAAACCATTTGGCCCATCACGACTGTGCCACCCCTCTGTAGAGCAATCAAATCTATCCCAATTATCAGGAAAGTTAATTGCTTAGGAGCTGAATTGGAAAGGGAATTAGTTGTCATAAAAATTTAATTTAGAGAAGCCTTTGGGGATGTGGGATGGGGTTGAAGGGAAGATGGGGTTTGGTTGTGTGGCACTGATTGGGAGCAGGGAAAGAGCAGTGGGATCGATGTGGCTGGACTCAGTCCTGGCAACAAATAAATCCATGAATTGTTTACACTGACAAAGGATGTGTGGTTGAAGAGGTTTGTGAAGTAGGATTTTTCGGAGCTGGTTTGTTATGGATGCCTGGGTTGTCATCACCATCCAAGATAATTCCAGAATAATGTAATTTTGGCTAAGGAGAGTGAGACATGGTGGAAGTTAAATGGTTGATGAATGAATAGGTCAAATGTCACTGGATGTGCATTCAGATTTGTGACTCTTGAACATAAGAAAGTGAAAATAACTGTGCCGGGGGCTGCTAGGAAAATATAGTGAATGGGTTGGTGTTGACCAGGGTATCAAAAAGCTTCAGTGAGGGAATCAAAATTGTCCTACTTTTAGGATTATGGGGCTTTAAAAAAAAGTGAGTGTTTGAGTGAAGGAGTGGGTGACAGTTCTTCAGAGTGAGAGATAAGAGCAGTGAAGTTGGATTAAAGTAGGGAAATGTAGAAGTAAAGAGTAGTTTAGGTAGGGGTAAGGAATCACTTTGAAAATGTTAAGGAAGGAGTTTTTTGGTACTGAGAGGGTGGTATCACAGAATCATTCTATGGTTACAGCATTGGAGAAGTCCATTCAGCCTGTCATGTCCATGCTGGCTCTCTACAAAGAGCCACTCACCTACCCTCGCTTCCCCAGCTTTTCACTGTAACCCTGCAGATTTTTTTGCTTCAAATAATTAGCCTATTCTCCTTTGAAGGCCTTGATTGAATCTGTCTCCACCAAACAATGAGGCAGTGGATTCCAGATACTAACCACTCACTGCATATTTTTAAAAAACTCTTCCTTATGTCACAGTTGCTGCTTTTGTCAATCGTCTGAAACTCATGTTCTCTATCTCTCCACCAATAGGAATAGTTTTTTCCAAGTACTCTGTCCTAACTCCTTGTTATTTTTAACAGCTCAAGTCTACACCCAATCTTCTCTCCTCCTTGGAGTGTAGCCCCACTTTCTCCTGTGTCTCCATTAGAACTAGTTCCTCATCTCTGGAACCATTCTTATGAATTTTTTTCTGTATCCTTTTGTGCCTTCAAACTCATCCTCAACTGTGGTGCTCAAAACTGGACACAATATTTCGGTTGAAGCCGAATCAGTGCTTATGGTAACATGCCTGCTTTTGTACCCTACCCCATTTACAAAACCCAAGATCCCATATGCTTTATTAACTGCTTTCTCAACCTGCCTGCCTTTCAATGATTCCTGCAGATATAACCCAGATCCTTCTGCTCCTATATCCCCTATTTAGATAATAGGCAGGCAGCATATTGTTTCACAGTGAGATCATAGACAGCAGGATTCTAGTTAAGAGTGGTTGAATATTTGTGAAGGTGTTGGGTAATGGGAAAAAATTTAACTCTAATCTGCTCTGGGATGATTGCCAGATTTGAGAGGATATGACCTAGCTGGTGATGGGTGTCATCGCCTACCAATAGAAGCTGTGGGTTCGTTCAAACGGGACCATTTGTAAAAACTAGTAGCAAAAGAGAAGGCTGGGAAATTATGTTGAATAAGAATTGAAGATCCATTGTGTTAGAGGGAAGAGAGGTAGAAGGATGTGTGACTGAGGAAATGGGACAAAAGTAGATGAACAAAACCAGAAGTTGCAGCATAGCTGAACATACTAAGTCTCTGGCCAGAACTTGGGCAGTAATACCATCATGTACAGTTAAGGAGCAGCAACGCAATTATCAGCATTTATATTATTTGCACAAAGTTAAACTTACCCTCAGCATGCAGTTGACGTTCCACTATTTTTCAGCACTTATACATTGTTTACCTTGTGTTCACATTCCAGTCTGTGAGGTTTTGCTATGCGCTAATGAGCTTGGTTCTTAACATTTGAGTTGAAGATTTGTATGCAAGACATGAATCCTATCAACAACATTTTTTTGTCCCTAAAAAATAGTTTTGAGAACCTGTGGGAACTTAAGCAAAGTGACTCCGCATGCGGTTGTTGTAAGAGTATTTTGTCAGAAATATGAGCCACTTTGTAGAGAGTGTGTATAGATGGGTTTTTTCTAAATGGAGGTCGGTCACCAGTGGTGTGCCCCAGGGATCTGTTCTGGGACCCTTGCTGTTTGTCATTTTCATAAATGACCTGGATGAGGAAGTGGAGGGATGGGTTGGTAAGTTTGCCAACGACACGAAGGTTGGTGGGGTTGTGGATACTCTGGAGGGATGTCAGAAGTTACAGAGGGACATAGATAGGATGCAAGACTGGGCAGAGAAGTGGCAGATGGACTTCAACCCAGATAAATGCGTAGTGGTCTATTTTGGCAGGTCAAATGGGATGAAGGAGTACAATATAAAGGGAAAGACTCTTAGTACTGTAGAGGATCAGAAGGACCTTGGGGTCCGGGTCCATAGGACTCTAAAATCAGCCCCGCAGGTGGAGGAGGTGGTTAAGAAGGCATATGGTGTGCTGGCCTTTATCAATCGAGGGATTGAGTTTAGGAGTCCGGGGATAATGATGCAGCTATATAAGACCCGCGTCAGACCCCACTTGGAGTACTGTGCTCAGTTCTGGTCGTCTCATTACAGGAAGGATGTGGAAAAGATTGAAAGGGTGCAGAGGCAATTTACAAGGATGGTGCCTGGATTGAGTGGCATGCCTTATGAGGATAGGCTGAGGGAGCTCGGTCTTTTCTCCTTGGAGAGACGTAGGATGAGAGGAGACCTAATAGAGGTATATAAGATGTTGAGAGGCATAGATCGGGTGGACTCTCAGAGGCTTTTTCCCAGGGTGGAAATGTCTGCTACGAGAGGACACAGGTTTAAGGTGCTGGGGGGGTAGGTACAGGAGAAATGTTAGGGGGAAGTTTTTCACAGAGGGTGGTGGGCGAGTGGAATCGGCTGCCGTCAGTGGTGGTGGCGGCAAACTCAGTAGGGTCTTTTAAGAGACTCCTGGATGAGTACATGGAGCTTAATAGGATGGAGGGTTATAGGTAGGCCTAAAAGGTAGGGATATGTTTGGCACAACTTGTGGGGCCGAAGGGCCTGTTTTGTGCTGTAGTTTTCTATGTTTCATTTTGCATCAGTTTAAAAGAACAAAGAAAATTAAGGCACAGGAACAGACCCTTCAGCCCTCCAAGCCTGCACCGACCATGCTGCCCGACTGAACTAAAACCCCCTACCCTTCCGGGGACCATATCCCTCTATTTCCATTCTATTCATGTATTTGTCCAGACGTCCCTTAAAACTCACTATCGTATTTGCTTCCACTACCTCCCCTGGCAGCGAGTTCCAGACACCCACCACCCTCTGTGTAAAAAAAAACTTGCCTCATACATCTCCTTTAAACCTTGCCCCTCGCACCTTAAACCTATGCCCCCTGTGCCCCCCTAGGGGGCGGCACGGTAGCACAGTGGTTAGCACTGCTGCTTCACAGCTCCAGGGACCTGGATTCGATTCCCGGCTTGGGTCACTGTCTGTGTGGAGTTTGCACATTCTCCTCGTGTCTGCGTGGGTTTCCTCCGGGTGCTCCGGTTTCCTCCCACAGTCCAAAGATGTGCGGGTTAGGTTGATTGGCCATGCTAAGAATTGCCCTTAGTGTCCTGAGATACGTAGGTTGGAGGGATTAGTGGGTAAATATGTAGGGATATGGGGGTAGGGCCTGGGTGGGATTGTGGTCGGTGCAGACTCGATAGGCCGAATGGCCTCTTTCTGTACTGTAGGGTTTCTATGATTTCTATGATTGACTTTTCCACCCTGGGAAAAAGCTTCTGACTGTCCACTCAGTCCATGCCCCTCATAATCTTGTAGACTTCTATCAGGTCGCCCCTCAACCTCCGTCATTCCAGTGAGAACAAACCAAGTTTCTCCAACCTCTCCTTATAGCTAATGCCCTCCATGCCAGGCAACATCCTGGTAAATCTTTTCTGTACCCTCTCCAAAGCCTCCACATCCTTCTGGTCATGTGGTGACCAGAATTGAACACTTCCAAGTGTGGCCTAACTAAGGTTCTATAAAGCTGCAACATGACTTGCCAATTTTTAAACTCCATGCTCCAGCCGATGAAGGCAAGCATGCTGTTTGCCTTCTTGACTACCTTCTCCACCTGGGTTGCCACTTTCAGTGAATTGTGTACCTGTACACTCAGAATCCTCTGCCTATCAATACTCTCAAGGGTTCCGACATTTACTGTATATTTCCTATCTTTAAGAATGAGAGATGGTGGCATAATTTTGATGTGCACAATTTTCTCCCTTAATTTCAACTTTGAGCTAAGGATTAAGATGGTATATGTTTATTGTGGAGATAACCATAGTACTTTAGTGTGATATTTCAGCCAACTTGTATCTTACCTATAGCAGTGAGCCAGCACAGACATGATCGACCCAATGGCCTCCTGTTTTACAACCATTCTAATTTCTGATTTCCTCTTTTAACTGTGTGTGCATGGTCATTGGAGCTTGCTCTTTGATTTTGCTTTTTATGAAGCTGGATATTTTATAAAGTTGGATACTGTTGTTACCATTATATCCAGCATTTTTATCTATTTGACGAATTCTAAATTTCTCTAGTCTGGCAACAGTTTACAATACCTGCATGTTCATTAACTATCTTACTGTCTTACCACCTTATTGGTCTTAAACTCAATTTCCAGCACTTATTCATGCTACAAAATGCTTGGTCTGTGTTTTCTTTTCCCTTGGTGCCTGATGTTTACCATGCTATTGCACTGCAGGCTGTTTTTCTTTAGATATTTCTGTCTGGTTGGGCAGGACATGCTTGCATAATGTCTAGGAAATCCCTAAGCATCTGTTTTGATCACTGGTATATTGTAATGATGATTATTATGTTTATAAACCATGCTTTTACAGGAAAGGATTTATTGATAACTGGGGTTGAAGGTCACATTCAATTATTATTTTCCATGGGCTGTAATAAAGTACCTTCTATATTCTTGGTCTTTATGCTTTCCATGTGAATTCAGGAGCATGCATGTTTACATATCCATTGTTGGAAATATTTTGTAACAAAAGCCCAGTTTCATATTGATTTGTTTATATTACTTTCAGCCAAATACATTTTTTAAGATATGGGCTAAGTTTTGCTGTCAAAATAAGAGGCCAATGACTCTGAGCAAATTGTGTAGCAACTTCAGGAAAGGAGCAGATATGTGGTTAACCAAAATATCCAAAACATTTCTGCCTCAGTTGTGTTACATAAAAATGGCATCTCACTGTCTGTATCATCATTTAAATGCGTCACCTGCATTTAAGGAAGGTTGTGGGGCCCTTTGATGTATTTGTGAGATCATTGTGAACTAAACTTGCTGCAGAAAGTTAGGTCTTGTCTTTTCAAGTGTAATTACCATTTTAACAAAATGAAGTAATTATAGCTTGTCAATCGCTGGCCCGGAAAATTAACCATTCCAAGTGTGCAGCCTAATTTCCTTCAAGTATTAATTGCAGAATATTTAAAATTTTAAATGTAAACTTTTTAATTTATTTTTCTTATTTCTCTTCTCCACCTGAACTCACCTATTCTAATCTCCATTCATTCGGTCCTTGTGCTGTTTCACAATCATCAATCTGGTTAAGGTGTTACACATTGGTTGTCCATATCACTTACTGTCCTTGCTGCCCTGGATCAGCTTGTATGTTTGGCAGCTTGCAATGCACACTTTTTTAAAAGCCTAAAAGGGCAAGCCAAAATAATGGCTGACAGAGTTGGATGCCATGTTACAGCAAAATCTGAGCTTGGAAGGAATTTTGTTACTTCATTTTCGGAGACTTGTCTTTCCCACTGATTTGTTCAAACAATGAATGAAGGACTACACAAAATTGTTAGGAATTGCAGTTGCTAATGCTGTGGAAAAACATCTTTTGGAAGCTATCTTTCATTGGGTCAAGTAGCCACTCTCAGTTGAGAGATTCTGGAGTAATCTTCTTTTCATGTCCGTCTTATTCTAGAACATAGAACATTACAGCGCAGTACAGGCCCTTCGACCCTCGATGTTGCGCCGACCAGTGAAACCAATCTAAAGCCCCTCTAATCTACACTATTCCAATATCATCCATATGTTTATCCAATAACCATTTGAATGCTCTTAATGTTGACGAGTCCACTACTGCTGCAGGCAGGGCATTCCACGCCCTTACTACTCTCTGAGTAAAGAACCTACCTCTAACATCTGTCCTATATCTCTCACCCCTCAATTTAAAGCTATGTCCCCTTGTGTTAGCCATCACCATCCGAGGAAAAAGGCTCTCACTATCCACCCTATCTAATCCTCTGATCATCTTGTATGCCTCCATTAAGTCACCTCTTAACCTTCTTCTCTCTAACGAAAACAACCTCGAGTCCCTCAGCCTTTCCTCATACGATCTTCCCACCATACCAGGCAACAGCCTGGTAAATCTCCTCTGCACCCTTTCCAACACTTCCACATCTTTCCTATAATGCGGCGACCAGAACTGTACGCAATACTCCAAGTGCGGCCGCACCAGAGTTTTGTACAGTTGCAGCATGACCTCCTGGCTCCGAAACTCAATCCCTCTACCAATAAAAGCTAACACACCGTACGCTGCCTTAACAACCCTATCAACCTGGGTGCCAACTTTCAGGGATCTGTGCACATGGACACCCAGATCCCTCTGTTCATCCACACTACCAAGTATCTTACCATTAGCCCAGTATTCTGTATTCCTGTTACTCCTTCCAAAGTGAATCACCTCACACTTTTCCGCATTAAACTCCATTTGCCACCTCTCAGCCCAGCTCTGCAGCTTATCTATGTCCCTCTGTAACCTGCCACTTCCCTCCGCACTGTCTACAACTCCACCGACTTTAGTGTCATCTGCAAATTTACTAATCCATCCTTCTACCCTCATCCAGGTCATTAATAAAAATGACAAACAGCAGTGGCCGCAAAACAGATCCTTGCGGTACACCACTAGTAACTAAACTCCAGGATGAATATTTCCCATCAACCACCACCCTCTGTTTTCTTACAGCTAGCCAATTCCTGATCCAAACCACTAAATCATCCTCAATCCTGTAAATCAATGAAAAACGGACACGTTTTTAAAAAGCAGAATGGAAAATGGGCAATTTACCTTGGAAACAAGATGGACTCAAGGTCGGAGGTGACTTACCTACTTGTCTTCAAATATACACAAAGTTGTGCAAAGCTGGAAGTAGCCCAGCTTGTCTGGCCAAGACATTAAAATGTAAATGGCCTTTTGGAACACATTCCTGAGAAGACATTAAAATGCGCAAATCTCTCCTGCGGAGTTAACAGCCACTATTGTTTGAATGCTTTCAGAAACCTTTTTCAATGGCATCTCAGACTTAGTGGCTGCAGATTAAAGGAAAAAGCCCAGGAAGCAAACCACAAGAAGATGCAAATGACCAAGATTCAAATCCCATTGCGTTGATGCTAACATCAGGGCAAGCCTTACGTACAATGGGAAGATCTATACTGTGTCACCTGATGGATATGAGCCTGGGTCAAAAAATACTTTATTAAAATGTATCTTGAGAGCACCCGGAGGTCAGTCAATCCAGGAGACAAAAACACTACAGAGGGAGAAGACCTTTACAGGTAGAGAAGTGGGGATAGCTAATTCCGATATTATTCAACTCTTTTGCTTTCAGTCGATAGCCAGTCCACCCACCCACCCCACCACATACTGACGAGGGACTAAGATCTCACCCTGTATATTTTTAAATAAAATTATAGATATGCTTATTGCTATCCTTAAAATAAAATTCAAACTAGGGAAAGACCTAAAGTGGCTGAATCTGTGTTTGTCTCTGTCCCTGAAAAAAAAGCTACCTGGCAGAATTGGGCAATTCGCACATCGTTATCCCTGAAGAGCCACTATCAAACCCCTGTGGGCTGCAGAGGCCAAATTAAAAGAGGGCTATACAAAGGCCATCTGCATGTCATAACCCAAAATGGCCAACAGGAGTCTGTTCATCTGCTGAGACATAGGGCCCCACAACCTTCCTTTTAATTCTTAATGGTTGAGACATTTAACAATTTCTGACCCAGACGAGGGATACATGGTCTTTGTCAAAGGCAGTGTGTGGAGAGATGCGAGTCATGTGATATGGACCTCTGGGTTGGGAACCAGTAATATTGCCTTGCTGAACTGCAGAGTCTGTTTTGTTATCATCTGAATAGCAGTCTTACATGCAAGGAGATCTAGGTCAGGACGGACACCTGGGTCCATCAGCACTGCTCGCACTGGAAATTCATTACAATCGCCGACAAGACTGATCCATCTGTATGTGCCAATCTCATCGCATGAAGTCAACCTCATTCAAAAAATGAATTATCCAACATTGTTTTTCACTGTCTTTGACAAGAGAGGCTTCCTTAGTGAAGACACATGCAATGTACTCTTTACCTCAGCTATGCCTTCTACCTCTATGCATAGAACCCCCCTGTGATCCCTAATTGGTCCCTCTGCCCCCTTATCGCTTTATTTTTTATGCTTGTAGAAAACTTGGAGTCTCTTCTATATTGTCAATCTCTTCTCATACTCTCTCTTTGCTTCTTTCTTTTTTGCTTCCCCTCTGAACTTGAGAAATTGAACCTGATTCTCCTTTTAATTATCAACCAGACATTTATTATGCTGCTTCTTGCTCTCAATCTCTTTCATCATCCAAGTAGCAGTGACTTTGATTACCCTACATTTCCAATTTGTGGGAATGTACCTGTAACACCATCTCTTTAAAGGCAGCTCATTGGTTGGAACTTTCCAACTGTTCATGCTGGCAGAATCCATTGACAGCACACTTCTACCGTGGTAGAGTCAGTGGGACATCCCATTAACAGCGGTGGGACCGGACGTTCCTGCTAACGGCGTGTTGCCTCCCATCGTGAGAAGGATGCCGGGGGAAGGCCAGAGAATCCCACACATACTGCGGATAGTTGGGAACCTGTCTCGGGGGCAGGGGATTCATATGGTGTTCGTGGAAGTGGAAATGACTAGGGTTGGGAAGCATTTTCCGATCGGGGCCATTGTGATCTCCTGGACTCGTTTCGATCGCCTCAGGGGGTCGGAGAGGAATTTCCCAGATTTTTTTTCCCCATATTGGCCCTGGGGTTTTTCACTCTGGGTTTTCGCCTCTCCCTGGAGATCACATGGTCTGGAATGGGGGGGTGGGGGTAAGTTAATAGGTTGTAATGAACAAAGCATCGTAGCTGTGAGGGACAGCTCGGTGGATAGGATATTGGTATGTAGATAGGCTGGAAAATTGGGCGGGGATCCTGGATTCAGGATTCAATCCTGGACCGGGGAGCGGCGCGGGCTTGGAGGGCCGAAGGGCCTGTTCCTGTGCTGTATTGTTCTTTGTTCTTTGTTTGTTCTTTGTTAGTTTCTTCATAGTTTTACCTGCCAATCTTTCAATCCAACTTGGGAAAGATCAGTTCTTGTTCTACTGAAATTGTTTCTCCCACAATAAATTGTTTTTTACCCTGGATTGCGCTTTTTCCTTTTCTATAGCTGAATCAAACCTTATGATACTACGACCACTGTCCTCCAAATATTGCTCTACTGGCACTTGATGCACTTGTCCCACCTCATTTCTGAGAACCAATGTTCTATATCTTTTTGACTATTTGGTGGCCTATAGAATGTGCTCAGTATAGTGCTGCTTTTATTGTTTCCTAACTCCAACCAAATAAACTCTGTCCTTGACTCATCCAGGACTATCTCTGTGCCTAGCACTATAATGGAGCCTTGAGAGAGAACAATTGCTTTAAAATTTTTATATATATTGATACAAAAATCTAGTTTTATGATTCATATGTCTTTTAGTTTTGGAAATGTGAATAAGTAGATAAATCCGATTGAGAAACTGGGATGCAAATGCAAATCCAACCAGCCTGAGTTAATTGTAGTTTACTAGTAACTTGTGTATGTTCAATAAGTTCAGAGTTGTTAGTGAGAAACCTAAACAATAGATGACCATTGTTGTGACTTTGGTAGAGGCAGAAGGCCGACACCATTGGTCTCCAACCTTTTAAAGCACAAGATCTACCCTTAATTCGACTTTACTAAACCACCCCCCTAAATGTACTTGTGCATAACATTAACCTATTATGAATGTGACACCTGTGCTTGCACACTGCGAGTGCTGTGAAGCCTGGGCCACAGTTTGTGATGGCCAGTCCTACAGGCCATTAGATGGGCTTCCATGAGATGAGAGCGATACTTAGACTTGATGATTTTCATCTGAGGAAAAAATCCACCAAAGTACCAAAATAAGCTTTCACCTTGAGTGCACATAATGCCAGGAGAGGGTACTTCACTCTGTTTGCAAGTCCCCAAAAGTCTTTGTCCCTTTCCCTAGCTCTGTCATTTTGCATGATGATTATTTCCATGTCAAGTCCACTGACTTGTTCACTTGCTGAAACTTTGCTGTCAGTTCTCCAATGTCCACTTAAAGAAAAGAATTTGAGACAGACATCATGACTTGTTCCATCATGTCTAACTCCTGAACTCATTGGTTAAATTCCTTTTCCAATTTGTTCAGGACACAGAATTTGTTTGGATTTCACCTGATTTTCTTCAGATTTAGGAAGTGCTCAATAATTTTGTTAATTAGGAGGGCCCAGTTTCAACTTAACAGTCATTCCACTGATTTGTATGTGACAAGTCTCTGTCCCTCCCTTGCAGTTTACGGTTCAGCTCATTCAATTTTGCACTTGTGTCCGTTAAAAACGGCAATTCTAGCAACCCACGCGTTACTGACAGCTCACTGTACACCTTATTTCTTGATTTAAGAAAAGTGACAATTTCAGAGAGCAAATCTGAAAATCTCTGGAGGACTTTTCCTCGACTTAATCACATAACATCTGCATGAAGGATTAACTCGCTGTAGATGGCATCAAGCTCATTGAGTAAGGAATTGAACAAGCGAAGTTGCAGAACTCTGGCATGAACTGAGTTGGCGATTTTGACAACAGCTATCAAGACATGAGAACAACTTGCTCACTAGCATTTGTTGGTGGATAACACAGTAATAATTGACAAAGGAGGGGAATTCGGGATCAAAGTTTAGCAAAACCTGCACTCATGATGCACCAGTTTCTTGATCGGAATTTTTTTTCAGTCACGTACCTTTTAAATTTGTTGTCGACGTCCTCGCCTCTTGTCCTCCCTTTTAGTGGCAAAGTGAGGAAGTCCTCCTTTGAATGCCATGCAAACAAAAATAATCAGCTGGGCCGTATCCATCATGTTTACTGACTCACCAAACTGCAATGAAAAACATTCACTGCCAGATAAGTCTTGATGTATTTGCTGAGGCACATCCTCAGACAACAATTCCACCCTGATGACGACTGTTAAAGCACTAAGCGGCATGCTCTTGGTAGTTGTCAAAATTTTATCTTTGTTTTTAAAATCTTTGAACAAGGTGTTGGCAGCAACCATCATAGTCTCCTTGATAACTTTGCCATCAGTGAACAGATTGTTTTTCCAGCAGATAGCTAATGAGAAAAGAGGCCTTTTTGCTAGCCTTGTCTTTAGCCACAGGTTTTGAAAAGTGACTGTTGAACTTGCAACATTCCCTTTAACTCCACAACTTTCTTTGTACGAAAGATGCTACTTAAAGGGACATTTTCCTGAAACTCTGTATGCATTGTCTTGTGATACCATTCCAAATTACTTCTTTTACTCAAGGCTACACTCTGTTGACAAATGGTCTTGCTGTTGACATTTGTAAAAATAAATTCACTTTCCCATTCTTGGTGGAAATGGTAGGTTTTTGCCCTCCTTGGAGGTCCCTGACTCCTCACTCATTACTCATCATTTTGTCTTCACCCAGCTTAGTCTACGTTTGGCGCTTGTAATTTGGCTGTCAATGAGCTGAGTTCGTTATCCGAAGAAGTCTAAGTTCCATGTTTTTTCTGCAGTGGTTCGGTAGCCAATGAGTTGATTTGCTCATCATCATGAGAAACCTGAGTCATGCAGATTTTTGGCAGCGGTTTGGTACCAACGAGAGTCGACTTTGAGACTGCAGGCATGACCTGTCAATCACGATCGACTATTTGGAGACCATTGGTCTACACGCTATCAAAGATTAAATTATTCATGTCACTCTCAGAAGAAAAGTTGGGAGCAGTTTGTAAACGTAGAGGCTCCTTTATAGGATACAGCAGGGAAGGAGGGTAACCATATTCATTAAAATTTATGAATTATTCATATGGGTGACAGAATCAGAGAGTTGTGTTGAAGGTAGAAAGATAATTAGTTCACATTTCTGTTTGGAACATCCTATGTATTCTATGTTATCAGGAAGATTGTCATGGGGGTTGGAATGTTCCTGTTAAATTTATCTGGATATTTCTCTTACAAGACAATTGTAGATTTGGTTTTGTGTAGGTTGCAGCTTACTTTGAATTCATGAGAGGAAAAGAGAGTGGAAGATTTGCCTAGCTTGGAGCTAAAGGATTAAATCCACAGTGATCCTCACAGTGAGAACAAACCATTTGCTTGGAGAATGCAGTGCACCTTAACTTTGAGCTGAGGCATCCATAGTTGTGAACTTTTTACAAAATTGAAGGATTGCTTAGCCAAAAACTAATGGAAAGATCCCGTGAAATTTCATACCTCGAAGAATAGCTGGGACACCTGAGGAGAAGCCAGTGAATTTTGGAGGGCTTTTTTTGTGGCATATCTCGGGGTTTAAGACTTCACTGTATATTTTTACTATATACCTAGATGTATCTTAGCATGGCCAATTTATAAAATCTTTTAAAAACTGAACAGCGGTTTTAGAATAACTGAAGCCATTTTTGGCTATGACTTAAATCAAACAAAAGGAACCCTTTCAGAAAAGCTGCCTCATTGTTATCTCTAAAGAGGTGCTAATTATCCTTGTGACTATGAAAGGTAAAATCCAAGGGAATTATACAAAGACAATTTAATTTTGAAGGCTAGGCCCAACATCAGCCTTTCAGACAAAGGACCCCTGAAATCTCTCTTGAAATTATTAATGGTTGTAAACTTTACCAATCTCAAGAATCCAGCCTAAAGAATATACATTCTCTGTCCAAGCGACAGTAGAGAGATGGGAGTTTAATCATTGGTGGGATATGGGTGTCGCTGGCTGCCCAGCATTTATTGCCCATCCCTACTTGTCCTTGGAGGGCAGTTGAGAGTCAACCACATTGCTGTGGCTCTGGAGTCACATGTAAGATGGTAAGGGCGACAGATTTCCTTCCCTAAAGGACATTAGTCAGCCAGATGAGCTTTTCTGACAATTAACAATGGTTTCATGACGATCAGTAGATTCTTAATTCCAGACATTTTTTTATTGAATTCAAATTCCACCATCTGCCATGGCGGGATTTGAACTCAGGTTCCAGAACATTTTCTGGATTAATAGTCTAGTGATAATAGCTGCTGCAGCCTATAATATTACCTGTGGAACTGCACAGCTCAGACTGCAATCTCCCATCAACCAAGCAATAGTTCAGAGCAATGGCTCAGTCCAGGTTAATGCTTGGCACCCAACTTCACTTTCTGTACCAGCGCCTATGAGACTATTTTATCGCTACATGCCTAGCCCATCACAGAAGTCATCTCTACTGGAAAAGTTAATTATGCAGCATCAGTCTTCAGCCTGCTGACCTCTGACAGAATTGGCCCTTGCTGTTGGCCCTTGATTCTAGACTCCCAACTCAAATGAAACAATAATTATTTATTTTGGTCCTATACCTCTTTCTTTCTCAGTCTCTTATTGAATGTACCTGGGGCTACTTAATGACACACACACACACCCTCCTCACATGCATTTGAGTGTGTGCAGATAATTAACCCTATTATTTTGCCCAACCTTGAGTTTGCTGTGGGCTTTTTAAATGAAAATTGGATCACACCAAAGCTGAGGGCTTGGGGAAAATACACCGCCACTTATAATGGGGGAATTCAAAATCAAACCACCTTTCTGTTCGTGGACTGGTGATAAGAGGAGAAATCAGGGCTGTTTAAATTAAACCCCCTCCTGTCTGTAACACATACCTTTGGCTTGGTCCCAGGAAAAGTAAATGAGCCTTCAAGATTTTTGTAAGATAAGGGAACTTTTGGGATGGGTGGGGAAGTCAAAGTAGACGTGACTTTACAGCATATGTCTTTGCTAGCTATAGTGTTAAGTATTTTGTATTTGCTTATTTTTATATACTTTCAGAAATCTTGTTGCATAGTTGTCTCCGTTATACTAGGGTGTTTAGATTTCTCCAAACATAAATGGTTCTTAACAGTATTGTAACAAGATTGTCTTTGTTATTTTTACTTCATTTCAGCTGTGGACAAAAGTTTGTTGCACGAATCTGTAATTGTCCTTTAAATGCTTAACAGTACTGACAACCTTTTCATGTCTTTGCGGCAACCAATCAAAATAATCCTTCTGCTCTTAACAGTTGCTGCACACCTGCTGATATTTGTTTTGTATTGACTTCCTGAGTTCGGCCCCCCCCCCCTCCCCCAGCCCAAATAGGTGGAAGGAAGGAGGCACTTAATCTGGCAGGTGGCAACCTTGCCACCTCCACCCCGAATAAGGCTGTGGCAGGTAGGCAAGGCCTTCCAGCCCTCCTGCCAATTGAGGTCCTTAACTGGCAATTAATGCCCATCTAGGGGTCTCTTTCCACTGCTACTGGCATTAGGCAGCAGGCAGGGCTCATGACAAGCAAACTCTGGCTCAAAGGTTCCCAAGGAGGGGAGTGGTTCCTCGGCACTTACAACCTGATAGAAGGACTTCACTTTGGCACGGTGAGGGCTTGCTGAGAGTCACCCTCTCCCACCATTACTCATCTGTGACTTGACATTTAGCAACAACATTAGGCCTTGGGTGGTAATCATAGAATCCCTGCAGTGCATGAGGCGGCCATTAGGTCCATCAAGCCTGTACCAGCCCTATCCTTGTAACCCCACGTATTCTGTTAATTCCCTTGACATTCTGGGTCAATTTAACATGGCCAATCAACCTAACCTGCATATCTTTGGACTGTGGGAGGAAACCAGAGCACCCAAACGAAACCCACATAGACATGGGGAGAATGTGCAAATTAATACTAGCGACCGGAATTTAATTGGCTGGATTGGGTGATGTTGATTTTGAAACTGGCACTAATAAAGCTGTGGAAAAGTAAGAAATTGGGTGGAAGAATGAGACCAGCAACCTAGAATGGTGACTGCTGAAAAGAATACAAGAAAACTGTCTTAGAGACAATAAAATCTGAAAGTGATACAGCATGAGAAAGAATGAGAGTAAATGAGGAAAATTAAATCTCTGTACAAGGATGTCGAGGAGTGTTCTGAAGATACAATTTGCACATCATGCTTAAAATTTATGAAGTGTTGATGCTGTCCTATACATCATGGGTGTCTAATATGCAGGTCATTATTGAAATAACCTTCATGATCAGTTATTTGCAACATCTTCACGTTCATCTTCATGTTAAAGTATTAACTGGAGATTATGATGACTTTGGACTGTGCGAAATGGGATCAAAAAAGATCAAAAATCACATGTCTGCCTCAAGGGTATTTGAAAAATGTCACTTTTTTTGGTTTAGAACATATTCTGGCCTTTCTTGCTACACTGAATAGTCAGTGGGTGAAGGATAGAACTGGAGCCTCATCTTTATAGTCATAGAGTCATAGAGGTTTACAGCATGGAAACAGGCTCTTCGGCCCAACTTGTCCATGCCGCCCTTTTTTTTTAAAACCCCTAAGCTAATCCCAATTGCCCACATTTGGCCCATATCCCTCTATACCCATCGTACCCATGTAACTGTCTCAATGCTTTTCAAAAGACAAAATTGTACCTGCCTCTACTACTACCTCTGGCAGCTTGTTCCAGACACTCACCACCCTCTGTGTGAAGAAATTGCCCCTCTGGACACTTTTGTGTCTCTCCCCTCTCACCTTAAACCTATGCCCTCTAGTTTTAGACTCCCCGACCTTTGGGAAAGGTTGCTGTCAGCAACCATGCTGTGACTGCCAGGCTGTTTAGGGGAGTCTAGCAGAGTGCTGTTGCAGGAGGTGGTGCCAACATAGCGTGAGAACCAGGCCAACGCTGCAAGGGTGGCGACCGCAGTGTAAAGTCTGGCTCAGGGGTCTGTCCTCATGGGTGACAGGGTCCAGCCATCCTGGACAGCGGGCCACAGGCGAGGGTGTTGCAGGCATCCAGGGAGCACATCGTTCCATGGCCATGGGTGTCCGGGGCATGTGGGAGACACAGCAGGCCGAGGCTGGGACTCTCGCTGGCAGCCTGGAGACACAGCAGGCCGTGGCTGGGGAAATCGAAAGGTCTCAGGACAAAGAACAAAGAAAATTACAGCACAGAAACAGGCCGTTCGGCCCTCCAAGCCTGCACCGACCATGCTGCCCGACTTAACGAAAACCCCCTACCCTTCCGGGGCCCATATCCCTCTATTCCCATCCTATTCATGTACTTGTCAAGACGCTCCTTAAAGTCACGACCGTATCCGCTTTCACTACCTCCCCCGGCAACGAGTTCCAGGCACCCACTATTCTCTGTGTAAAAAAACTTGCCTCGTACATCTCCTTTAAACCTTGCCCCTCGCACCTGAAATCTGTGCCCCCCAGTAATTGACTCTTCCACCCTGGGAAAAAGCTTCCGACTATCCACTCTGTCCATGCCTCTCATAATCTTGTAGACTTCTATCAGGTCTCCCCTCAACCTCCGTCGTTCCAGAGAGAACAAACCAAGTTTCTCCAACCTCTCCTCATAGCTAATGCCCTCCATACCAGGCAACATCCTGGTATGGAGGGCATTTCCCCATCAAATGAGGGCAAATGAATGAATGTTGCTGCCGGCGACCCCCGGAACCGCCAATCGCGTGCGAGGAACCCGTTAATCTACCCCGAATGTTCAAACAGCACCCCCTTGTTTTGGCCTCACCCACAAGTGGAAACGTCTTTTCCACCTCCACCTTCCCAAGACCGTTCAGCATCTTAGAAACTTTAATCCAGTCACCCCTTCACTTTCCTAAACTCCAGCTGAAAGAAGCCCAGTCTGTCCAATCCAACCTCATGAGAAAACCTGCTCATTCCAGGTAGCAATCCAGTAACCACCCACCGCCCCCACCCTGACCTGCCTCCAGCTCATTTACATTCACAGTCATGTGGTTCCATAGTGTAGTATGCACCGTTATAAACTTTTACTTACAGAAGTGTACGTTACAAACATATACCTACAAATCCAACCACCACTATTTCAGTTTTAGTACCCATTTACAACTAAACTAATAATTCTCTGCTCCAATGTAGTAGCACAAATGAATCTCCAGTTAATGGCCACAATCTGAATGCAATCAAATTCTGAATTTATGTAGAATAGGTAGCACAGTGGTTAGCACTGCTGCTTCACAGCTCCAGGGTCCCGGGTTCGATTCCCGGCTCAGGTCTGTCTGTGTGGAGTTTGCACATTCTCCTCGTGTCTGCGTGGGTTTCCTCCGGGTGCTCCGGTTTCCTCCCACAGTCCAAAGATGTGCGGGTTAGGTTGATTGGCCAGGTTAAAAATTGCCCCTTAGAGTCCTGAGATGCTTAGGTTAGTGGGATTAGCGGGTAAATATGTGGGGGTAGGGCCTGGGTGGGATTGTGGTCGGTGCAGACTCGATGGGCCGAATGGCCTCCTTCTGCACTGTAGGGTTTCTATGACTTCTATGAATAGCATTGTTTTTCAGCACCTTTAAATCCAAGCATGCTCTACTCCAATTTTTGATTGTTTTTTTTAGCTGCCTAACCAAAAGTCCATGGTGATGCCAGTAACAAATGGGCAAGTTTTTTTTTTTAACCTTGGCTTGATGTGGAACCAGAGTGTCAGAAGTGCTACTGCCCGACCCATCGCATGGTTCCTCACACTCAAAACTGAAGAACTGCCTGTAATTGAAAGCAGAAATTTTGGGCAAGCATCAAGTTTTTCAACTTCTAGCACTCCCAGTGTGTTACCTATCTGGGCTGAATAAAGGGCTTAGTCCAATTTCTAACCATTTGACAGATAATGTCAGTAAAAATTAAATGCATGTCCGTGTATAACTGCAGGAGAAATGAGTTGCATCCAGATATATTTAACCAAACACAGGATGATGTCTCTTCACTTGTTTGTCTCCGTTTGATTATCCCTATCAGAGGTAATACATAAGATTTAGAGAAACTATCAAATCCTTTTAACATTTTAAGCATGCAATCAGATTGCCCCTCATTCTTCCAATACTAAAGGGCATGCAAAGTTAATGCAATCTGTCCTGATGATTTAACCTTCTGTACTCTGATAGTATTCTGGTCAATCCACTACCTCTCCAAGTATTAGATGATTTGTGTATCTAGAGTCCCAAGTTTCTGCTCCTTTAGTTTCTCAACATTTAGAAAATACTCCCAATTTCTCTCTCTCGGTACAGAGTTGCCAACCTCATATTTGCCCATGTTTAATGTTAGCAGTTGTACTTTTGTGCACATACTGTAGTCATCCCTGTTGTAGCTACAAAGAGGGAGCTCAGAAAAAGCAGTAGAATTTTAGTCAAACTGCAAATGTGGTGAAGTGACTGGGATCTTCCCAGTCAGTCTACTAATAGGTAGAATAGGCTTAATTGGATAAGCAGCCGACAGTTTAGTTGTGCTCTGTACTGGACACATTGTTGCGAAATATTTCAGTGTATAACAGTTCCTTGAAGCAAGGAGGATGTTTGCTGGGGAGTACTGTGGCAAGAGTTGCACATGGAGCCTGTTGCACTGCAGCTACCACACGGTTCTGGCTGACCAGGAAACGCATCCATGACGGGTAGTAAAAGTGTGAGTATTTGAAGGATTTACAGGTTAATAATTAACCTGTTTGGCCACGTTATGAATGCACCTTCCTTCGCCATCAGGTTCTGGCATGGGACTCTAACCCAAAACTCTGACTTAGAGGCAGAGATGCCACCCAATCTGCCAAGATCATCTCTTTGTCTTGACCAAGGAATTCCTGATCTTTAACTGTTGCCAACTTGCTATTTGGCTCTCTGGTTGTACATTCCATATTCAAGAAATACATCAACTTGACTTGGACATGCACTGTCTGTCCTCATTCGTCACTCGATCAATCTCCTGGATTTCCTTACCGATCACCATTGTGGGAATTTTGATCAAAACAAGGTGAAAGCTCCCCATTAGAAACTCTCCAAAAAGGAAATAAAAATGTGGCTTTGCCACCATGACTGACTTTTGAGAACAAATAATTTAAATTCTTCTAAAATGCCTACATACATTCTGCACATTTGTAACTAATTTATCTAGAGTGGTGATAAACTATTTAGTTGAAAAACATTCTACCTGCAGAAACATAACCGACACTGTCCAAGTTTTGAATGTTGTAGTTTTGATTTTGATTGAGAAAATGCTTAAATTCAAAATATTAACAGAAAAATTCATACCTATTTATTTTCACAGTAATTAAATCCCTTTTCTGTTATACATGTATGATGGAGTAACTGAACAGAAAACTGGATTAGAACAGAGAAGTATGAAAAGAGCAACAACACAGCACCCTATTCTGCCAAGTCTAACTTGCCACAGAGTAATAATGAGTAAAATGTGAGAGTAAGTAGTGAGCAATGACAGTATATTGAGTGCAGTATAAATGTGGCCACTTGATTATTTTAACTGATTTTTTGACTGTACAAAATTAACCATGACTTTTTTGGTTAATAATCCCTTTGTCCATGATGTGTTGTTTCATTATTCACTACAATTGGCTAATTGATATAATCCAAGCAAATTTAGCATTATGAACTTCACTTGTACATTTGATGATTGCCGTGAGAATATTGCTGATGCTGGACTACATTGCCCCATCTTAATCTGCTGTGGCACAACAATTTCTAACCTTGCAGATAACACCCAATTTTTGGGGGATAGTCAATATTAGGGAAGACTGCAACAAGTTACAAGAGAACATTAATAATCTTAGACTGGTTAAATAATTAGCAAATTAAGTTCAACACAGATAAATGTGAGGTAATACATTTTTTGGTAGGAAGAATAAGATTTTGCTGCTTGTTTGGAAATTGCAAATCCAGGTAGAGGAACAAACGGATTTCAAAGTACAAATACACCCATCCTTAAAAAGTTGCATCAAAGGTTAGTCAGGCCATTTTTTAAAAAAAAACAAGCACTGGGCTTTATTTCCAGAGGAATAGAATTGAAAAGTCTGGAAAACAGACTAAACCCATTTTGAACCTTGGTAACACCACATTTTGGGTACTTAGATGAGGAAAGCTGGGAGGATACGCCAGTGGAGTATGGACACCAGCATGGACTGGTTTGGCTTAATAACCTGTTTCTGTGCCCTATATCTCATGTAACTATGAAACCATGAGGTATATATTCCAGTATTTAACTTGAAAAAATTGTGTAGAAGTGCAATAAATGCAGATAATGTAACTTGAGTTGTTACACCAATAGTATTTATGTGCTTGAGTGCATATTCTAAATGAATACATTTGTACAAATAGGCTTCCGGAATGTATAAAGATGTGTAGCAAAGAAGAAAATGTCTCAGCATTTAGAGCAGAACAAGAGGAGGATTCTCCGGGGACCAATGGGGGAACATAAAATAAATTAAAAAGAAAACCCTATCATGGTTCCTGCAGTTGATATCTTGCACAACTCTGGAGGAAAGTTAGTGCTGAAATAATTAGGTAATAACGATGGCCAAAACTTTGCAGGATCTTTTGGAATGGTTGGGGGTGGGGGGTGGATTTCAACATAATTTCTGTATTTTGCTGATGGAGGTTGATATGGAGGGCAGACCTGTGCATTGATGCACTGGGATCGTAATTATGCCCATTAACTGACCAATGTGCATCAATTTTGTATGGCTTTTAAAATGTTGCTATCGTGAATGGGGATTCAGAGCCATGGCAGCTTAAAAGAGTTGGCAAGCAAATGGGAGCTCGTTGCTGGCTTTCTCTGGCAGCCATCGAGAGAGCCAGTGTAGCATGCCGGAGTGTGGAGCAGTGAGGGCAACAACAAATAGAGCCAGGAGGGGAGACTGGGAGGCTGAAGGGATTTGTCCGGGTGCATCAAGGCAGTGACACTTCAGCAGAAGTGAGTTTGGGGTTGTTGCGCATGTTTGCATAAAAGGCCTTGGATGCAAAGAGGGGTTGTGTGCCATGGGCCTCACTCAGCCACAGGGGTCCTGAAGTCTGATGAGGAAGAGCACCAGAGAAGGAAGCAAAGGCAACAAGACATCAGCAATCTCAGAACTAACAGGTGGGCATGCCGCAGGGAAGGGCGACGAGGGGTATGCCAACAACCTTCAGCATACAGAAGAGGCCATCCTCCAGAAAAGGTCTGTTGTCCAAAATTCAAGTATCATCTCTCCAAGCAGACTGTCACTGATCTGTGTGCAGTGCTACTGAATGAGCTGAGCCCTGTGGGATGTGGTGGTCAGTGTCAGTGATGCTGATGAACACTTACCTTCAGATCTTTTCAGGAGTCCACTGCAGATATTGTGGGATGTGGCAGTCTGCACTTAATCGACTGTCACTACCTTGATGCAATGTTGCCCTTTTCAAGAGGGCTGATGATTGCACATTTCTGCACCGATCAAGCCACTCAAGCTGAGTATACCATTGGGTTTAGGGGCCATTGTCGGATTCTGCTAACTGCTGGGTGTGGTTGACTGACATCAAGGCTCCCAATCCCCAGACAGCAGCCTTCAACCGGCAGGGTTTCTATTCACTCAATGTGTATCTGGTCTTTGAACAGCTTGGAAGGATCCTTCAGGTGTGTGTATGGTTCCTGAGAAGCAGCCATAACACTTGCATACTTGAGCTGTCCCAGGTGCCGCAGCTTTTCTGGTCCCTCATGCACCTTCAGGGAAAACTGTTCAATGACTATGACTGCCCATTGAGAACATGACGACTAATGCTTGTGAGGACCCCACACACGTAGAATATATAAATATATTTGAAACAGTTCTGAGACAGTTTACTTGACTGATACCTGGGATGGGTGGGCGATGGGGGAGGGATTATCTTGTGCAGAAAGGTTGAGCAGATTGGGCCTCTATCCATTGGATTGAGAGGCAATCTTTATGAAACATATAAGATCCTGAGGGGACTTCATACCGTGGAATCACTGCAGTGTAGAAGGAGGCTACTTTCCCCATTGAGTCAGCATTGACTCTTTGAAATAACATCTTACCCAGTCGTCCACCACCCATGCAGATACTGGGAGAAAGTGCAAACTCTACAAGCAGTCACCCAAGGCCAGAATAGAACCCGGGTCCCTGGTAATGCGAAGCAGTAGTGCTAACCATTATTGACTCCTGTTGACAGGGTGAATGCTGAAAGGATGATTCCCCTCGTGAGAAAGATCAGAATAAGGGAAAAAAGTTCAAAAATCAGAGGTCTCCATTTAATACGGAAATGAGAAGAATACTTTTCTCTTGAGATAGGCAGATGGTAGAGTTGAGGCCACAACTAGATGAGCTATGTTCTTATCGAATGACAGCAGGCTTGAGGGGCTGAGTGGCCTACTCCTAATTTGTATATTCGTACCACCTGCTGCAAAGCAATCAGAGTGAGCATCGAGCAGACCATTGGGTCTCCTGAAACGGTTCAAGTGCCTTGATCCTGTGGAGGTCAGTCGTATGCTCCAACCAATTGTCGTGGTCTATTATGAAATGCACAGGGTGGAGGAGGCACTGAATAGTGAGGATCTTGTAGATCGTGGTGCCTCCGATAACAGTGAAGATGGCCAGGTGATGTAAAATAAAGGACTCCAGGGGCCACAGGCAAGGCGCAAAGAGAAACATGAGGGAGACATGCGAGGCACGAATACATACATTTTATGTGTCCCGTTGGAATCATACCAATAAATCTTTAACTTTACGCAGCCCTGCAGTTGATTTGATTGTCCAGTGCCAGGTGCACATTGCATGGTGGAAAGGCTGGAGCATTGACTACACGCAGTGCAGTCTCTTTTGAGGGAGTCAAATCCTAAAGAAATGAAACAATATGTAGCGTAATATATTAATCTTGAATTAAGTGACACAATGCACAGCTTAAAACTGATAAACTATTCACCTGTGAACCCCCAAGTGGAGCTAAATTTTAATTCTCTGACAAGTGCTCCTACATGGTGCTCCCCTGGACTTTGAGATGAGTTAAAGGCAAACTGCTGACTTTTCTGTATAATGGCTTGTGATGGCATTGATAGTACAGTACTCCTCTGGTTGCCTGAGGCCCGGTATTTAAAGGTTGCAGCTTTTTGTGGCACTGGCAGAAGGCTCTGAGGAGCCGGACTCTCATACTGAGCAGCCTGAGATGATCTGCTAGATGCACATGGCAGACAGTACTCCCTTGCAAGGTACACTTGCATTATTCTACTTAGCAGAAAGTGCAAGGGCCTGATGGAAACTCTAGGTGCTCTGACTGCTTTCGCCATGCACTGTTGCATTGAACTAATAAATGGCTGATGGCTTGTAGGTTTGTGTGCATCTCTGGCATCCACTGACTCGTCTGTTGGACCTGGCTCTCATTGAGGATGAACAATATAGCGTAGGGCTCAGGATTAAACTGGGCTCCCACAGCCCTCAACTGTCAGTGGTCTCGACTGTTACAGCTCCATCAGCTGCAGTAGTGTGTCTGTGCTGTGCTCATCATGTTGTGTTCCTGAACCCACATATGAACAAATATCTGCACGGTGGAGGGTGTGGAGGAATGATGTGGCACTGCATCCTTTTCAGTTTCCTTTAACCCCCCCCTCTCAGTAACAGTTAGCTTTTTAGCAGTAGATGGTGAGTAGCCGTCCATCCTAATGTAACTGTGATTCATGGGAATAGTGTTTATAAGTCTTGCAGTTATATTCTGATCTTAGCAAAGTTAAGATTGTATTAGCCTAAGTTTAGAAGAGTAAGAAACAACTTAATTGAAAAATAGAAGATCGTGAGGGGTCTTGACAGAGTGGATGTGGAGTGGATATTTCTTCTCATGGGCGAATCTAGAACTAGGAGTCACTATGTAAAAATAAGGGATCGCCCAAGGCAGAGATGAGAAATTATTTCTGAGGACTGAAAGTCTTTGGAACTCGCTTCCTCTAAATGCTGTGGAAGCAAAGACTTGAATATTTTGAAGGCAACAGTGGATAGATTTTTAATAAGCAAGGGGAAAAGGGGGTGAAATGTTATCTGGGGGGTAGGTGGGAATGTGGAGTTAAGGTTACAATCAGATCAGCCATGAGATTGAATAGTGGAGCAGGCTTGAGGAGCCAAGTGGCCTACTCATCTTAATTCGTATGTTCATATATTAAATTGGGAGTTAACAACAACGTGCATTTTCTGTCGAAGTTAATAGAACATTGAATTTTCTTAAACCAGCCAGAAATACACATTTAATTTTTGTCATGCTAATTTTGTAAAAGGCCAAACACATCAACATTTCAAAATTGCTGAAATGGATTGATATTTTTGGTTTATTAACAGGGATGTTGACAGAGAAATATATTGAGTAGAGCTTGGTGTCTCCTTCAGAGTGCAAATTTAAGTAACTAAGACGACAAATTAGCTGAACAGCTGTGAAATGTTGGTTTGGAAAATAAAACTCAACAAGTTGTCATGACCATATGTTGTACTGAGAAAGTCCTTTCTCATTAGTATTGTACATTCTTATTTACCATCTGGCCAGGTACAGTAACATAAACTTAGAGGTCTGTGCAAATCCTATCAGTGTAATTTGAGAATATCAATTCTGTTATTTAAAGGTAATTGGAAATCAAAAAAGCTGATATTGAAAAGTAACTATGACATACTGTCCACCTGTTTCACTCATGTAACATTTGCAAGACTGAAGGTATCTTACCACATTCACTTTAAACTCAATTCCATCCGATCTAGCTGCTCAGGCTACTTTGTCATCCTCAACTCTGAGCTAAATGCTCATATTGCAAATCCATATTTCCACCTCTTATCACCTGCTTTCATCCCTGCTTACCACTCTGATGCTGAAATCCATATTATGCCAGTCACATCCAGTCCTGACTTATGCAATGGTATACTCTGGCCATCTTGAAGTCCATGTTATAAAAACTGCAACCAATCCAGAACTCTGCTGTGTGAATCTTCCATGTATCTATACCCCTTCATAGAAATCTTAGAAACCCTACAGTACAGAAAGAGGCCATTCGGCCCATCGAGTCTGCACCGACCACAATCCCACCCAGGCCCTGCCCCCATATCCCTACATATTTTACCCGCTAATCCCTCTAATCTACGCATCCCAGGACACTAAGGGGCAATTTTAACATGGCCAATCAACCTAACCCGCACATCTTTGGACTGTGGGAGGAAACCGGAGCACCCGGAGGAAACCCACACAGACACGAGGAGAATGTGCAAACTCCACACAGACAGTGACCCGAGCCGGGAATCGAACCCAGGTCCCTGGAGCTGTGAAGCAGCAGTGCTAACCACTGTGCTACCGTGCCGCCCTCATCTTGTTAGTCCCCTGACCTGTTTGTTAATTTCAAAATCCTTATCTTCATTTACACATCCTTCCAAAACTACACTCCATCAAATTCTGTAATCCTACAGCTTTATCCTCTTGTTTGTACTTTGTCCTGCTGTCTGGTCTACTGCTGTTTGTTCTCTCTCCACTTTCCACCACTGTCAGATGTGTTGAGCCTGCAGTTATCGTGGCTGAGTTTTGGAAGTCTCTCCCAAAACTTCAACACTTTTCCACATCTTCAAAATCCTCTCATCACTTATTTTGGACATATTTTCTAATCCTTGAAATCTTCCTTCATTTGCCTCCAGCTCAAGTGCTTTGGGATGTATTACTGTATTATGAATACTGTCAAATACCAAGTTGTAGTGTTTTATTTTGATTTCCACCCCTTACTAATATTTAGGCAGGCTGTTTTGTTCATTTACTCTGGAATTCTATGCTAAGCATTGATAAGTAGTTTAAAACAAATCCCTTTGGTGAGCCATTGTGTGTCTGGTGCACTCAGCTGCCTAGTAATGTTACATAAGAATGCAGTGAATTGGCTGGATGATGTTATCTATGACATTAGAGACATCAGGAAAAGGCAACATAGGTTCATTCATTCTGCATATTTGGCTGGAAAAGTTTGAAAAAAATTATCTTGCATTCAAATACTGGGCTTCACCGTGGTTGAGAATGAGAATGCTCATCTATATTAATAATTTGGAAGAGGGAACTAACTGTCTCTAAATTTGCAGGTGAGCTGTGAGGAGGATGCAGATGTGCTTCAGCATGATTTACAGGCTGAGTAAGTGGGCAGATGCAGTATAATGTGGATAAATGTGAGGTTACCAACTTCAGTAGCAAAAATAGGAAGGCAGATTATTATTTGAATCGGTGTAAATTGAGAGCGGTGGATACTCGGCGAGACCTTGGTGTCGTCTTGCATCAGTCGCTGAAAATGAGCACACAGATACAGCAGGCAATAAAGAAGGCAAATGGTATGTTGGCCTTCATAGCAAGAGGATTTGAATATAGAGATAGGGATGTTTTGCTGCAATTGTATAGGGCGTTGGTGAGGACACACTTGGAGTATTGTGTGCAGTTTTGGTGTCCTCATCTGAGGAAGGGTGTCCTCATCATAGAGGAAGTGCAGCAAATGTTTACCAGGCTGATTCCTGAGATGGCAGCTCTGTCATATGAGGAGAGACCAAATTGGTTAAGATTATATTCATTGGAGTGTAGAAGAGTGAAAGGGGATCTCATAGAAATTTATAAAACTCTAACAAGATGAGACAGGGTAGACTTAGAAAGAATGTTCCCAATGGTGGAGGAGTCCAGAACCCGGGGTCATGGTTTGAGTCCTTTTAGGACTGAGGTGAGGAGAAATTTCTTTATCCAGAGAGTGATGAATTTGTGGAATTCACTACCACCGAAAGTAATTGAAGCCAAAATGTTGTGATTTCAAGAAGAAATTAGGTATAGCACTTGGGGCTAAAGGGATACAGGGAGGAAGGCAAGTTCAGGATTTTGATTTTGATCAGTGATGATCAAAATGAATGGCAGAGCAGTCTCAAAGGGCCGAATGGCCTACTCCTGCTTCTACTTTCTATGTTTCTACGTTCATGAAAACTCTTTATCTCACATTCCTGGCTGTAGTATGCCAAGTAAGAAGCTTAACAACACCAGGTTAAAGTCCAACAGGTTTATTTGGTAGCAAAAGCCACACAAGCTTTCGGAGCTCCAAGCCCCTTCTTCAGGTGAGTGGGAATTCTGTTCACAAACAGGGCATATAAAGACACAGACTCAATTTACATGAATAATGGTTGGAATGCGAATACTTACAGCTAATCAAGTCTTTAAGAAGCAAAACAATGTGAGTGGAGAGAGCATCAAGACAGGCTAAAAAGATGTGTATTGTCTCCAGACAAGACAGCCAGTGAAACTCTGCAGGTCCAGGCAGAGTCTGGAGACAATACACATCTTTTTAGCCTGTCTTGATGCTCTCTCCACTCACATTGTTTGTTTCTTAAAGACTTGATTAGTTGTAAGTATTCGCATTCCAACCATTATTCGTGTAAATTGAGTCTGTGTCTTTATATGCCCTGTTTGTGAATAGAATTCCCACTCACCTGAAGAAGGGGCTTGGAGCTCCGAAAGCTTGTGTGGCTTTTGCTACCAAATAAACCTGTTGGACTTTAACCTGGTGTTGTTAAACTTCTTACTGTGTTTACCCCTGTCCAACGCTGGCATCTCCACATGTAGTATGTCGATGCAGCTTTGCTGTGATCTGTTGATTGTGGGATTTTCTTTTGTTTCATATTCAATGTATGTGTGTTACTATGTAGAAGCTTCATATCTGTTTCTGAGATATGTTTGCTACTGTCCCTGACATGGTCTTCTACATGCTGCATTGAATCAGGATTGATCTTGTTGCTTGGCAGCAATGAAGGCATGATGCATCTATTGGGCAGTAAGTTATGGTTATGATGGTATGCTACGCTGTTCTTGAAAGCCCACTGCATCTCCTGGATCCCCAGTTTTTGGCTGTATCTATTTCATCAGTCCCATTTTAGACAGTCTGGTACAACACTACATTCTGGAGGATTTCCGCACAGTGGACACAAGAGTTTACCTTCATGATGAGTATGCAGTGGTCACTTATACCAATTCTACAGTGGAGAGACCAGTTTTCTAACAAGCAAGATGATATAAAGACACACTGGTTATTCCCCCTTGGTTACTTGCCAGTAATACAGGCAAGGTCTGGCAGCCCCGTCTTTCGGGCTTTGCTAAATATGTAATCACTGATCCACCCTTAAAAGGAGTGCTCCACTCAAAGTGCATTCATGTTACCATTGGAACTTCCCCAACTGACCATGAGGGAGTAGGTTTTGAGGTTGTAGGTGGTGATCAGAATGCTTTTATGACTGTTTAATTTGAAGCTGTGAAACTTCATGGGATCTGTATTCTCTTATGACTCGTCAGCCCACTCCTACCTCCATCTCACTTTTAACTAGAAACTATTGTAAATCCACTCGCAAGTAGGATAGGACTTGCACAGAAACAAAATACTTCTTTAATTTATGCAACACCTCTCATGACTTCAGAGTGATCCAGAAAGCCTTAGGGATCACTCTTGAAGTGTTGTCAGTGTTGTAATCTAGGAAATATAGAAACTAATTTATGCCAGGCAATATGCCAGGCAATATCCCAGCAATGAGATAATGAGCAGATCTGTTTTGGTGGCCAGAACAATAAAGCTGCCGTGCTGCTCTTCAAGTAATGTAATGGGAATGTTGTGCATCCACCTGAACGGCCAAATAAGGCCTCAGTTTAATATCCAAAAGACCTCTGATGATACACCACTCTCTGTTGCACTGGAGTGTCCATCTCTTTTATATGCTTAGCCTTTATGTTTGGTCTTAAACCCACAACATATCTGACGCCAAGACGAGAGATAAAACAGTGACTACATTTCAAAAAGTACTTCATTGGCTGGAAAGTACTTTGGGCATCTAGTCATAAAAGATACTATATAAATGTAGTCTTCCTTTTCCTCTCTGCTTCCCTCCCTCAGATTCCCAGGGGCTGGTGAATCAGGGCTCCCAGATGCTAGTTATTTTTTTCATTCATTCGTGGGACATGGGTGTCGCTGGCTGATCAGCACTTATTGCCCATCCCTAATTGCCCTGGAGAAGGTGGTGGTGAACCGCCTTCATGAATCGCTGCAGTCCATGTGCTGTGGGTTGACCCACAATGCCATCAGGGAGGGAATTCCAGGACTTCGACACAGCAATTGCGAAGGAATGGCAGTATATTTCCAAGTCAGGATGGTGAGTAGCTTGGAGGGGAACATGCAGGTGGTGGTGTTCCCATGTATCTGCTGCCCTTGTCTTTCTAGATGGAAGTGGTCGTGGGTTTGGAAAGTGCTGTCTAAGGATCTTTGGTGAATTGCTGCAGTGCATCCTGTAGGTGGTACACATTGCTGCTACTGAGCATCGGTGATTGAGGGAGTATATGTTTGTAGATGTGCCAATCAAGCGGACTGCTTTATCCTGGATGGTGTCAAGCTGCTTGAGTGTTGTTGGAGCTGCACCCATCCAGGCAAGTAGGGAGTGCTTCATCTCACTCCTGACTTGTGCCTTGTAGATGGTAGGTAGACTTTGGGGAGTCGGGAGGTGAGTTACTCGCCGCAGTATCGATAGCCCGTGACCTGCTCTTGTAGCCACTGTGTTAATGTGGCGAGTCCAATTGAGTTTCTGGTCAATGGTAACCCTAAGGATGTTGACAGTGTGGAATTCAGTGATGATAACACCATTGAATGTTATGGGGCAGTGGTTAGAAAGTCTCTTATTGGTGATAGTCATTGCCTGGCATTTGTGTGGCGCGAATATTACTTGCCACTTGTCAGCCCAAGTCTGGATATTGTCCCGATCTTGTTGCATTTGAACATGGACTGAGTATCTGAGGAGTCGTGAACGGTGCTGACCATTGTGCAATCATCGGTGAACATCCCCACTTCTGACCTTATGATGGAGGGAAGGTCATTGATGAAGCAGCTGAAGATGGTTGGGCCTAGGACACTACCCTGAGGGACTCCTGCAGAGATGTCCTGGAGCTGAGATGACTGACCCTCCACAACCATCTTCCTATGTACCAGGTATGAATCCAACCAACAGAGTTTGCCCCCTGATATCCATTGATTCGAATTTTGCTGGGGCTCCTTTATGCCACACCCGATCGTATGCGGCCTTGATGTCAAGGGTTGTCATTCTCACCTCTGGAATTCAGCTCTTTCGTCCATGTTCAAACCAAGGCTGTAATGAAGTCAGGAGCTGAGTGACCCTGGTGAAACCCAAACTGGGTGTCACTGAGCAGGTTATATCTGCGCAGGTGCAACTTAATAGCACTGTTGTTGACCGCTTCCATCACTTCACTGATGAACAAGAGTAAACTGAGTGGTGATTGGCCAGGTTGGATTTGTCCTGCTTTTTGTGTACAAGACACACCTGGGCAATTTTCCACATTGTTGGGTAGATGCCAGTGTTGTAACTGTACTGGAAGAGCTTGGCTAGGCGAACGGCAAATTCTAGAATACAAGTCTTCAGTACTATCGCTGGAATTTTATCAGAGCCCATTGCCTTTGCAGTATCCAGTGTCTCCAACCGCTTCTTGATATCACGTGGAGTAAATCAAATTGGCTGGACACTGACATCTGTGGGCGGCACGGTAGCACAGTGGTTAGCACTGCTGCTTCACAGCTCCAGGGTCCCGAGTTCGATTCCCGGCTCGGGTCATTGTC
Source organism: Mustelus asterias (assembly GCF_964213995.1). Classification (NCBI taxonomy): domain Eukaryota; kingdom Metazoa; phylum Chordata; class Chondrichthyes; order Carcharhiniformes; family Triakidae; genus Mustelus; species Mustelus asterias. The sequence goes on from NC_135802.1 coordinate 118,045,869, forward strand.
TGTGTGGAGTTTGCACATTCTCCTCGTGTTTGCGTGGGTTTCCTCCGGGTGCTCCGGTTTCCTCCCACAGTTCAAAGATGTGCAGGTTAGGTTGATTGGCCAGGTTAAAATTGTCCCTGAGATGCGTAGGTTAGAGGGATTAGCGGGTAAATATGTGGGGGTAGGGCCTGGGTGGGATTGTGGTCGGTGCAGACTCGATGGGCCGAATGGCCTCCTTCTGCACTGTAGGGTTTCTATGATGATATCAGAGCAGTTGATGTCGTATGCATGGATTTTAGTAAGGCGTTTGATAAGGTTCCCCATGGTTGGCTCATGAAGAAAGTAAGGAGGTGTGGGATAGAGGGAGATTTGGCCGATTGGATAAGTAACTGGCTATCTCGTAGAAGACAGAGGGTGGTGGTGGATGGAAAATTTTCAGACTGGAGACCAGTTACCAGCGGTGTACCACAGGGATCAGTGCTGGGTCCTCTGCTATTTGTGATTTTTATCAATGACTTGGAGGAGGCAGCTGAAGGGTGGGTCAGTAAATTTGCTGATGACACCAAGATTGGTGGAGTCGTGGATGAGGTGGAGGGCTGTTGCAGGCTGCAAAGAGACATTGATAGGATGCAGAGCTGGGCCGGAAAATGGCAGATGGAGTTTAACTCTGATAAGTGCGAGGTGATTCATGTTGGGAGGACAAATTTAAATGTGGATTACAGGGTCAACGGCAGGGTTCTGAGGAATGTGGAGGAACAGAGCGATCTTGGGGTTCATATCCACAGATCTCTGAAGGGTGACACTCAAGTGGATAGAGCTGTGAAGAAGGCCTATAGTGTGTTGGCGTTTATTAACAGGGGATTTGAGTTTAAGAACCGTGGGGTTATGCTGCAACTGTACAGGACCTTGGTGAGACCACATTTGGAATATTGTGTGCAGTTCTGGTCACTTCACTATAAGAAGGCCGCGGAAGCATTGGAAAGAGTGCAAAGATGATTTATCAGGATGCTGCCTGGTTTGGAGGGTAGGTCTTATGGGGAAAGGTTGAGGGAGCTAGGGCTTTTCTCTTTAGAGCGGAGGAGTGGACGTTCAGACAGTTCAGAGACTATTTCCTCAGGTGGATGTAGCTGTTACTAGGGGGCATAACTATAAGGTTCATGGTGGGAGACATGGGAGGGATGTCCGTGGTAGGTTCTTTACTCAGAGAGTGGTTGGGGTGTGGAATGGACTGCCTGCTGTGATAGTGGAGTCGGACACTTTAGGAACTTTCAAGCGGTTATTGGATAGGCACATGGAGCACACCAGAATGATAGGGAGTGGGATAGCTTGACCTTGGTTTCGGACAAAGCTCGGCACAACATCGAGGGCCGAAGGGCCTGTACTGTGCTATACTGTTCTATGTTCTATGCTGGGGACCACTGGAAGAGGCCGAGATGAATCATCCACTCGGCACTTCTGGCTGAAGATTGCTGCGAATGTTTCAGCCTTATCTTTTGCACTATGTGCTGGGCTCCTCCGTCATTGAGGATGGGGATATTTGTGGAGCCTTCTCCTCCAGTGAGTTGTTTTGTCCACTGCCATTCACGACTAGATATGGCAGGACTGCAGAGCTTAGATCTGATCCGTTGGTTGTGGGATCCGTCTATCACTTGCTGTTCATGCCGTTTGGCATGCAAGTAGTCCTGTTTTGTAGCTTTACCAGGTTGACATGTCATTTTTAGGTATGCCTGGTGCTGCTCCTGGCATGCCCTCCTGCACTCTCCATTGAACCAGGGTTGAGCCCCTGGCTTGATGGTAATGGTTGAGTGGGGGATATGCTGGGTCATGAGGTTGTAGATTGTGCTGGAGTACAGTTCCACTGCTGTTGATAGCCCACAGTGCCTCATGGATGCCCAGTCTTGAGTTGCTAGACCTGCTTGAAGTCTGTTCCATTTAGCACAGTGATAGTGCCACACATGATGGAGGTTATTCTCAGCGTGGAGACGGGACTTCGTCTCCACAAGGACTGTGATGGTCACTCTTACCGATACTGTCATGGTCAAATGCATCTGCAGCCGGCAGATTGGTAGGGATGAGATCAAGTGTGTTTTTGCCTCTTGGTTCCTTCACCACCTGCTGCAGACCCAGTCTAGCAGTTATATCCTTTAGGACCCGACCAGCTCGATCAGTAGTGCTGCTGCCGAGCTACTCTTGGTGGTGGACATTGAAATCTCCCACCCAGAGTACATTTTTCTTCCTTGCCACCCCCAGTGCTTCCTCCCAAGTGTTGTTCAACATGGAGGAGTACTGATTCATCAGCCGAAGAAAGACGGCATGTGGTAGCTAGTAAGAGGTTTCCTTGCCCATGTTTAACCTGAAACCATGAGACATCATGGGGTCCAAAGTCGATGTTAAGAACTCCCAGGTCAACTCTCTCCTGACTGTGTACCACTGTGCTGCCTACTCTGCTGGGTCTATCCTGTGGGGGGGGGCAGGACATATCCTGGGATGGTAATGGATGGTCTGGGGTGTTATCAGTATGATTCCGTGATGATAAGTATGATAAGGTATGATTCCGTGAGAATGACTGTCAAGTGTTGCTTGACTAGTGTGTGAGTCAGCTCTCCCAATTTTGGCACTAGCCCCCAGATGTTAGTGCAGAGGACTTTGTCGGGTCGACAGGGCTGTTTGTTTTTGCCGTTGTCTTTTCTGGTGCCGAGTTCGATGCCAGGTGGTCTATTTAGTTTCATTTCTTTTTGCCTTTGTAATGATTGATGCAATTCAGTGGCTCACTAGAATCATAGAAATCATAGAAACCCTACAGTACAGAAAGAGGCCATTCAGCCCATCGAGTCTGCACCGACCACAATCCCACCCAGGCCCTACCCCCATATCCCTACATATTTTACCCCTAATCCCTCTAATCTACGCATCCCAGGACACTAAGGGGCAATTTTTAGTATGGCCAATCAACCTAACCCGCACATCTTTGGACTGTGGGAGGAAACCGGAGCACCCGGAGGAAACCCACGCAGACACGAGGAGAATGTGCAAACTCCACACAGTGACCCAAGCCGGGAATCGAACCCAGGTCCCTGGAGCTGTGAAGCAGCAGTGCTAACCACTGTGCTACCGTGCCGCCCACTAGGCCATTTCAGAGGGCAGCTGAGAGCCAACCACATTGCTGTGACGCTGGAATTGCATGTAGGCCAGGCCAGGCCAGCAATGATGGCAGATTTTCTTCCTTAAAGGACATTAGTGAACCAGATGGGTTTTCCCGACATTCAACAATGGTTTCATGGTCATCAATAGACTCTTAGTTCCAGATATTTTTTCTTAAATTCAAATTCCGACATCTGTCGTGGTGGGATTCGAACTCGGGTCCCCAGAGCATTAGCTGAGTTTCTGGATTCATAGCCTAGTGGTATTATCAGTAGACTGTTGCCTCCCCATTATTATTGCATATGTGGGAATGCTCCTCCACTGTGGAAGTCTACTGAGGAGGATTAAACAGAGTTGACTGAACTGAGATTGCCTTAGCCACAGCCTAATGGGATGCCGGAACAATTGGTTATGGGTCCATCTAACTTTTAAACATTTTTTCCTTTGCATTTTTCACTTCTGTTTGAAATATTGATCTCAGGTTTTCCTCTGCCAAAAGCAACAAATGTTAAGACGTTCAGCGCCATTGAGGGTACAACAGTACTGAAAGTCCGGTGATCCCACTTGTGACCTGCAATTTGGGTTGCTTGCCCAGTGATTCTATCGGTTTGCTTAAAGTTGATATTAACTGGCACAGAGCCTGCTCTGGGCATACTGCACTATTACATTATGAAAGCAATAGAATGCTTTTTTAAATTTTATGCAATAATGAGAATTAATCATGCAATCTATACATGTAAACGTTCTTATGCAATTCTCAGAAAAGTATCCTTTGATCTTCTTTCATAATACAAACAAGAAAGTGGTTTCAAGAGCTGGTCATAGACATGCCGCTGCTCTCTCATTCCCACTGCAAACCAGTAACTATGGATTGGTGATTTATTTCCAGGCGGTTTGGTTGTGTTTTACCCCTCCCATTGGTTTTATATGAAGTGCTGCTTCTTAGCTTGACAGGAAGTGCAGTGGAGTGGGGGAGGAAGGAGGTGGGACAGGAGCAGAAAGCATAAATGCACACTGTGTGTGCGTGTGTGTGCGTGCCTTCCTTACTCAATCTACTCCCATATTCCTCTCTGGATCTGGTGCCTGTCTCTCAATCTATCTGTGTCTAGGATCTCTGCCTTGACCTCTGTCCCTCTGTGGCGCACTTCACTCTCTCTCTCGCTCTCTCTCTCTCTCTATGTCTCCCTTTCCATGCATCTGTCTCTCTTTCTCAGTCACTCTTTACTTCTCCTTCTGACTCAGTACTTAAAAGTTTATAATATTTTAAAAACTGTTAATGTTAAAAGTATTTATAAATTTCTACCAGTTTGGAAAGTGTCATAACTGTTTTAATATATTTGAAGTTGTAAAAGCACTGCTGTTGAGCTGACCAGTGACCTCAAGGGGCAGGTCTTCAGCTTGTAATATTACTAGGAAGTGTGGTTTCACCAGCAATGTGCTACTCGAGAAGACTGCTGTTTTCATGACACTAGGCCCTACTGCATCAAGAAGAGGAAGTTGTCAGTGCAACAAACAAACCCAAGTCTGTACTTTGTGCAGTCAGCAGCTAGTAGACCACATCTTCACGACTGACCACAAAATGTGGGCCATTATTTCCAACTTTGTACTGTATTCACAGTGTATGCACTAACTTGTATTTTAGAAAGCTTGTCCTTTTTATTGTTCCCAGTAGATATTAAAGTAGATTATTTGACTAAAGAAAACTCTGAAAGGCTTTTCAGCAGCATCTGTGTCCTGTAAGTGCTGTTAGTTTTCCTGCTTATATATAATAACAGCTTTTCTATTTTCATGCACTGATTCATTTCTAATTTGAAGAGTCTTGATCTCCCCATGTCTATTATTTGCATTTTACATCTGTGCAAGTAAACGGTTATGGCACTTTAAAAGCAGCCACAGAATTTCAGTAAAACTTGTTCCCCCAAAATGATTATTACAGTACACTGTTTTAGTGAAAATAACACATATAAAAAGTAAGATCTTTATAACAAATGAGGCATGATTTATACTGAGCAGCTGCTGTCACCTGTTTTGTAATGTTGACTAAGTACCTGGTATTATACCAAATATTGTAATAAACTACAGAAAGTCCTCTCTATAAGTTGGCCCACTTTAAGTCACTTCATTATAACATTGTTTACTCTTTAGGATTCCCTTCAATTTGCATCACCATTTTTAATATTACAACATCTGCACTCTGGTGCTGCCACCTCCTCCACACTGCAACTTCTGGGCAAGCTGCCTCCATGTACTGATGCCAGAGCCTCAGCCATTGTCATCAGAGGCCCAGGCCAAGGGGAGGATGAGATCTGGGATTCAAGGAGCATGAGCGCAGGGACGGGAAGCTGCTGGCCTGAGAATCCAAATTGGGCTGAGAACGCACCACACCTCAGCAGTTTGTCTGGCTACCACTTCTCCCCACACCTCCCCAGTTCTTTCTGTGTTGTTGGCACATTCTGCTGTCTTTTATTCCACTATCTAGACCTTCTTTGCTCTTTAACATTAGCACTCCTTTTGTGTTCCATGACATATTTGTCAAATCTCTCCTGAGCCCCCAGACCTATTTTGCTCCACATTCTTTTAAACAATATAAAATGCATCACCTTTCTCCCCCACTTTAACTCTGAAGAAGAATCACATTGACTCAAAACATTAACTCTGTTTCTCTGTCCACAGATGCTGCCAAACCTGCTAAATTTTGCCAGCATTTTCCATTTTTATTTCAGGTTTCCAGCATCCACACTATTTTGCTTTTATTTAATTATAAACCAACTGACTGCTACAGTTACCTCAACTATTATCGCACCTATTAGTTTGAGGCCTGATATCTAGACAAATAATAAACCATGGGGTCAGTGGTAGTAAACTAACTGGAACAGTGTATTAGCACGTCTTAACCCTAGCACAGTCAACACAAGACTGGCTAGGCAAGCTCCACCCCTGGTCCCCCGACCCGTTCTCTCAAAGGGACATCCCCAACATGCATAACAACAACCTATACCCAACAGTACCTTTGAGATGCCTTTTTTTTCCCCTCAACTGAGGATTCCTCCCCCACTTAGTAGATAGGACCCTCAACTGTCAGCCACATTTCCCATACTTCTGCTCTCTCACTTTCCCTTCCCTCCTAGAACCACAATTAGTTCTCCTTTGTCCTCACCTTTCACTTCACCTGCCTCTGTATTCAGTGGATCATTTTCTGCCACCTCCAGCGTGAAAACCATGATCAAAAACATCTTCCTTCCCCTTTTCAGCATTCCAAACGTTTTGCTTCCCATTTAATACCCTGGTTCATTCCTCGGTCACCCCCAACAACTCTTCTCCTTCCCAAGGCACATAGCAGATGTAACATGTGGCCCTTTTACCTCCCCACTCCTCACCGTCCATGGCTCAAACACTCCTTCCAGGTGAAGCAGCAATTTATGTGCAATTCTTTCCATTTAGTATGCTGGATTTCCTGGTCACAATGTGATTGCCTCTGCTTTGGGGAGACCAAACACACAATGCGTGACCGTTTGCATGACAGCTCCATTCAATTCCTAAATGTGACCCTGAATTTCCACTGGTATGTCATTTTATTTCTCCACCTTGTTTACGACTGACATCTCTGCCCTTGGCCTATTGCATTGTTCCAGTGAGGTTTGACGCAAGCTTAAGGAGTGGCATCTCATCTTTTGATTAGGTGCTTTACAGCGTTCTGCCAGCCCCACCCCATGAAATCCCTTCCTCCGTGATTTATGTCTGCCCTGAGCCACTCTTTAATCCTGAATCTCCTGGTTCTGTTCTGGCAGCAGCCACCATCTCCCTGGTGGTGCCGATGAGCAAAAGAACTGTCGGCTTTGTTTGCCTCGGTGGACAGCGTTGCCCCTCGGATACCGAGTCAACTGACGTTACGGACAAAGACACTCAAACTCAAATTATTATACAGCAATCTCCTTTATTGTAACTTATGAAGTTTCCACAAAAGTATCAAAACTCCACTACAAAAGGTATCAAAGTTTTATTCCATACAAAGTATCTAACCCCTGTCTTACTTTGTTATACACAAAATATTCGAATGGTATCAGAAGCTTCGCAAAAATATCCAAATTCACAACTTGGACTTGGATACTACCCAAAGCGAGATGCGTTTTGTTCTGATGTCTCCAAGCTCCAGACACGAGGTCTTGTTGGTTGAATGTTGTTCCATTGTTTAAGAAGGGCAGCAGGGATAATCCAGGAAATTATAGGCCGGTGAGCCTTACATCAGTGATAGGAAATTATTGGAAAAGACTCTTAGGGACAGGATTTACTCACATTTGGAAACAAATTGACTTATTAGTGATAGACAGCATGGTTTTGTGAAGGGGAGGTCATGCCTCAGTAACTTGAAGTGACGAAAATGATAGATGAGGGAAAGGCAGTGGATGTTATATACATGACTTCAGTAATGGTAGAGTGGTACGAAAGGTGAAGTCACACGGGATCAGAGGAGAGCTGGCAAGATGGATACAGAACTGGCTTCACCATAGAAGACAGAGGGTAGCCATAGAGGGGTGCTTTTCTGAATGGAAGGCTCACAGACGACACAAAAATTGGTTAAGTTGTGGATAGTGAAGAGGATTGTCAGAGGATACAGCATGATATAGACCAGTTGGAGACTTGGGGCGGAGAAATGGAAAATGGAGTTTAATACAGACAAGATAATGCATTTTGGAAGGTTCAATGCATGTAGGAATTATACAGTAAATGGTAGAACCCTTAGGGACTATTGACAGGCAGAGAGATCTGGGTGTACATGTCCACCAATCACTGAAAGTGGCCATGCAGCTGGATAAGGTAGTCAGGAAAGCATGCTTGCCTTCGTTGGTCAGAACATTGAATATAAAAATTGGTGGGTCATGCTGCAGCTGTACAGAACCTTAGTTAGGCCTCATTTAGAATATTGTGTACAATTCTGGTCGCCGCACTACCAGAAGGATGTGGATGATTTGGACAGGGTACGGAAGAGGTTACCAAGATGTTGCCTGGTCTGGAGGGTATTAGCTATGAGGAGAGGTTGGATAAACTCAGTTTGTTCTCATTGGAACGACGGAGGTTGAGGGGTGACCTGATAGAGGTTTACAAGATTGAGTGGCATAGACAGAGTGGATAGTCAGATGCTCTTTCCTAAGATAGAAAAGTCAAGTACTAGGGGACATGGGTTTAAGGTGCGTGGGGAAAAGTTTAGAGGAAACGTGCGAGACAAGTTTTTTTACACAGGGATATGAATGTCTGGAACACAGTGCCTGGGGAGGTGGTGGGACCAGGTACGATAGCGGCATTTAAGGGGCAACTAGACAAATACATGAATAGGATGGGAATGGAAGGATATGGACTCCCTAAGTGCATACGGTTTTAGTTTAGGCAGGCATCATGGCTGACGCAGCCTTGGAGGGCCGAAGGGCCTGTTCTTGTGCTGCACTTTTTTTTGTTCTTGTTCTTTGTTCTGCGGTGGTTGGCCCTAGGTTACCACTAATGTGCCTTCAGTCACATACACAAAGGACAGAAACTAATAAATTACTGTTTTGTGTTCACAAATGCTTAAGGAGTCGTGTCCCTCTCGAGGTTTTATTTGTTGCAGGAGCATGATACGCAGGGGTCTGTGTTCAATCACCATCTTTTTGAGACATAGTAATAACCAGTGTACAATCAGCTCCTGTGCCTGTTCGCCAAAGCCATCCCCACACCACCACTTCTTGCCTTCATATCTGTAACCCCCACGACTTGCCTGGGCTTGCAAAATCTCACTAACTGTCCTGTCTGGAGACAATACACATCTCTTTAACCTGTGCTTAATGCTCTCTCCACTTGCATTGTCTGTACCTTTAAGACTTGATTACCTGTAAAGACTCGCATTTGAACCATTATTTTGTAAATTGAGTTTGTGTCTTTATATGCCCTGTTTGTGAATAAAACTCCCACTTACCTGACGAAGGAGCAGCGCTCCGAAAGCTAGTGGCTTTTGCTACCAAATAAACCTGTTGGACTTTAACCTGGTGTTGTGAGACCTCTTACCCTGTTCTTCAGTGCAGACTCTCACAGCCTGCTACTCCCTACTAATACAGAATGAGCTCTTTTAACCATCAGGCTTTGCTGGTATCTTTATGGATACCCATCAGGTTACAACAGGATTTCCATTCCTGAGGTCCTTGATCCCAGGGAAGACTCACCAGTGGCCAATATAACAGTGGACCTTCCCGGAAGAGGTCTCTTGCCGACTGCCTAGCCGGCAGGTGAGACCCCGATGCCTCTAAAATTCCCCTTGCACTAAGCCCTAAAATATCAGACAGAAATTTCAAATACTGAACGTTTGCGTGAACCACTACAAATATTGAAGGAAATAAAGCACCTCCTTTTCCATCTGTATCACATTCCCAACTTTTGCTCTCTGCTTGCGATACTCTCTGTACCAACCTCTCTCCAGCCACAAAGCCCATGACGGACTTCATAACATTTATCCAAAAATGCTTACCAAAACATCTGTGACTCTTGAGATGTAGAAGTGAAACCAAGAGCAATTTTCACTCCTTTCCAGTAATCCTTTGCAGCTCTGCTGATGGAGTTCCTGCAAGTAAGTACATGTTACCTTTAACATTCACTTTTATAACTTGAGGCACATTGTTGACATCAGAAGGATATGTTTGGTTAGCTGTTTTGGCTCCCTTGGCTGAAAACATGAGCAGGTTATGTGTAGAGCGATGGAGCTTGCTTATCAGCTTTTCCAGCACTAGGTCATGTTGCCAAAATGAGGTGAGTACTGCTGGAGAAGACGAACATGCATTGAAAATTCAGGGATGTAATTTCGAGACTTTTCGATTATACATGGGAGGAGTTGGGCGAGACGGTGGTATTTTGTACTTGGGTGTATTGACATCTTTTTTGGACCTGTATCAACCCTATCTTGTTGCTTCTGTTTTTTGCTTCCCTGATCTGAATATTGTTTGGAGTCTCTGCATTATTGTTTCTGAGAATGGAGGGGATGACAACTTTTTTTCTAGTAGTATTGAAATTGTTTTTAAGGTCTTTATGAGCTTTTTTCTTGTAGAACGCAACTAACATTTTGCCTCTGTTTGTCTGATGAACAATTCAGCCCCTTTGCTTGTAACGCACACTTGTGTGCAAAGGGTGAAGAATGGATACAAATGCGACTCAGCATTTCAGTTGACTGGAAGTCTGTGTTATTTGGACCAAACCTCAGTACCATCAAACTTAGCCTTGTATCATATACACAGTGATAGGTGGTAGAGGTTTGTTTACCACTTTGAGGGGTAAATTTCTTTTGTCATGGCCAACATTCCTCCCTCAATGCCAGCAGAAAGTCAGAAAATGCGAGAAAGATTCCACAGCTCAGTCAGCATTTGTTGAGAGGAAAAAAACAAGTTTTTTTTTGGGCGGCACGATAGCACAGTGGTTAGCACTGCTGCTTCACAGCCCCAGGGGCCTGGGTTCGATTCCCGGCTTGGGTCACTGTCTGTGTGGAGTTTGCACATTCTCCTCGTGTCTGCGTGGGTTTCCTCCGGGTGCTCCGGTTTCCTCCCACAGTCCAAAGATGTGCGGGTTAGGTTGATTGGCCATGCTAAAATTGCCCCTTAGTGTCCTGAGATGTGTAGGTTAGAGGGATTAGCGGGTAAATATGTAGGGATATGGGGGTAGGGCCTTGGTGGGATTGTGGTCGGTGCAGACCCGATGGGCCGAATGGCGGCCTCCTGCACTGTAGGGTTTCTATGATTTCTTCTATGAAGTTATTGTCTCGGATGTAAACTTCAAACATCTGAAAAATTTTGTAGAAGTACAGCATTTAGAAACATCTGGGCAAGAGGAAAGTGCAAGTAGAACATCTTGTAAAATGCTTGAAATAAAAAGAGGCTATGGCTAAGCTGCGAAAGTGAAATTAACATCAGACAATAGGAAGAGACTCTTAATGTTTAACAGTTGAGGTCTGAAATGGGAACAAGAAAAGCTGGCAAAATGGAGTAAAGTTAGTACCCTGTGAAGAACAAAAAGTAATCTGACAATGCAGACTGTGCTCTGCCAGCATTTTGTTCTGATCCCAAGCACCAATCTGAAAGGTTGCATCTGAAGCATTAACTTGTCTGTTGTCCCTATAGAAGATAACTGACCTTGATTTTTATTTATTTCATTCCCAACATTTGCTGTTGGAATAATAGAATGTTTACTGCACAGAAAGAGGCCAAATGGTCCAGCGTGTCTGCGCAGGCCAAAAAAGGAGCCACCTGGCCTAAACCCACTTTCCAGCATCCCTAATCGTGCTATTGAGGTGCACATCCATATGCCTTTCAAATAAATTGAAGGTTTCTGCCTCTACCCTTTCAGGCAGTGAGTTCTAGACCCCATGACCCTCTAGGTGAAAGCAATTTTCCTCAACTCCCCTCTAATCTTTTCACCAATCACTTTAAATCTTTCCCCACGTGTCACTGCCCCCTCTGCTAAACTAAATCGACTCTTCCCATCCACTCTGTCCAGGCTCCTCACAATTTTATTTGCCTTTATCACTGAAAATGAGCTAAGTGGCCCTTCACAATAATACTTATGCATTTGCTTTAAACAAAATACATGATCGAATTATAACAACTTTAAAGGAATTTATTTCATGTGAAGAATTTTGAACTGTTTGATACATGAAGTACCAAATAATTGTCATTCTATGCATTATTGTAAAACATTTTTTGTTGAACTGTTGTGAAAAACTCAGTGCCAACACTCAGATCTTTATACTCAGTTGTAAGTTTAGCTATTTCTGTGATTTTCGTTCTAATTACAATGCTGATTTTCTTTGCTCTTCAGGTATTCCATTACGAAAAATAAATGACCCTCCATTGTGTTGGACTTGCATTCTACAATTGCAAGTCCTACTTGATCTTTCTCCTTAATGCAAATTTCTGCAAATGGAAAAGTTAATACTTTTAGTTTAACTGTCAAATTGGAAAATATCCTCTTCCTTCCGTAGCAGTTAATGAAATTTTGAAACTTAAGGCTGCTGGTATATGGTCACTTGAGTGTTTGCATTGCTGTTATACCACCTATGAGTGGTTTCAGTTCGGACCAGCAGCTAAAATAATGTTATTTTCTGCTTCTCTCAAATTTATAGTTAATAAAACGCATTAGAACTTTTAAACATCTAATTATTATGTGAATTGAAATATTAGTGGAAAGTACTCGTGATTATCTTGGACCAGGAAGTTACTCTGTCTTCTATTCCAACTTTGTGTGTTTTAAATTTTCAGATAGCAATCATGACTGTGACTCTGTTCCCGATTCGTCTCTTGCTAGCTGCTTTCATGATGTTGCTGGCTTGGCCATTTGCGTTTCTTGCTGCATGGGGGCGTATTGAAAAAGAACCTGAGAAACCAATGAATTTATGGAGAAAGTAAGTTTTCCTATGAACAACTAGTTGGTGAGACCTTGTTGATCAGTACTTGTGTGTACAAAGAAGATGAGATTAATTATGTGAGCCACAACATTTAAAATAAGGAAACAAGACAAAATGGTAAAATGAGTAAAATAATTATTTTTCAAAAGATGGTTAAGAGGAGGATGCTTGTGTTTAAGTTGTAATTTTTGAATGTATTTGCATTTTTGTGATTTCATAGAATCATAGAGGTTTACAGCATGGAAACAGGCCCTTTGGCCCAACTTGTCCTAAGCTAGTCCCAATTGCTCGCATTTGGCCCATATCCCTCTATACCCATCTTACCCATGTAACTGTCTAAATGCTTTTTAAAAGACAAAATTGTACCCGCCTCTACTACTACCTCTGGCAGCTTGTTCCAGACACTCATCACCCTCATTGTGAAAAAATTGCCCCATTGGACTCTTTTGTATCTCTCCCCTCTCACCTTAAACCTATGCCCTTACACTCCCCTACCTTTGGGGAAAGATATTGACTACCTAATTATCTGTGCCCCTCATTATTTTATAGACCTCTATAATATCACCCCTCAGCCTTCTACGCTCCAGAGAAAAAAGTCCCAGTCTATCCAGCCCCTCCTTATAACTCAAACCATCAATCCCGATAGCATCCTAGTAAATCTCTTCTGCATTCTTCCTAGTTTAATAATATCCTTTCTATAATAGGGTGACCATCTGTGGATGTGTACTCCAAGATCTCACTGTGTGTCTATGCTCCTGATGGTTCTGCCATTTATTTTATAGCTTCCACCTGAATTGGATCTACCAAAATGCATCACCTCGCATTTGTCCGGATTAAATTCCACCTGCCATTTCTCTGCCCAATTTTCTAGTCTATTTATATCCTGCTGTGTTTTCTGGCAATCTTCATCACTATCCGCAACTCCGTCAATCTTAGTATCATCCGCAAACTTGCTAATCAGACCAGCAATGTTTTCTTCATTGATGTATGTTATTAGCTTGTCGTCATTTCAATTTCTTTTTGATATCTAATTCATAGAATTCCAGATTCACTGTTGCCACAAGTGATGTCTTAGTTTAATTAATTATACATGATTTTCAGCAGTACTGTATGCTTTTGGGGTCAATATGCAGGCTATGTATTTTTTTTCCTAGCTTTATTAGGGCCTTCCTTCACCATCCATTTAAGCATAGTAACACCATACTCGGGCAGCACAGGACCAGTTTGCTTGAGGCTGCATTCAATGCACCTGAAATCAAGAACTTCAGTGTGGCTGCTTGAACCAGCATGCCTTCTCTTCATTAATTTGCATCTGCTCACATTTTCCATATGGTCTTAATTATTTGGGGATTTATAAAATAAGACAAATGTAAGAAATGATCATGCTCTGCTGCTTGTAGCTTCTCCTACCAGGAGATCTGCTGTTATATGTCATGCTCATCTGCCTTGTGTCATCCTTGTACATCCACTGTAGTTCTGCAAATATGCTGTGATATTCATCAGCCAACTATGCCTTGGTCTCCTTCTGCTTTCCACCACTTTGCCATTTGGACGAGATGCCTAGGTTTTGAAATACTGGCAATTTTCTTTCTCGATGTCTACTTTTTCGAATTTTCTTCTTGCAGTTTCAAGCACTGCTTCATTAGTATTATTGTCTGCATATAGAATTTTTGGCGTACACCCTAGCATCCACTTTTCAAAAGCCTCAATTTCCTTCCACAGATCTTTTTATTTTCCAGGTTTCTGATACAGACAGAAAAGTGGATAGAATGTAGTACCTTATGAGATTTTCCCTTGTTGCAAGTTTGAGTTTTCTTGTTAAAAACACCCCTTCATTTTCACAAAATTACTTTTGGCTATTTCTGTCATCCTCCTAATTTTGACGTTGCATCTGCCAACTTCTGTATCATTTGACCTAAATAGATGTTCCATGTGACATCATCCACTTCAATCTTCACTTCAATTTTTTCTAATGCATTTCTTCTAACTATCGTGAACAGTAAAGGAATTAAGGGTTATGGTGAGCGGGCAGGTAAGTGGGGCTGAGTCCACGAAAAGATCAGTCATAATCTTATTGAATGGGGGAGCAGGCTTGAGGGGCCAGATGGCCTACTCCTGCTCCTAGTTATTATGTTCTTATCATTGCTTTTATATTTTTGGGTGTTCATGTTCTATCCACATTCTAAACTTCTAGATTTTACTTGATCTGTAATATTTTGTATTCTGATTCTGGAAATAGCACTGTCATTAGCAAGTTTATGTTTGTGCCTCCAATTTTTACCCAAGGAAATGCATCTAATTTTCAGAATATTTGTTCTCTATTAAGATTGAATAATTTTGAGCACTGTACACTGCCTTGTTGTACTCTCTTCACTTTTAAACTCATCAGATTTTGCATTTTTTTAGATGTTCATTTTGTGGCTCCAATATAGGCCTGCAGCTTTACTGATAATGTTAAGAATTTCTTTTTCATTTCAACTTCAAGACTTGATCTCTTCCAACCTTTTGGATTCTTATTTCTGTTATCCTGACTGTTCTATTCAATTATAGACAGAAGAAATTCCCAAACAACTCGATGACAATCTACCTCATTTTTGAGTTGTGTAAGAGATCAGCAAGCTTGCCCCATACCATGATGGCTGAAGCATCGTAGCTAAACATTTCATGTCAACTCGTACCCCTTCCCTTCATAGATCACTAGGTTCACTTACAAAAAAACTTGAGTTTATCCTGGGACAATGTATGGAGAGATAACAGAGAATTTTAGTTGCATGCAAGTGGGATCCTGTGCCTTTAAGCAATCAACTGTTTTTGCTTTGCAGTTGGAAGAATGTCTTGATTTTGCAGCCATTCAAAACAGGTATTGGTTGTATACTTCAATGTATAATGGCAATTATGACTGAAAGGGTCCCAGTTTGCAATACACTTAAAACTATAATGTGTACTTTTTTGTTGTGGTGATACAACCTGTGTCAAAATGCAAGATTTAGGGCTTGGATTGAAATAATATAAATATCAGACTAACTGTCTGATTTGTTATTACTCGTGACTTCCATTTAGCAAAATATTAAAAATTGGTGCAAATTTGATCCCTTACTAGTATACAGTGAAAAGTATTGTTTCTTACGCGCTATACAGACAAAACATACCATTCATAGAGAAGGAGAGAGTGCAAAATGTAACATTACAGCTTCAAGGGGATTTTCTGAAAGCTTTCAGTAAGTTCCACATGAGATCAATAAATAAAATCAGTGTCCACAGGTTTGGGGTATTATACTGAGTAGGTAATTCTCAGGTTGCCAGGCTGTGATTTGGGATTCAGCAAGGATCAGTGCTGGGACCCAGCTATTCAATGTTTATAGATGATTTGGACCAAATTTGTATCTTAAGTTTATTTATTAGTGTTACAAGTAGACTTACATTAACACTGCAATGAAGTTACTGTGAAAATCCCCTAGTCGCCACACTCAGGCACCTGTTCGGGTACACTGAGCGAGAATTTAGCATGACCAATGCACCTAACCGGCAAATCTTTCAGACAGAGGAAACTGGAGAAAACCCATGCAGATGTGAGGAGAACGTGCAGACTCCGCACAGACAGTGACCCAAACTGGGAATCAAACCTGGTCGCTGGCCCTGGGAGGCAGCAGTGCTTACCACTGTATCACTCCTGCAAGTTTTCTGATGGCAGAAAACAAGTTGGGAATGTGAGTTGTGAGGAGGATGCAAAGAGGCTTCAAGGGGATTTAGACAGGTTAAGTGAATGGGCAAGAACATGGCAGATGAACATGAAAAAATATGAAGTTATCCATTTCAGTCGGAAAAACATAAAAACAGAATATTTCTTAAATGGAAGTGTTGATGTTTAAAGAGACCTGGGTGTCCTTGTTCATGAGTTATTGAAAGCTCACTTGCAAGCAATTCAGAAGTGGTATGTTGGCCTTCATTGCAAGAGGATTTCAATTCAATAGAAAATATGTCTTGCTGCAATTGTATAGAGACCTAGAGTATTGTGTACGGTTTTGGTCTCCTTGCCTTGGAGGGAGTGCAGCAAAGATTTACCAGACTAATTCCTGGGATGATAGAATTGTGCTATTATCATGAAATGGTAAGATATTATTAAAATGATTTTATTTTGCGCAAGTAAAATCAAATTGCCATGTATTTTTGTAAACCATGTCTGGACAGCATCTGAGAAATGGAAGAATAGAGAGCAAGTGTTCTTTGCAATTGATACAATTAGTAGTTGGTGTGAGCCAGGAAGTAGTTAGACACGAGGTGTTGAAGAAGCAGCAGCAAGAAAGAGAGAGGTGCAGCAATCTTCAGAAAACAACTCCACTAGAGATGAAGTGCTAAAGGCAAACCAATTTGTGCAAAATATTGTTTCATTTGCTGAACTGAAGACCATTCCCAAGCTGTATGGTGTGGTAATCACTAGCTAGATTGGATCAATAGTTTTATGATTGTTTTGGAAATGGGATCTAAGCAGAGTTTAGATATGGGAAAAACGGATGCTTTTGGGGTTTTCAGTCTTTGAGGGATTAAGTGCTTGCTGTTAATTTTCTAAAATGTAAGATTGTTCTTTGCAGTGTTTTATTAGCTTCTACTTTAATAAATTTATTTACTCAACAAAAGAGAGGATGAGTTCTCACTGTTTCCCCAAGCGTTTCTCGGTAATTTAAAAAAAAATCATATGAAGCCAGTGTTGGAACACTTCTGTAAATAACATCAGTGGGGTTTCATCGCACTGAAGAGAAATTGAAGAAACTGGGCCTGTATTCTCTAGATTAAAAGAGTAAGAATGAAAGGCGATCTCATTCTTGAAACATAGAAAATTCTTGCAGGGCTCAACAAGGCAGCTACAGAAAAGATGTCTTCCCTGTGTGGGTGGGGTGTCTGGCAACAGGAGACATGGTCTCTGAATAAGTAGGCAATTTAGGAATGAGACGAGAGGAATTTCTTCAAAGAGTGGTAAATCTTTGGAATTCTCTATCGCAGTGGGCTGTGAAGGTTCAGTCATTGAGCATGCCCAAGACAGTGATTGATAGATTTCTCAATATTAAAGCTATCGAGGGATATGGGGATAGTGCAGGAAAATGGCATTGGGTTGATGATCAGTCAGGATCTAATTGAATAGCAGAGCAGGCTCAAGGGGCTGAATGGCCTACTGTTATTTCATATGTTCCCTCAATTCTCTTCCCAATCCTTCTGAGATAGAAATTTAATTTAATGTATTTACCCGAGAAAGCACTTTAGTTTCATTATCCAAACAACTTTATTTCTCAACTCAAAATCATGAATCCACTAATATAACATTGCACAAAATAGATTTCCACTTGTTGTTCATTACCATTTATTTCTAACTGAGAATATGCAAGTTTTAAGTCTAATGGTATCCTAATGAACAGTCCAATTATTTTCTCGAATGGTGAAGCTACAGAAGGCTCCCTTCATAACTTCACTTCTGAATTATCTGGTCATGATTACTTGTGGAGCTGTTTACAACATATTGCAGATCCCTAGCACTTGATCCTGCTGTCATAATTACTATCTTCTGAAACTAACACATTCTGGCTCTAATGAAAGAAATAAGAACGGCAAATGTGGTTGCAGTTACAATGATAGACCTCTAAACATTTACCGTTGGAATTGAAATGCCAGGTCTAAGAGTCATGGAGAGTCACTCTTTTGGTGTGCCAGTCAGCCAATCGAATCCAGGCCATCATCTTGAGAGGGCAAATCCCTCCATGGAGGCCTGTGGTGCAGTTGTGGCAATCTCTTAATCATGGTGTTGTGGAGCATTTGGGTGGTAGAGATTTTTAAAAAATGCCAGTTGGAGTCTACCACTGGAACGCCAGCCTGGAATTGACCTCTGGTTAGGAGGGTTGCAGCTAAATGCCAACTGGAATCTGGCAGTGACTTAATAGTAGATCTGCTAGTGAACTTAATTAGTTACCTGTTGCTTGTTTGAGATGGGAAGATGCCAGCAAACAATCATGCTGGCCAACAGCAGAAAATTCCATGCTGATCCACCTCCGTCGTCCTTTCAAAATCCAGCCCATTGTGTCAGTTAATAGTTGGTGGGAACTACCGTAAATATAACCTTCCAAAGTTCTCTTGATTTAGGAGCCCAATGTCACAACTATTTAAGACAAGAAATGGAGACACACCAGGTAATTATAATGCTAGAGCCCATAATTAAGGTTAGGGTAATTGATTACCTTAAAAACATCATGGATTTATAAAAGTAGATCATACCTGACATTTGAATGTTTTGAAGAGGTAACTAAAATAGTGAACAAGAGAATGTTTGTATATTATTTGTGTACTTCTAGGAATTATTTGATAATTAAGAGATTTGATAATACCAGACTGTTAGCTAAAGTTGAAGCTCATGGGATTGAAGGCTTCATATTGACCACAGCAGAAAATTGTCTGTAAGCAGGAAACAGAGCAGAGAAAATGGACAGTTACTGGAATTGGCAGGATATTACTTGTAATGCCCTCTAACGATCTATATTGGGGCTTTGATGATTCACCATATTCATTTACAACTTAGACCACAGGACAGAAAGCTGCATATATAAATTTTCCAATAATGCAAACATAGGCAACATTGTAAGCAATGTAGACAGAAGCATCAAATTTAGAAGATCTATTTCTAGATTGAATGAATGGGGAAAAGCTGTGCCAAATTTCAGTATGGGCAATGGACCTAAAGAAGATTGAAAACCTAAAAAAGATCCACTTTGGACCTCAAAATAGAAGGTCTTTGAAATGACTAAAAGCTAGAAACTTTGGAGACCCAAAGAGACTTGGGAGTCCAGATATCAGATCATTAAAATGTGAACAGCTGCAGAAAATATTCTGAATGGCCAGGAATGCTTAATGTATAGAATGTTAGAATACAAGGAGGTAGAAGTCACGCTTTAGCAATAAAAAAAACCCTGTCAAACCACAGCTCGGATATTTTGAGCAGTTCTGGTACCACGTTTTTAGAAAGATTATGGCAGATCACTATTTTAGCCATCCAACATCTGATCTGGTTGTACTAGAATAAGACATTATCATGCTTTGCTCCCGTCGCCTGAAACTGCTTATTATTCCAGGTCATTCACAAATAACTCATAGAAATCATAGAAACCCTACAGTGCAGAAGGAGGCCATTCGGCCCATCGAGTCTGCACCGACCACAATCCCACCCAAGCCCTACCCCCACATATTTACCCGCTAATCCCTCTAACCTACGCATCTCGGGGGCAATTTTAACCTGGCCAATCAACCTAACCCGCACATCTTTGGACTGTGGGAGGAAACCGGAGCACCCGGAGGAAACCCACGCAGACACGAGGAGAATGTGCAAACTCCACACAGACAGTGACCCGAGCCGGGAATCAAACTCAGGACCCTGGAGCTGTGAAGCAGCAGTGCTAACCACTGTGCTACCGTGCCACCCTTAACTCCTGACTTATTTTCTTTACTACAAATCATAATGAATCCTTCTTCCCATCTCCTACACTCTCATCTCCAACAAAGTGCAAGGAGCTCAATGACGTGATTGTCACTAAGATTGAGACCAACCTATCAAGCTGCCTTTACCAGTGTTCTTCCTTCCACTAAGCCACTAAACCAAACTTCTTAGGCCTTTGCCCTAGCCCTGAACTCGCATCTGTCTCTTGCTTCTCTCCTATAACCCCCTCATGCCTTCTCCAACTTCTCTTGTCTATGAGACTCACTTCATGCTCCCTCCACCCTATTCCCACTAAACTCAGTGGGACTGCTCTTGCCTGATTCCATTCTTCACCATGTAATTGCAGCCAGTGAATCACTAGCAGTGGCTTCTCAGTCCTGCTCCTGTACCCTTGCCCTTCACATCCTTCAAGGATCTATCCTTGGTTCCCTCCAAGTACATGTACTTGCTGCCCCTAGTTGGCATCATGAGAAAACGCGTTAGTTTTCACATATATGCTGATGAAACCCAGCTCTGCTTCACCATCACCTCTCTCAACTCCACTATTGCTAAATTATCAGACTTCTATCACAATCCAATACTGGATGAGCAGAAACTTATTACAATTAAATGTTGGTCATATTGAAGCCATTGTTTTCAGTTCCCACTCTAAATCCATTCCCTAGCTATCTACTTAATCCCTCTCCCCAGCAGCTGCCTGAGACGAAATCAAATTGTCGCAACCTTTGTATCATATTTAACCCTAGAATGAGCTTCCGACCTCTTATTTGTTTTATTTGCTATGATTGCCTATTTCCATCCACGTAACTTTGCACCTGCGTCAGCTCATCCAGCACTGAAACTCTCATTCATCCCTTTATTACAGTCCAAAGATGTGTGGGTTAGGTGGATTGCCTCTTAGAGTCAGGGGGACTAGCTAAGGTAAATGCATAGGGTTAGGGCTTGGTGGAATTGTGGTCGGTGCAGACTCGATGGGCTGAATGGCCACCTTATGCACTGTAGGATTCTAAGACTTCGCTATACTTGTGCATGCTTGGCAGGACTCCCACATTTTGCTGTGTAAGTACGAGGTCACACAAAACCTTGCTGCCTCTATCTTAGCTAATATGAGTCCCATTCACTCATTATCCTTGTACTCCATTAACCAAAATTGGTTCCTGGTCAAACAAGATCTTTATGTGAAAATTTTCATCATTATTTTCAAATTCTTCCACTGATTTCCCCTCTCTGCCTCCAGTCCCACAACTCTCTTGAGCTACCTGCACTCATCTAATTACTGGTATCTTTGAGTATCTGATATTAATCATTCCACCTTTGGTGGCCATGCCTTCAGTTGCCTAATCTTTAACTCTGGAATTTCCTACCTAAGCCCCTTCACCTCTCCTGTCTCATTTCCTCCTTTAAGACACTTATCATTTCATTGACCAAGCTTTTAGCCGTCTACCTTTTTAGCTTGTTTTGTGATTTATACTTTGCTTATAAAAGCTTGGCATCTTTTATAAATTATAAATTAAAAGCACTATGTTGATATAAGTTTGCGGCGACACATACTGAAGCAGTTATGTTCATATGCAGCAAGACAATCAGACTTAGGCTGATAAGTGTTAAGTAACGTGTGCCAGGTAATGACCAGTTACAATAAAAGAGACTCTTTCCATCTCCCCTTGAGATTCAATAACATTAAAATTGCTGAAGCCCCCACCATCTACTTTCCTCCGAGTTATCATTGAGGAGAACTTAACTCGACCAGCTGTGAAAATACTGTGGCTACAAGAGTCGGTCAGAGACTGGGAGTTCTCCACTTGTCTAGATGAGTAGCTCCACCAAATCTTGGAGTTGAACATCATTTGAGAACAAAGCAGCCTGTTTTATTGGCACTCCACCCACCACCTTAAACATTCAATTCCTCCACCACCGGCGCATATTGCTGCACTACATATTGTATAGAACATACATTGCAACACCTTGCCAACCTTCCTTTGATAGCACTTTGCAAATCAGCAACCTCAACCACCTAGAAGGGCAAGGGCAGAAAAGTGCATGGTGGGAACGCCACCACTTGCAAGTCCCCCTACAAGCCACTTATCATTCTGACTTAGAACTACATTGCGGTCCTTCACTGTCACATTTTTTGTTGAAATCCTGGCGCTCCTTTCAAACAGTGCTGTGGTATAACTACATCAGATGGACTGCAGCAGTTCAAGAAGGCAGCTCACCGGCACCTTGAGGGCAATTGGAGATGGGCACCGAATGCTTGAATTGCCAGTAATGCACACTCCTCTTGGAAAATAATTATATATGGACTCTTGTGGGGGGAGGGGAGGGGTGGCTGCAGTGTAGATTTACCAGGTTTATGCCTGGGCTTCAGGGGTTAAATTACAAAGTAATTTTACACAAATATTGGTTGCATTGCCTGGAATTTAGAGCACTACGCCTCAGTCCTTAAGCCCAGGATTACTGCTGCAAATCTTTGCACCCTTTAAATTGCTCTGGCACTGGATTCAATTAATGGTTCTTAGCAAGGTGAACTCTGGGGCCTTTGCTGGTCTGTAAAGCATGGTTCCATTTTAGAGAAGAGTGAGCAGGTCTGTAGGATTAACTTTATTTGGTCTCTCAAAAGAGCCAGTACAACATTCTTCTATACTGCAAATGTCAGTAGTTCTAAATTAAATTTTTATTTCAGGTTTGCTGAATTGTTTAAAGCTCCTGATAAAATACGTTGCTAAAGATGTTTGTAGATATATTCTATACAAGAATCTTGGTAGAGCCGAATCAAAATATGAGAAGTATTTGAGCAGCTCTACATTAATAGCAATAGGCAACAGTGTAAAATGAGCGTTCTTTTGTTTGACTTCATAATTTGTAGCACTGGAAAAGCAAAATGAATATGGCAAGAAGCACTGACTGTTTAAAACTTTAAAAAATCTTCACATTTTATATTGAAAAGGAACAAAATCAAATAAGTCCTCACTTGATTCACTACAATAAATAAGGCATTAATAAAGAATAGTTTTTCGACAGAACAGGTTAGTGTATGCAAATGAATTTCTGTGCAAATCCTTGCATGGTCATGTTTAACCACGCAATTTCTTGTTTTGCTTAGGATTATGTTCCTTCCTGACAGAAACTAATGGGTGCAGACATTTGAAGTGCTAAATCAACATTGCAGTCTGCATCAATGGAAGGGTTTCAGACCTAATGACTTGTGCCACATGTTTAAGGTGGAGCAGAGATGTAGGAGGATTGTAGAGCGGTAAAACAGCTGCTGAGAGTCAACATGTGCTCTGTCAGTTATAACTATGATGTGGAGATGCCGGCATTGGACTGGAACTATAGCAGTAATAATCTGAGTGAATTTTGGTACATTATTTTCTCCATGGACCCAGGTAAGTTGGGGAACAAAAAGTTTAGTGAAGTTGATGAATATGTTATGAATCTTTCTCCAAAGCTCCATTTCTATTTATTTTGCTGCAGTCTGTGTTTAGCTGTTCAATTTGATGATACTGTGGTTTACAAATTCCCTTATTTATGCCACTCTTTGTTTGATGGATTTAAGGTTTATCCACTAACGAGGGTGGAAGCACTGATCGCAGCTGTTTCCTAAGCAACTGTAGGTGCTTAAGGCAATAAAACCCAGATCAAGTCATAAGCTAAAGCTGAAATCTACCATCCATACTGCTACTCTAGAGGGGCTTCAAGAGGGTCCCATGAGCTGAGGGGGAAACTGAAGGAAACCATCTAGATTGTTGGTGTCACAACTCTAAATACAATGAGGAAGAACACTGCTAGTCCCTTCTATGGAATGTGTCAACTTTGATTTTTAAAAAATGACTGGAATTGCAAAGCAATAATAAAGCATTGTAGTTATGAATTATTTTAGTTTATGGAAGATTTCATTTGGAAGATAAATTTTAACAGGTTTTTCAAATTGTTTGGAAAGCAATATGGCAGCCTCACTTTATACTCCTTTGGATTATACCCAAAATATCTATTTAGATTACATATTCACTTCAAGATGCATACTTATTTAATATACACTTATTCAAGATATTTTAAATTATCAAAAATAATATTTGGTACTTTTAATCTTCATTCATATTTTGAAGGCAATTTTCTGGCCCTACCTGTCCCATTCTTACCATGCACATCCATTCCACCTTCTACTTTAAAAAAAATAATTTTATTCACTCAACACAAGAAATAGAATCCGGAGTAGGCCACCAGGCCTTTCAAGCCTGCCCTGCCATTCAATACAATCATGGCTGATCTATGCCGTCCTCAACTCTTTTTCTGTGCCATTTCCCCATAGCCGCCTATTCCTTGATCTATCAAATATTTATCCACCACCTTCCTCAGTTACAAAACCAATGCGCAAAGTGGACAGGGCAAGCCCTTAATGCATCTCCTTGCTTGCTCCAAAAGCAAATTCAAATTGAATCTTAATTCACCATTCCCACAAAAGGAGATGTACTAGATCCAAGCTGACAAGAACAGGCATTACACCTGCTCTTGAGCTTGATCCTACACTTGATCTTAGCTGAAAGTCCACGCATCAATCTTCATCTACATCTCTATCAGCCAAGATAGCCTGAGGGTTTCCCATGGTCAACTTTGAACAGGAATCCAGTCTCCAATCACCATCATCCTCCACCACCTGACTGCTCTTGTTCGTACTATAAACAACTTCTACATTTAATCCACTCACTCCCTCTAAATGAAAGAGAACCTATGTAGGTCCTGCGGCATTCTGTGTTCCAGTCCTACTGCGATCCCCTTCCTCACCCCTCTTTCTGGTACATGAATGACTGCATCAATACATTTCCTTTTCACCTGAACTGGAAAATCTAGTCAACTTTGCTTCCAAATTCCATCCTCCTTTTGCCTTCACATTGTGCATTTCTGACTTGCCCCTTTGTTGGCTTCACTCTCTCTTCCTGGGGATAGGCAATTGACCATATCTATGATGACCCCACTGACTCCCACACCTATGGGCGGCATGGTGGCACAATGGTTAGCACTGCTGCCTCTCAGCGCCAGGGATCCAGGTTCGATTCCCAGCTTGGGTCACTGTCTGTGTGGAGTTTGCACATTCTCCCCATGTCTGCGTGGGTTTCCTCCGGGTGCTTCGGTTTCCTCCCACAGTCCAAAGATGTGCGGGTTAGGTGGATTGGCCTGATAGGGAGTGGGATAGCTTGATCTTGGTTTCGGACAAAACTCGGCACAACATCGAGGGCCGGTACTGTGCTGTACTGTTCTATTTCTAAATTGCTCCTTCGGTTCAAGGGGTCTAGCTAGGGTAAATGCATGGGGTTATGGGGATAGGGTCTAGGTGGAATTGTGGTCAGTGCAGATTCAATGGTCCAAATGGCCTCCTCCTTCACTGTAGAATTCTATGATTCTACCTTGATGACACTACTTCATACATGACTTATTGTTAGGACTCTATTCCATTTTCCCAGTTTTTCTGTCTTTGTCACATTCGTTCTGATGATGACACCATCCATGCTCATAATTACAATGTCTTTTTATTCCTCATTCAAGGTTTCCCACCATTATGGTTGACAGATCCTCGATCCTGCCTATTCCTGGCCCTGCACTTTAGATCTCACTCCTTCAACTCACACCCAGAACTACTATAGGATTCCTCTTTTCTTCAATTTGCACCTCACCACCTTTCATGTTCAGCAAAACCCCTCTGCCATTTCCAACATCTCCAGCATGATGCCACCACCAAGGATATCTTTGGCTCCCCTTTCAGCCTTCCATAGGACCCATTTCCCCAGTGACACTCTGGTCCACTCATTGATCATTCCCAACAACTATTCTTCCTGTGCCAGTGCAGTAAGTGCAACATTTACCTTATCAAATCCATGAAAATTGCAAGGAGTAGAGCATGCCTGTCTTTGCGGTGGAGGCAACCAGGTCATGAACATTAGATGTGGGCTTTTTACAAGAACCAACCCGCATTGTTTAAAGGCACTCCCAGAAATCAGACAACCAGTGAATGGGATGAGGAATCCTGGAATTGGGACCCGCTTGCTATTTTTAAAGGACTCCTGAGTCATTCCAACTCTGAAAATCCAACTGGATTTTCAGTCTGAAATTCATTTAATTTATTTCTTGTACTCCATGAAATTGTATAAAGAATGCTTATTTGGGCAACAAACGCTCACTGTCCTTCTGCTTTAATGTTTTACTAAAGTGTGAGAGTAGAGGGAGTGGGATGTGAGACAGGAGGGAATGTGATGGACAGAGAAGGTGGGAGAGGAGAATTGGGCGAAATGTGAGAGATGGGGAGAGACTGAGAGGAGACCGTGCGAGAGAGGGAGAGGAGAGAGAGAGGATGTGGCTGCTCAGTCATTGAATGTATTCCAGGTAGAAACTGATGGAATTTTGAATACTAAGTAATAATATGGGAAGGTGAAATTATTCCTTGCCATTATCCAGTGCCAGAAACTTGTTCCAGCTGAAATAATGATTTACTTGCATTTTCAATTCTTTGAATCATGGACATTTATGTTAACTTAATCTTACTTGCTAGCTCTTTAATGTTTGTACAGACTCAGTGCAAAATAAAGTACTTTTTAAATCTGATGAGGATTTCTGCTCTATTACCCTTTCAAACTAAGTTCCGGATCTTAATTCTCTTGATGAAAAATATTCTCCTAAACTCCCTTCTAATCCTTCTACTAATAACTTAAATTTATTCCACTGGTTAATGACCACTCTGCTAAGGTCCTCCCTATACCCTGTAAACTTCTCATTTTTTATATAGCTCAATTAAATCTCCCCTTTTCCTCTTCTGTGGTGGATTAGACGCCCTGGACTCTGAGGGGGATAAAGGAGGTAAGTACCATCTTGAAAAAGCTTCAGTGGTGTACAGGAGGCTTATTGCAAGGAGTATGGGGGGGTAGTCCTGGGGGAAAAGACTTGACCTGGCCGGGGGAGTGGGGGGGGTAGTCCTGGGGGAAAAGACTTGACCTGGCCGGGGGGGGGGGGGGGAGGGGATTTACCCCAGGACGGGGCTCCCATGGCAGGACTTGCCATGGGATGGTGGGAAGTCTCTGGTGAAATTTGAATTTCAGGCCCCTTAGCGTTGATATTGATGTTTCGTATCTGTTGCATTTTAGAGTTATAAAGTCTCCTGTTTAGATGGAAATGCATCCCTGAAACATCTGTGACTGCACTCCATTCATTTGTTGGATAGCCTTTCTTAATTTCAGGAGCCACAACTGTTAGGAGAGGTCTCTGAAATCCTTTGACAGAAAGGCGTCTGTTTCCCTTGCTTATGAGGTGTGGTTTACCTTAATCCTTCCACCTAGAATGTCACAAGATTGCTTCACCTACAGCCCAAATCATATCGAAGTGGGTTTACATAAGGACAGATGGAGCATGAGCTGCTAAAAGCTTATTGACTGACAGCTACAGGGGAGATCAAAGCTTGCTTTGTTGATACAATCATCTCGCACCTCATTAACCCTGAAGTGATATCTCTTTTAAGCAAAGTTGTTTTTGCCAATTCCTTGTTTTCATAAAATCTTGTTCCTAACTCTCTGAGCTTTCCTAGAGAGAAGGAAGGCTTTCTAGTACTTTGTGGACATGATGGAGAAGGAGGAACATGCGTCATTGTCGGAGGACCTGGACGTGCTTGAGGATAACTCAGAGGATGATGGGGAGGCAACAGCCTGATGACCAGGGAGGTGCTCATAGCCTCTAGGTCCGCCGCATCATCCGTTAGGCATCACACCAGGATAATGGACTGGGATGGCTGTGTTAATGGGACCTTCCTCAGGTCAGGAATGTAGTGGTGCTGTTCAGAATTTGCTGACATCTTACTCCTGTCTTTATGACAGCCCACTCACCTCCCGGCTCATGGGGACATGCTGTTGAGAACCAGAGTCAAGAGGTTGAGGGTTCTAAGACTTGTCCTCGTGGAGCGGCAAGGCTGTCATGCAAGGTTGCCTAAGACTGGTTGCCTCATGGCCTCTGACTTCTGGGTGAGCCTGAAGGACAAGTGGGAGTTTTGGAGCTCAGAATGGAAAGAAAGATCCCCCCCCCCCCCCCCCCCCCCCCCCGTCCTGTCGTATCCCATTCCCACCCCCCTGTCCGTCTGTCCTCCCCATCCCGTTCTACCTTGGGTAGGCATTATGAATGAGAAGAATCTCAGTTCTGATCTGCAGGCATGTATAATAGTGCTTATTAACAATCAGTGCCCTTGTCTTCCTAACTACATCTGTGTTCCTTCACCCATGCCAACTCGGTGCTAATCTGTTTTCTTCGTTTTCCTTGTCCTTCAGCTCCTCCTAGGTGTGTCCCCAGATTGCATAGAAGTGGGTGCGGCCTGCTGTCTTCCATGCCCTTTGACCTGTGATGTCTTTGGCGGACATCTTCGAGAGGGCTCCAGCTGACATTCAGGTGTCCCCTGTTCTGCCCGATGCCTGTGAAATACAGTGTTGACAGGTGGTGAAGTGAATGGTGGAGTTGGCAGAAGACTACCAACGTCTCCTTGGTGGAAGGCCCCAGGATAGGCTCTAGTGTTAGTCCCTCTCGGGAATGCTTACTGGCCCCCTGGGCTACTCCATGGGATGGAGGGGTAGCTTCAGTGAGCTCCGGAAATCCTCAGCCATGCTTCTCTGTGACTGGGACAAGCTGGCAATGCCCTTAACCATAGTTCTCTGTGACTGAGAAAAGCTCTGGAGCACAGCGGCAATGTCCACCAATCCCTGGGACATGTTCTTTTGTGACTGGGCCTTGCTATCTTGTGCTCAGCCATGGATGTCATAAAGTGATTCAGGCTTTGAAAGTTGTCACCATAGTTTTGTTGGCCTAGGTGCCATGCGTTATTGGCACCATGTCCTGTGACAGAAGGCTGCCGGACTCCTCTGGCTGGCCTTGTAGTTGCTGGAATGTTGTTGATACCCCATACTGTAAAGCTTGGCTTTGTATCCGCATCTCCACCAGTGATGGGAGAACCTTTTCTAGAGGCCTGACATCTGCCTTAGGGGTAGCCAGCTCCTGCGATCCCGCAGATTTCTGCCTGCCCTTGGATGTTCCTGCCTACTCCTGATGTGCTTCAGCTTCAATGTAGTGCGCACCAGATAATGACCCAGAAGCTTGCTCCACCAAGCTGAGAGTCTCTGCGCTGGTGCTTGGTGCAGGTGAAAGCAGTGCCGAAAAGTCAGTGTCCGCCGGGGTTCTTTGAGGGGTTGGCTGTGGGGGAGCGACCATGGATGGGCCGACGTCATCTGATCGAGCTTCAGAAAGATGAAGGACATGAGGTCAGCGTTTAGCAAAGACCAGGGAGCAGGAGAACAGCAACTCACTTGAGATATGTCACCTGGATGATGGGACAGAGGAGTCTCACTTCTGTGCTGCATGCTGACCTCGCTGTCTGCCACAGCTTGCTCAGGAGCCTCCCTCACCCTCTCCTTGAAGGGGGTCAGCATTCTGACCTCTGGAAATCCCCTGCCAGTCTTGGTCTGCTCCTTCCTGTTGAGTGCGAGCTTTTCTTGTGGGATCATAAAGATAACATTTCAGACACTTGTTTGGCAGCTGTGCGGAATTCCATCAGGTGGCATATGTGGGCACAGCACTCAGCAGAAAAGTTGTTGTGAAGGGTATGGAAGAGTGTAACCCTGCCCATTCACCCACCCAACTGCATGGGGCATCCGGTCGAGGTCAAAAATTCACTAATTTTGAAAGAATCAACCGTATCTATAGATTGGGATGCATTGTGTCTGAAATTTCTACTATAGAAAGAATTTGAAGATGGTTAGGCCTGAACACTCTCCTGAGGAAATCCTGCAGCAATATCCTGGGGCTGGGATGACCGCTAACAAATACTATCATCTTTGTTTCTGTGAGATGTGACACCAACAGTGTTTTCTCCTGATTCTCATTGAGTTCATAGGCTAATCACCTCACTTAGTTCCCTGAACTACCATGGTCAATCCTATGAAGCATTTCTTTGATTCTTGGGGTTAATAGAAATATTTTGTCAACTATTGGCAGCCTCTTGCTGTTTTG
This sequence comes from Mustelus asterias, assembly GCF_964213995.1. Taxonomy (NCBI): domain Eukaryota; kingdom Metazoa; phylum Chordata; class Chondrichthyes; order Carcharhiniformes; family Triakidae; genus Mustelus; species Mustelus asterias. The sequence goes on from NC_135802.1 coordinate 118,075,895, forward strand.
ATAAACTAATTTGCATCAATTTCAAAAGCAAGCATTTTATCCCACATTGTCCTGGAATTTGGTTCTGAAACTCAGCTTTCAATTAATTAAACTATCAATTTTCTTACATAGATTCTACTTTGAGCCAGACAAACTAAGAAAGAGGGGGAAGAGAGCTTAATATTTTTCTTGTAAGTTTATTTCCAATATGATAGATTCGGGAGGAATAAGTGCTTTTTTAAAAAGCCCAGGAAAATAAATGGTGCACATTAGGACAAGCGGAATTTGTGTCCATATCCAATTAAAATTATGCATGTGCTTTTCTAAATTAAGGATGAATATTACAATAATAAAGATATTCATGATATTTGAACAGCTTTGACAATTATTTGTTTCAGCGCAAGTAAAGCTTGTAATGCACAAGTTGAAAATTCATAGAACTATCTATCCTTAAAAGTTTATAATTGTAATTGTAAATTACTGTCATTCTTGCTTGTGGACACAATGGCATATATATAAATTCTGTTCTGAATTGTGCAATTAGTTTATTTTATCATTTTATCTGAAAAAAACTATTTGGTATGTTTCTGAATTTTAATGTTATTCTGGTCTCTTGGGAGCTCTTGCACTGGAATAGTTTCACTCACTTTTATATTTTTACATTCTTTTTGTCCCGTGCATATTTTTTCACAATAATGGATCCAAAATTCCCATGATGTGGACATGAGTATTTTTTTAAAATCTGAGATGTGTGCATTGCCTGGCCAACGTTTTTTGTCGATGTGCGGGTTAGGTTGATTGGCCATAATAAATGGGACCCTAGTGTCGGGGATTAGCAGGGTAAATATGTGGGGTTATGGGAATAGGGCCTGGGTGGGAATGTGGTCAGTGCAGACTTGATGGGCTGAATGGCCTCCTTCTGCCCTGTAGGGATTCTATGATTCGAATTGTCCTTGAGAAGGTGAAGGTAAGCTACCTGAACTGCTGCAGATCTTTAGGTACATCCATGGGAACAGAGTTCCAAAATATTGACCCAGTGGCAATGAAGGATCAATGAGAAATTTCCAACTAAGGATAATGTGAGACTTGGAGGAGAACTTGCCATTGATGGCCCATGTGTTTGCTACCCATTTTCTTCAAAGACCAATTGTTAGGCATGTTTGAGGAAAAAATCTCAAAGGTTGCTATATTGTCATAAAATTCATTGATTCACCCATGTTCTTCTGCCTTAAATGCTTTTGATGGCTATGAAGTGACAACGAAAGCTGCCCCAAATTAGAACTCTAAGAATTCCCTCCCTCCCACTGCGGCAGCTCAAGGAGAAAGCCCAATACTATCTTTATTGGCTCTAGCAAGTTGAAGAATTAGTTAAACCACTCCCACCATTTAATTAGAATATGGAACAATTAACTATATTATTTTTCTCTAAGTTGATTTGTTAAGTGAATCTGGGACTAGTTTGTTTGCTTTCCCTATGAAAGAAACAAGTTAGCTTTGATTCAAGTTTGGGAAGAAGTTCACAGATCACAGAATCACAGATTACTATAGTACAGAAGAGGCCCTTCGGTCCATCGAGTCTGCACAATGCATGAAATGCCCTGTCCTGCCCATCTAATCCCACTTGCCAGCACTTGGACCAAGGCCTTGAATGTTATGGCGTGCCAAGTACTCATCCAGGTACTTTTTAAAGGATGTGAGGCATCCCGCCTCCACCAGCCTCCCAAGCAGTGCATTCCAGACTGTTAGCACCCTCTGAGTAAAAAGGCTTTTCCTCAAATCCCCCCTAAACCTCCCACCCCTCACGTTTAACTTGTGTCCCCTCATAACTGACCCTTCAACTAAGGGAAACAGCTGCTCCCTGTCCATGCCCCTCATAATCTTGAATACCTCAATCAGGTCACCCCTCAGTCTTCCCTGCTTCAACGAAAACAATCCAAGCCTATCCAACCTCTCTTCATAACTTAAATGTTCCATCTCAGGCCGCATCCTGGTGAACTTGTCCACCCATTTGACCATATCGTCTATATCTTCCTGTAACCCAAAACACTCAACCTCACTGTTGACCACCCGGCCAATCTTTGTGTCATCGGCAAACGTACTGATCCGACCCCCGACCTAGTCATCAATGTCATTTATATTGATGACAAATAATCAGGGGCCCAGCACAGATCCCTAAGGTACGCCACTGGTCACTGGCCTCCAGTCACTACAGCAGCCATCTGTCACCACCCTCTGTCTCCTACCACTAAGTACAGCTAAGCCAATTATGTATCCACCTTGTTAGATCACCCTGTATCCCATGTGTATTAGTCTTCTTAATAAGACTCCTGTGTTGATAGAAAGTTGCTGAAAATTTGTACAAATTCTGTTGTTTCTCAACTGTTGCGTTCTAAGTACATCATTCACTTGTAAACTGTAGTCTTTGACATATTTATATTTTGTTTTGTAGGACATTGGATTTTTTGCTGAAAGTGATAATGAGAGCGATGTGGTTTGCAGGTGGCTTTCATTGGATGAGTGTAAAGGGACGCCGTGCTTTGCCCACAGAAGCACCTATAATGACATTAGCACCACATTCTTCATATTTTGATGCTATTCCAGTTACCATGACCATGGCTTCTATTGTAATGAAGGCAGAAAGCAAAGACATTCCTATATGGGGAAGTAAGTAATTATTTACTGAACATGATATAGTAGATGAAAAATTTCAGGAAGTCATCAGAGTGCCTTTTAGCACGAGGCTGAAAGTGTTGTATCTGTACTCATCATTTATTATTATGCATATGACGTGTGTAAATCTGATTCGTATTGATTTCAGATATTGACATGTGAATGTCAAATAACCTCTGATTTTCCAATTCTACTTCTGAAGTGTTACTGTGAAGTTTGTGTAACTATTGCCATGTAGTTAATTGTTTATAAAAATGTCACCTTTTAGTTTAGTTTTTCCACCAGTCATTTTTTTACCAATAATATTTTTGCACCATTCTGTTGAGACATTAAGATAAGCCAATCCAGTCCCCGAAGTATTGTAGTTTAATTTTAGAAAACTTTTAGATTGTGTATTCATCTTTTAATATAACCATTTAGTTTTAGTTAAGTTCATAGTTAAAGAAAGATTTTTATGGCTGCTTTATCATAGAAGAAAACATCATAGAAACCCTACAGTGCAGAAGGAGGCCATTCGGCCCATCGAGTCTGCACCGACCACAATCCCACCCAGGCCCTACCCCCACATATTTACCCACTAATCCCTCTAACCTACACATCCCAGGACTCTAAGGGGCAATTTTTAACCTGGCCAATCAACCTAACCCGCACATCTTTGGACTGTGGGAGGAAACCGGAGCACCCGGAGTAAACCCACGCAGACACGAGGAGAATGTGCAAACTCCACACAGACAGTGACCCGAGCCGGGAATCGAACCCGGGACCCTGGAGCTGTGAAGCAGCAGTGCTAACCACTGTGCTACCATGCCGTTGGTGCCATCCCACCGTTGGAAACATTCTTTCTGAATCTACCCTGTCTAACCCTGTTAGAATTTTTTATAAGTTTCTGAGATCCCCTCTCTCTGTCCTAAACTCCCGTGAATATAATCCTAACTTAGTCTCTCCTCATGTGACAGACCTGCCATCCCAAGAATCAGCCTAGTAACATTGACAATTTTACAGTCAGGCATACACGTACATGTTTTGCTTCATAAAAATATTCTAGCATGAAAGTGCCCTGAAGACAGTTGAAATCCGATAAATATTAGTGTTGCTAATGCCATATTTGTATTGCTGACTAAATTGAGTTATACTGCTGTAACACTAGTAATCAATTTTCTTCTCTGCACTGATGCATACTCTGGGCATATTGTAATGCTTATTTATTATTCAGCTTTTGGGAATTGAAAGTAATATAAATCTACTTCCTAGAATGCTTAACAGTCAGTACATTCATTGTTGGGTTCAGGTAATGATGTAAACAGGTTGAAGTGTTAAGGTCATGTCTTCTGATGCCACTAAGCTGCTTGATAAGATTATAGAAATTTAGAAACTAGAAACAGGAGTAGGCCATTAGGCCCTTGGAGCCCATTCCACCATTCATCCTGATCATGGCTGATCATCAAATTCAATATCCTGATTTCCCCCCTCTTCCTCCCATATCCCTTGATCCCTTTATCCCCAAGAGCTATATCCAATTTCTTCTTGAAATCAGACAACATATTGGCCTCAATTACATTCTGCAGTAGCTAATTCCACGCATTCACCATCCTCTGGGTGAAGAAATTTCTCCTCACCTCAGTTCGTATCCTTAAACTATATGACCCCTAGTTCCAGACCATCCCACCGTTGGAAACATTCTTTCTGAATCTACCCTGTCTAACCCTGTTAGAATTTTTTATAAGTTTCTGAGATCCCCTCTCTCTGTCCTAAACTCCCGTGAATATAATCCTAACTTAGTCTCTCCTCATGTGACAGACCTGCCATCCCAAGAATCAGCCTAGTAAACCTTTGCTGTACTCCCTCTATAGCAAGGATATCCTTCCTCAAATAAGGACACCAAAACTGCACACAATACTTTAGGTGTGGCCTCACCAAAGCACTGTATAATTGCAGAAAAACATCCCTATACTCAAATCCTCTCGCTATGAAGGCAAACATACCATTTGATTACTTTACTGCCTGCTGTACCTGCACGCTTATTTGTACCTATGCACTTACTTTCAGTGACTGATGCACGAGGACTCCAAGGTCTCATTGCGTATCCACCTCTTTCAATTTACACCCATTAAAGTAATAATCTGTCTTCCCATTATTGCTACCAAAAGTGGATAACCTCACATTTATCCACATTATATTGCATCTGCCATGCAGATGCCCACACACTCCACCTGTCCAAATCATGCTGAAGCATCTCTGCATCCTCCTCACAGCTCCCCTCCCACCCAACTTTGTATCCTGCAAATTTGGAGATAATACGTTCATGTCCCTTCCAAATCATTAATATATAATAATGGTTGGGGTCATAGCACTAGTGCAGAACCCCATCAGTCACTGACTGCCAACCGGTAAAAGACCCATTTATGCCAACTCTTTGCTTATCTGCTAACCAGCTTTCTATCTATCTCAAGACATTACCTGCAATCCCCATGTGTTTTAACTTTACATAGTAGTCTATCATGTGAGACCTTGTCGAAAGCCTTCTGAAAGTCTAAATAAACCATATCCACTGATTCTCCTCGGTGAACTCCATTATTTACATTCTCAAAAAATTCCATTAGATTCATCAAGCATGATTTCCCTTTTGTAAATCTATGCTGACTTTGTCTAATTTTGCCGAGTTATGAAATCCTTGATAAACTCTAACAACTTCCCCAGTACTGACATTAGGATAATTTATATTATATTTTATACATATATTATTTATATTAAAATTTCAATCATTCATATCTTCAGTTTGGAATTTATTAGGCGAGCTGCCTAATTTGTATAATGTAAAGGCTGTAACTTTTCTATCCTATTATGCTCAGTTTTAAGATTAATCATTCTCCAAAGTATAGTTTATATGTAAAACAGTACAGGAGTCAGAGTTGCATGGTGCATGTTTTGTGCCTGTAGGTAGTATGGAAATTGGATCAACTTGGCGAAATTATCAGGTAACTACAAACTTTCAAAATATTTGCACTAACAACAGGGATACAAAATTGGCTGAATAATAGGGGCTTAGAGAGGTGAATAAGAGGGGCTTAGAGCTCCGAAAGCTTGTGTGGCTTTTGCTACCAAATAAACCTGTTGGACTTTAACCTGGTGTTGTTAAACTTCTTACTGTGGATAATAGGAAGCAGAGAGTAATTGTCAATGGATATTTCTTGGGCTGGACGAAGTTTTGTAGTGATGTTCCCATGGGGACTGTATTGGGACCCTTGCTTTTCCTAATGTATATTAATGATCTAGATCTTGGTTTTCAAGGGACCATTTCAAAGTTTGCAGACAACACAAAACTTGGAAGTGTTGTAAGCTGTGAAGAAGAATGTCGAACTTCAAAAGGGCAAGTTGGTGGAGTGGGAAAATAGGTGGCAGATGGAGCAAAATGCAGTGAAGTGTGAGGTGATGCATTTTGGTAGCAAATACATGGACAGTATAAAATAAAGGGTAAAATTCTTAAAGGGGTGCAGGAGCAGAGGGACCTAGGCGCATATATATATATAAATAAATAGATCATTGAAGGTGGCAGGGCAGGTGGAGAGATCAGTTAGTAATGCATATCATATTCTGGGCTTCATTACTAGGAGCATAGAGTACAAAAGCAAAGAGGTTATGCTGAAATTATACATGGCTCTAGTTAGACCTCAGCTGGAATATTATGTACAGTTCTGGATGTCACATTATAGGAAAGATGTGAAAGCATTGGAAACAGTGCAGAAGAGGTTTACAAGAATAGTTCCAAGAATGAGAAACTTCAGATATAAGGATAGGTTGGAGACGTTGGGACTGTTCACCTTGGAGAGAAGGCTAAGGGGAGATTTGATGAGAGATGCTCAAAATCATGAGGGGGCTGCACAGAGTAGATAGGAAGAAACTGTCGCCACTCTTAAAAGGATCAGGAAAGAGAAGGCGCAGATTTAGAGTGATTTGCAAAAGAAATAAATGTGATGTGAGAAAAGGCTTTTCCACACAACGAGTGGTTCAAGTCTGGAATTCACTGCCTGGAAGTGTGTTGGAGGTAGGTTCAACCAAGACATTCATTAGATGATTGATTCTATTCAGTTAATGTGCAGTGTTATGGGAAAAACACAGGAGAATGGCACCAAGCCATGATACTCGTTTCGAAAGCTGATGAGCCAACTGGCCACCACCTGCGCCATAAAAATCCTGTGATTCTGTAACATACCAGCTAATCTCCAGTGCTTTCCATAGAACCATAGAAAATTACAGCTCAGAAACAGGCCTTTTGGCCCTTCTTGTCTGTGCCGTACCATTTTTTGCCTAGTCCCACTGACCTGCACTTGGACCATATCCCTCCACACTTCTCTCATCCATGAACCCGTCCAAGTTTTTCTTAAATGTTAAAAGTGTTTACCACTTTATCCGGCAGCTCATTCCACGCTCCCACTACTCTCTGCGTGTAGAAGTCCCCCCCAAATATTCCCTTTAAACTTTTCTCCTTTCACCCTTAACCCATGCCCTCTTGTTTTTTTTCTCCCCTAGCCTCAGTGGAAAAAGCCTGCTTGCATTCACTCTATCTATACCCATCAGAATCTTATACACCTCTATCAAATCTCCCCTCATTCTTCTACGCTCCAGGGAATAAAGTCCCAACCTATTCAATCTCTCTCTGTAACTCAGCTTCTCAAGTCCCGGCAACATCCTTGTGAACCTTCTCTGCACTCTTTCAACCTTATTTACATCCTTCCTGTAATCAGGTGACCAAAACCGTACACAATCCTCTAAATTCGGCCTCGCCAATGCCTTATATAACCTTAGTAAGAAGTCTCACAACACCAGGTTAAAGTCCAACAGGTTTATTTGGTAGCAAATACCATAAGCTTTCGGAGCGCTGCCCCTTCGTCAGATGGAGTGGTTATCTGTTCTCAAACAGTGCAAACAGACACAGAAATCAAATTACAGAATACTGATTAGAATGCAAATCTCTACAGCCAGCCAGGTCTTAAATGTACAGACAATGTGGGTGGAGGGAGCATTCAACACAGGTTAAAGAGATGTGTATTGTCTCCAGACAGAACAGCCAGTGAAATTCTGCAAGCCAAGGAGGCAAGCTGTGGGGGTTACTGATAATGTGACATAAATCCAACATCCCGGTTTAGGCCGTCCTCATGTGTGCGGAACTTGGCTATCAGTTTCTGCTCAGCGACTCTGCGCTGTCGTGTGTCGTGAAGGCCGCCTTGGAGAACGCTTACCTGAAGATCCAAGGCTGAATGCCCGTTACTGCTGAAGTGCTCCCCCACAGGAAGAGAACAGTCTTGCCTGGTGATTGTCGAGCGGTGTTCATTCATCCGTTGTCGTAGCGTCTGCATGGTTTCCCCAATGTACCATGCTTCAGGACATCCTTTCTTGCAGCATATCAGGTAGACAACGTTGGCCGAGTTGCAAGAGTAGGTACCGTGTACCTGGTGGATGGTGTTCTCACATGAGAACTCTTGCAACTCGGCCAACGTTGTCTACCTGATACGCTGCAAGAAAGGATGTCCTGAGGCATGGTACATTGGGGAAACCATGCAGACGCTACGACAACAGATGAATGAACACCGCTCGACAATCACCAGGCAAGACTGTTCTCTTCCTGTGGGGGAGCACTTCAGCATTCACGGGCATTCAGCCTTGGATCTTCAGGTAAGCGTTCTCCAAGGCGGCCTTCACGACACACGACAGCGCAGAGTCGCTGAGCAGAAACTGATAGCCAAGTTCCGCACACATGAGGACGGCCTAAACCGGGATGTTGGATTTATGTCACATTATCAGTAACCCCCACAGCTTGCCTCCTTGGCTTGCAGAATTTCACTGGCTGTTCTGTCTGGAGACAATACACATCTCTTTAACCTGTGTTGAATGCTCCCTCCACCCACATTGTCTGTACATTTAAGACCTGGCTGGCTGTAGAGATTTGCATTCTAATCAGTATTCTGTAATTTGATTTCTGTGTCTGTTTGCACTGTTTGAGAACAGATAACCACTCCATCTGACAAAGGGGCAGCGCTCCGAAAGCTTATGGTATTTGCTACCAAATAAACTTGTAGGACTTTAACCTGGTGTTGTGAGACTTCTTACTGTGCTTACCCCAGTCCAACGCCGGCATCTCCACATCATTATATAACCTTACCATAACACTCCAACTTCTTTACTCGATATTCCGATTTATAAGGGCCAATGTACCAAAGGCACTCTTTACGACCCTATCCACCTGTGACGTCACTTTTAGGGAATTCTGTACTTGTATTCCCAGATCCCTCTGTTCAACTGCACTCTTCAGAGTCCTACCATTTACCCTGTACGTTCTACTTTGGTTTATCCTTCCAAAGTGCAATATCTCACACTTGTCTGCGTTAAATTCCATTTGCCATTTTTCAGCCCATTTTTCTAGTTGGTCCAAATCCCTCTGCAAGCTTTGAAAACCTTCCTCACTGTCCACTACACCTCCAATCTTTGTATCATCAGCAAACCTGCTGATCCAATTTACCACATTATCATCCAGATCATTGATGTAGATGACAAACAACAATGGACCCAACACCGATCCCTGCGGCACACCACTATTCACAGGCCTCCACTCAGAGAAGCAATCCTCCACAACCACTCTCTGGCTTCTTCCATTGAGCCAGTGTCTAATCCAATTTACTACCTCCCCATGTATACCTAGCGACTGAAACTTCCTAACTAACCTCCCATGAGGGACCTTGTCAAAGGCCTTGCTGAAATCCAGGTAGACAACATCCACCGCCTTCCCTTCATCCACTTACCTGGTAACCTCCTCGAAAAACTCTAATAGACTGGTCAAACATGACCTACCACGCACAAAGCCACGTTGACTCTCCCTAATAAGTCCCTGTCTATCCAAATATTTGTAGATCCTATCCCTTATCACACCTTCCAATAACTTGCCCACCACCGACGTCAAATTTACTGGCCTATAGTTTCCCTGATTTCTTTTGGAACCTTTTTTTAAACAACGGAACAACATGGGCCACCCTCCAATCATCCAGCATCTCCCCGGTGAATACTGACATTTTAAATATGTCTGCCAGGGCCCCTGCAAATTCAACACTAGCTTCCCTCAAGGTCCGTGGGAATACCCTGTCCGGTCCTGGGGATTTATCCCCTCTGATTTGCCTCAAGACAGCAAGCACCTCCTCCCCTTTAATCTGTAAAGGTTCCATGACCTCCCTACCTGTTTGCCCTATTTCCGTAGACTCCATGCCCATTTCCTCAGTAAATACGGATGCAAAAAAACTATTTAGTATCTTCCCCCATCTCTTTTGGTTCCATACACAGTCTACCACTCTGGTCTTCAAGAGGACCAATTTTATCCCTCACTATCCTTTTGCTCCTAACATACCTATAGAAGCTCTTTGGATTTTCCTTCACTTTGTCTGCCAAAACAACCTCATGAAGTCTTTTAGCCCTACTGATTTCCCTCTTAAGTAGCTTCTTGCACTTTTTATACTTGAGTATCTGATCTGTTCCTTGCTGCCTGTACATTTCATACAACTCTCTCTTCCTCTTAATCAGTGTTACAATCTCCCTCGAGAACCAAGGTTCCTTATTCCTATTTACTTTGCCTTTAATCCTGACAGGAACATACAAACTCTGCACTCTCCAAATTTCTCCTTTGAAGGCCTCCCACTTTCCATTTACATCCTTACCAGAGAACAGCCTGTGCCAATCCACACTTCCCAGATCCCTTCTCATTTCATCAAATTTGGCCTTTATCCAGTTCAGAACTTCAGCCCGGGGACCAGATCTATCCTTATCCATGATCAGGTTGAAACTAATGGCATTATGATCACTGGATCCGAAGTGTTCCCTCACACTCGCATCCATCACCTGCCCTAACTCATTTCCTAATAGGAGATCCAATATCGCATCCTCTCTAGTTGGCACCTCTATATACTGATGTAGAAAATTCTCCTGAACACATTTTACAAACTCTACCCCGTCTAAACCTTTAACAGTATGCGAGTCCCAATGTATATGTGGAAAATTAAAATCCCCTACTATCACAACTTTGTGTTTCTTGCAGATTCTCGCTGACTATTTCATAATCTGACCACTCAGTGCCCAAAGGCTCAGGGAGGGGAGAGAGTATTTTTGGTTAATGAACTGCTAATTCAGATACATTTTTAAACAACAGTAGATGTCTCGATACCTCACCTGATTTTCTTCCAAGATTTCTAAACTTTCAGTCCCTCATGCCAATAGAGACGCATAGCCTGCTGCTCACAAGATCATAAGAAATTGGAGCAGGTATAGATTATTCAACATGTTGAATCTGCTTCACCAATCATAGATGATTCCTGCAACCGCACAACCCTCAACTCCCTTGCCAACCAAAATTTTGTCTAACTCAGCGTTGAATATGTTCAATCACTCAACCTCCACAGTTCCCTATGGAAGACTAATTACTCTGAGGAGAAATTCATTCTTGTCTCTTAAATAGGAGGTGTCTTATTTTGAAACTGTGCCCAGTTCTAGATTTCCCCATGGCTATCCTGCCAAAGCTGCTCAGAATCTTATGTTTCAATAGGATCACCTCTCATTTTTCTTAATTCCAATGAGTACTGGCCAAACTTGCTCAACCTTTCCTTCAACCCTTTCATCCCAGGAAAAAAACCTAGGGAACCTTCTCTGAACTGCTTCCAACGCAAGTATATCCCCCTTGGATAAGGAGACCAAAATTATACTTCGTACTCCAGGTAGGGTCTCACTAATCACCTGTACTGTTGTAACAAGACTTCCCTACTATTATATTCCATCCTGCTTGCATTAAAGGCCAACATTTAATTTGCCTTTATTTATTTTCTGTGCCTGTATATTAACTTTGGGATTCATGTACAAGGATACTTAGATACTTCTTGATTAGCAGCATTCTGCAGTGTCTCTACTTAAATTATATTGCTGTTTTTCTGTTCTTCCTGCTCACATTTTCCCACATCATTTACACCTGACAAATTTTTTGCCCACTCATTTAATCTATCTATGTCCTTTTACAGACTCTCCTCTGTATCACTTTACGTCTTGCTTTCTTTGCATCGTCAGCAACATTGGCTCAATATAGTCGATCCCTTCATCCAAGTCATTAATGTAGACTAAATAGTTGAGATCCTAGCAAATAGTTAATCCCTTTGGCATTTCACTAATTGCAGATTGCCCACCTGAAAATGACCCATTTATATCAACTTTCTGTTTCCTGTTAGCAATTCTCTATCCAAGCTAACATGTCACCCCCAACACCATGAGCTCTTACCATGTGCAGTGAGCTGTTAGTTGGCATATTGTCAAATGCCTTTTCAAAATTCAAATGCCCTGTATCTAGTGGTTCTCTTACTGTTCTTGTTTTATAAATGTCCTGCTCCTCTTGATCGGCGGCACGGTAGCACAGTGGTTAGCACAGTGGTTAGCACTGCTGCTTCACGGCTCCAGGGACCTGGGTTCGATTCCCGGCTTGGGTGACTGTCTGTGTGGAGTTTGCACATTCTCCTTGTGTCTGCGTGGGTTTCCTTCGGGTGCTCCGGTTTCCTCCCACAGTCCAAAGATGTGCGGGTTAGGTTGATTGGCCATGATAAATTGCCCGTTAGTGTCCTGAGATGTGTAGGTTAGAGGGATTAGCAGGTAAAATATGTAGGGATAAGAGGGTAGGGCCTGGGTGGGATTATGGTCGGTGCAGACTCGATGGGCCGAATGGCCTCTTTCTGCACTGTAGGGTTTCTATGATTTCTATCGGCACAGTGGTTAGCACTGCTGCCTCACAGCACAAGGGACCCAGATTCAATTCTGGCCTCAGGTGACCATCTGTGTGGAGTTTCCACATTCCCCCATGTCTGCGTGGGCTTCCTCCGGGTGCTCCGATTCCCTCCCACAGTCCAAAGATGTGCAGGTTAGGTTGATTGGCCATGCTAAATTGCCCCTTAATATCAGGGGGTTTAGCCCGGTAAGTACGTAGGGCTGCAAGGATGGAGCCTGGGTGGGATTGTTGGTGCAGGCTCGATGGGCCGAATGGTCTCCTGCACTGTAGTGATTCTATGACCTTCATAGATTCTAGCATTTTCTCAATGTCAGATGTTATTCTAACTGGTCTATAATTTCATGCTTTCTGTCTCCCTCCTTTCTTGAACAATGATATATTTGTGGTTTTCCAATCTGCTGGGACCTTTTCAGTGTCTGAATCTTGGAAGATTACAATCAATGCATTAACTATCTCTGCAGCTATTTCTTTGAAGAGCTCATGAAGCAGGCCATCAAGTCCATAGGAATTGTTAGCCTTTACCCTTTAGGTTTTCTGACTATTTTTGATTGTTTTAATTTTCTCCCTTTTACCCCATGCTTTTCTGCTATTGTTAGGATGTATTTTGTGTCTTTTACTTTTGAAGACAGATACAAAATACCTGTCAAAGTCGCTGCCATTTCATTGGTTTGCCATAATTAATTCCCAAGCCTCACTTTGTAAGGGGCCATTTTAGCAGCTCTACCTTTTTATGTATTTGTAGAAGCTCTTTTTTTGTGGGCAGACTAAGACTTCATTCTGTATATTTTTATAAAATATATAAATATCCTCATAACTAGTTCCAAAAACTGGATAAAGATCTTTTAAAATGGCTAAATCTGTGTCTGTCTGTGACCCTTGAACAAAAGGAACTATCTGGCAATATCCATTATACTTGCATCTCATTATTCCTGAAGAGAGCTATACGAAGGCCATCGGTATTCCTAACCCAGGTTGGCCAACCAGAGTCTACTTGTCTGCTAGGACAAAGGCTCCTGCGACCTTACTTTCAACTTTTGGTTGAGATATTTAACTTCCCTTGTCATAGACAAATTGGAGAAGTGGGAATCATATGACATGGATCTCCACCTGGTGGAACCAGTTATATTGCCTTGTTGCACTACAAAGTCAGCCTGTTGTTTACCAACCGACAAACAGCCTCATGGAAAAGGGGCTCCACGCAGATTCAACTCCTGGCTCCATCTGCACTGTTTCGGCTGGAACCTCTCTACCCTTGTCTACAGAACTGATGAACCTCTGCATGCCTACCTCATTGTGTGAAGCCAACACAACCGAAGAAGTAAGTTATGTTGCATTGGTTTTCAGCCCATCAACTTCCGTGCAGGAATATCTCATTGGACTTTGAGTCTGGATGCTGGACCCATGTAAAGCAATATTTCTTTTCCTGTGGCCTCTGCACCATTAATTCTTTATCCCACCTTTACTGTATGAATGGAAAGGAGACGACGTTGTCACCCTCCACCCACTGTTTTGAGTGTGCAGATAAACTAACCCTTTGAATTTAGCCTCTCTCAAGGTTGCCATGGGGTTATTAATAGAAAATTGAATCACAACAAAACTAAGGGGTCGGAAAACAGCACCATTTATAAAGGGGAAGCTAATCAAAAACACCTTTCCATTTATCAATGGGTAGTGAGGGGGGAAATCAATTTCCATCCATAACATTTATATTTCTTGCTAGATATCTCTCTAACCATAAATTTTTGCCTCATACTTTTTTGGTATCTTTTGCTGGTTTTGATGTTTGGTGGTTTCCAAATTTTTCCCAATCTTTTGGACTGCCACTGATCTTTGCAGTATTGTATTACCTTTTCTTTCAATTTGATACTATCCTTAATTTTCTTCTTGTGCGTCTTATCTATCTTTCTCAGTGCAATGTATTTTTGTTGAGAGTTATGAAATATCTTCTGCCATCTAACCTTTTATCCTTTTCCCATTCTATATTAGCCAACTCTGACTTCATACCATTGTAGTTTCAGACCAAAATTTCTCACCTTCAAATTGAATGTATAATAGTCACTCTTACCTAGAGTATCCTTCACTATGATGTAATTATTTAATCATATCTGATTGTACGCTATCAGGTCTAAGGTAGCCTATTTCTGGTCAGTGGTAACTTGCAGGATATTAATAGTGGAGAGACTGAGAGATTAAATGTCATGGGGAGGTGGTTAATTTTGTGTTCTCATTTATGATGATCACTGCTGGTACTTGTGTGACAAGCATGCTACTTGCTACATAATAGCCCAATTCTGGATGTTATCCAGGTCTGTTGCATATGATCATAAAATCCATTATTGAGGAATTGAAACTTGAGGTGAATGTATCAGCTAGCAGCCCAACTTCTAACTTTAAATGACTGTCCCTTCACTATATGAAGCAGCAGAAGATAATTTGGTATGTGTACTGCCCTGAGACTTCCTGCATTTGTGTCCTGGAGCTGAATTAATCAACCACAATGATCTTCTTTCACGATGACTCTAGCCAGTGAAGAGTTCCCTAAACCCCCATGGACTTCAGCTTTACTTTGGTTTCCTGGTTTCAGATTTAGTTGACTGTTGCCTTTTATGTTAAAGGGAGTTACTCCTAGTTCACTTTGCTTTATCCAACGTGTACAGCCATTGTCCTTACTATTCTCCTCCTAGACATCAGCCAAGCATTGTGAACAGTGTTATTAATCAACAACCTGTTCACTGATGCTCAGTTTGGATTTGGATCTCATAGTCTTGGCCCAAACATGGACACAAAACATGAATTCCAGAGATGGAAATACTTTAAGTCTGGTGAGGGAAAATTGATGCCTGTAATCAGAAGTAGGAAAAGATTTTAAGCAAGTGGAAGGGAGAAAATAGGACAAAGGGAAGGCATGTGATGGGGTGAATGGCAGAGAAATATTACATGACAAAAAGTTGATCTTGCATGGCTAAAAGAATGATAACAGAAAATGATGCCAGAGAAATCTGGCAAAATCAAGAACAGCTGCTTCAGGAAACACAGAAATGAGAAAAGAACCAAAACCAACACAGAATAAGGAAGCAGGTTACCATCTGAAATTGTTGAATTTCTACTTTGTGATCTTCTGAGGGCAAATCTTTGTCACAATTGTCCTTCTGTCATCTTTTGTTATCAGGGTCACCCACCACCTTTGCCATTCTGTCTGTTTTTCCTAAATATTGTGTGCCTTGAAATATTTATTTCCCACTTTTTTGTCTCTATTGGCAGTTAAATCTAAATCATCTTTAATTGTGCCGCTACTTTATCTTTTTTCTGATGTTTTGTGCATTCAAATAAAGAATATTTAATTTAAATGTTTTACTTAATTTCCTGCAATGTTCTTATTCGCCAATTTAGAAATTTATGTTGGACTCTTTATCCCTTCCTGATTCCCTCTGCTGTCTTTACTTGCATTGCTACACCTCCTCCAAAGGTACCCAACATCACATACGCCAGTCTTCAGTTAACTTGGTTTGTTGTGTGTGATATCAAGAAATGGTTGAAGGCACTGGATACTGCAAAGGCTATGGACCCTTAAAATATTCCAGCAATAGTACTGAAGACTTGTGTTCCAGAACTTGCCATGTTCCGAGCCAAGCTGTCCAGCAGACATTTGTCAGGACAAATCCAACCTGGCTAATTACCACCCCATCAGTCTACAATCGATTATCACTAAAGTGATGGAAGGGGTAATTAACAGTGCTATCAACTGGCACTTGCATAGCAATAACCTGCTCACAGTCACTCAATTTGGGTTTCTCCAGGGCCACTCAGGTCCTGACCTCATTACAACTTTGGTTCAAACATGGACAAAGGAGCTGAACTCCGGTAATGAGTTGAGAGTGGCTGTCCTTGACATCAAGGTGGCATTTGACCCAAATGTGGCATCAAGGAGCCATAGCAAAACGGGAATCCATGAGAATTGGGGAGAAAGCTCTCCACTGGTTATAGTCATACCTAGCACAATGGAGGATGGTTATGGTTGTTAGAAGTCAATGATCTCAGTTCCCGAACATCACTGCAGGTATTCCTCAGAGGATCCCCAGCATCACAGATGTCAGTCTTCAAATAATTCAATTCACTCCACGTGATGTGAAGAAACGGCTGAAGCCATTGGATACAAAGGCTGTGGGTCCTGACAATATTCCAATTCAGCCGTCTTCATTTACTTTATCAATGACCTTCCTTCCATCATAAGGTCAGAAGTGGGGAAATTCCCTGATTTGTTCAGTACCATTCACAACTCCTTGGGTACAGAAGCAGTCCATGTCCAATGAAGCAAAATCTGGGCAATATCCAGGCTTTGGCCGACAAGTGGCAAGTAACATTTGTGTCACACAAGTGCTGGGCAATGACCATCTCCAACAAGACAGAATCTGACCATTGCCCCTTGATATTCAATGGCATTATCATTGCTGAATTCCCCATTATCAACATCCTGGGAGTTACCATTTACCAGAAATTGAACTGGATTAGCCATTATAAATACTGTAGCTACAAGGGCAGGTCAGAGGCTAGAAATGCTGCAACAAGTAATTTGTCTCCTGATTTCCGAAAACTTGTCCACCTTCTACAAGGCATAAGTCAGGGGTGTGATGGAATACTTTCCACTTGCCTGGATGAGTGCAGCTTCAACAACATTAAAGAAGCTTGACATCGTTCAGGATAAAGCAGCCTGTTTGATTGTCACCCCATCTAAACACTCACTCCCTCTATCACTGATGCACAGTGGTAGCAGCGTGTGTACCATCTACAAGATGCAATGCAGAAACTCAACAAGTCGCCTGAGACCACACCTTCCAAACCCATGACCACTGCCAACTGAAGTACAAGGGCAGCAGATGCATTGGAACACCACCACCTGGAAAGTCCCCTCCGAGCCAATCACTATTCTGACTTGGAAATATATCGCCATTCCTTCACTGTGGCTGGGTCAAAATCCTGGAATTCCCTCCCTAACAGCACTGTGTGGGTGTACTTCCACCACATGGATGCAATAGTTCAAGAAGGCAGCTCAGCACCACTCTCCCCGACAGCAGTCGGGGATGGGCAACAAATGAGCCAGTGAGGCCCAAAAAAATCCCATCAGTGAATTTTAAAAAAACACATCTGAAACCTCGATCTTTCTCTTTGGATTTCTAAATCTCCCTTCAATTGAGCCCTCCTTTTACCTGACACTGGTACCAGCCTGGTTCAAGTGGAACCCATCTTAACCAGAATAGCTCACTGTTCACATCATATTGATGCCAGTGCCTCATGAATAGAAACCCCTTCTTCGTTCTCTCATCACTCTTTGGGCCATGTGTTTAATTCTCTAATCTGCTTGGCCCTTTGCCAATTTGCACATGCTTCAGGTAACAATCCAGAAATAATTACCTTTGACGTTCTGCGTTTAATCTTTTCCCTAGCTCCTCAGATTCTCTTGAATAGAACCAGGAATAATGTGCCGCTATGTTGTTGGTTCCTACATGGACTGGATCCTCCTCCTTCCATTTCAGTTTTCTCTTCAGGCATGAGGATATGTTCTTAATCCAGGCACCGGGCAACTTTTGGAGCTCCTGATCATGACTGCATAAATCAGTATTAATCCCCTTTCACTACCACATTCCTCTTGGCTCCCCCCACTAGAATGGCATCCTTCTCCATAATGCTCTGTGTAGTCCACTCATCCACCTTGCAATCCTTCTTCTCATCCACACAGGTGGCAAGCACCTTATACCTTGGACAAAGCATGATCTGAGTTTCCTCCATTATTCCATGCGGGTTTCCCTTACCTGCCTGACTTGCATTCACACCCTCCTGTCTCTGACTATTAACCAACTCTAACTTCAGGGGTGTGACTGATTCCTAGAACAATGTATCCAGGTAACTTTCTCCTTCCATAATGTCCCTCAATGTCCTAACTCAGATTCCAGTTCAGATCTCTGAATCAAAGTTGCCTCAGTTGCAGACAATTTCTGTAGCTATGGATTGTCCAGGATTGCAATGCATTCCACAGATTTCCACATGCTGCAGTCACAGGACACCACCAGCTCTGTCATTTCTGTCCAGCCTCATTTACTTAATTTACACAGCTAAAATAATCAAAGGTTTCAGTCACTTAGCTTGGAAGAAAACTTGCTGCCTGCTGGGAGCAGAAAAATAAGCACTACTTTGTCCCTCTGCACCAAATTTCCACTTGAATCAAATTCCCAACTACTCACTCAATCTCCATCTTATTTGGGTGTAATCTCGTGTCCGCATGCTCATCTCCATTACACACAGTTTCTAGCTGTCAGACGTTTACTGAAAAAAACTAAAAGCAACATTGACTAAACACTATTTCAACAGGCAACTTATACTCTAAACTACAGAAAAGTTGCCTGATTTAACCTTTTTTATTTTACTCTGTTCCTTAAGTGGACACGTTCTCCATATAATTACATAACAATGAGTGGCAGGTCAGCTGATTGGTCAGAATATAAAGAACAGCAGAGAATGACTAAAAGGTTTATCAGGAGAACAAAATCAGAGTATGAGAGGAAGTTGGTTGGGAATGTATGAAGAGATAACAAGAGTTTCTATGGTGTTTCAACAGGAAAAGAATAAGTCAAGTGAGTGTTGGTCCTTAGCAAATATAATCCCTCTATTCAAGAAGGGAGGGAGGCAGAAAACAGAAAATTATAGGCCAGTTAGCTTAACATCTACCATGGAGAAGGGGTTAGAATTGATCATTAAAAAGGTAATATGGCACTTAGACAAGCTCAAGGTAATTGGAAAAAGTCAGCATAGTTTTATAAAAGGGAAATCATATTTAACCAATTTACTAGAGTTATTTGAAGCAGTAACATGTGCTGTGGATTGGGGGAAGTGGGGGGGGAGGCTGTAGACCTACTGTATTTGGATTTGCAGAAAGCATTTGATAAAGTGCCACATCAAAGGTTATTGCAATAAATAGGGGGTAACACATTAGTCTGAATTGAAGATCGACTGACTGGTTGAAAACAGTATACATAAATGGGTTTGTGTCTGATTGGCAGGATGTGATGAGGGGGGTCCTGCAAGGATCTCTGCTGGGCCTCAACCTTTTACAATTTATACCAATGATTTAGATGAGCGGAACAAAAGCATGGTAGCTAAATTTGCATACTGTAGGAAAATATGTTGTGAAGTTGCAGATGCTTATAGATAGGTTAAGTGAGTGGGCAGAAATTTGGCAAATGGAGTCTAATTTGGGAAAGTGAAGTTGTTCACTTTGGCAGGAAGAATAAAAAAGCAGAATATTATTTGGCAAATGACTGCAAAATGCCAAGGGGCAGATGGATTTGGATGTCTTCATGCTTGAATGACAAAATGTTGGTATGCAGGTGTACTGTGTAATCAAGAAGGAATAATATCATTTATTGCGAGAGGAATTGAAAATAAAAGCAAGAATGTTATGTTTCAGTTAGTAAGAAGTTTAACAACACCAGGTTAAAGTCCAACAGGTTCATTTGGTAGCAAATGCCACTAGCTTTCGGAGCGCTGCCCCTTTGTCAGGTGGAGTGGAGAAATGCTCACAAACAGATGTACAGAGACACAAACTCAATTTATAGAATAATGATTGGAATGCAGTCTTTACAGATAATCAAGTCTTAAATGTACAAACAATGCGAGTGGAGAGAGCATTAAGCACAGGTTAAAGAAATATGTATCGTCTCCAGACAGGACAGCCAGTGAGATTCTGCAAGTCCAGGCAAGCTGTGGGGGTTACAAATAGTGTGACATGAACCCAAGATCCCGGTTGAGGCCGTCCTCATGTGTGCGGAACTTGGCTATCAGTTTCTACTCAGCGACTCTGCGCTGTCGTGTGTCGTGAAGGCCACCTTGGAGAACGCTTACGCGAAGATCAGAGGCCAAATGCCCGTGACCGCTGAAGTGCTTCCCAACAGGAAGAGAACAGTCTTGCCTGGTGATTGTCGAGTGGTGTTCATTCATCCGTTGTCGTCGCGTCTGCATGGTTTCCCCAATGTACCATGCCTCGGGACATCCTTTCCTGCAGCGTATCAGGTAGACAACTCGGCCAATGTTGTCTGACTGAGTTTGCAGTTTGTGATTTTTAAACTATTGTGATTATTAACCCTTTCATTCAGATTGACAAATTATGCTATGTGCTATTCAACAAGGATCAGTGCTGGGGACACGATTGATCACTATTTGTATAAACAATTTATACTTGGAAACCTGAAGCGCAACTTAAAATTTTGCAATTTAAGGAAAATTGAGAAGATATAATTTATATAGAGGAGAATTGCAAGGAAAAATATAGGAAGACATCAATAAACATGCAGAATGTGTGCATTTGTCAAATGAGCTTCAATATAGGTAAGTGAGGTTTTTTTGGTTTTTGGCCGCCTCATTTTTGGTAGGAAAAATGAGGAGGCCAAATACTTGTTGGAAAGTAGGTGTCTAAATATACTAGAGAAACAGAGATCTGGGGGCAGAGATGCAGATCACTA
Source organism: Mustelus asterias (assembly GCF_964213995.1). Lineage (NCBI taxonomy): Eukaryota > Metazoa > Chordata > Chondrichthyes > Carcharhiniformes > Triakidae > Mustelus > Mustelus asterias. Next base: position 118,096,850 of record NC_135802.1, read on the forward strand.
AAGGTAGTGACGGGGATCATTAAAGCCATTTTAAAAAGCAACTCCTGAGATTTAAGGATAAAATTGAAAAGCGTTAAATGTGTACAGAACCTTGGTTAGAGAATTCTTGGAGTAATGTGAACAGTCCTGGTCTCTCTATTTATTAAAAACTGCATTAATGCACTGGAGAGAGTGTAAAAAAATTACCCTAGAATGATAAACGAACTGAGATTCTACGCATCAAGAACGTTTTTTCCCTTGAAGAGATAACCAGAACGGTGACGACATGAAAATATTTTTATAGTTTTATTAGAGTAAATGTGGAGAACATGTGTCTACTTCCACTGACCAGAACAAGATGTCATAAACATAAGTTATTTTAAATTCAGAAGTTTCAGGCAAAAACATTTATTCCGAGAATATTCAGAATGTGGAATTCATTACCATGAAGTATTTTAGAGGGAAATTAGATAAGTGTATGTAGGAGAAAAAAAATCAAAAGATATGTTGATTGGGGTAGATATAGTGGGATGGGAGGCCGTTCATGTGTAACACAAACACTGGCATGGGCCTATTGAGTCAAATAGTTTGTTTCTGTGCTTTGAATACTTTGTAGTATTATATTGGCTGACTAGCCTGGTGGATTAAAGCCATTATTAGGAATGTAGCACATTTCCGCTTGCATATTTGATTTAATCATACAGATCTAGTTTTACACAAGATACTGACATTGCAGTAACAAAACAAATGCTGAAGTGTAGTTTTTTTGTCTTTTAGGTATTAGCTGGAACAACAGAACTGAATTGAACTAGAGTTGGTTCAATGTGACAACAGAATACTATGAAATATGCTGGATGCCTATTTAATGATGATGATTATTCAGCCCAAATTAAAGATGAATTGAAATCAAAAGAACTTTATGGAAATAGTGAACTAATAATCATCTGAAAGAGAAAAAAAATGAACAATTGAAGTCATATCCCTCATTATTTCTGTTTCTTTCTAAATTTGACTTTGCAGATCTTTGGACACTTTATATGATTATTAGTGTTTTCAATGTACCTATTTTCTAAGTTTTTTTTGTTCTCTTCTTACATTATAGCTGAGTATGCCAAACAGTTGCTACACCAAAGTAAACTAAGGGTGTTTTGTCATCTGAGCGATCCAACATGCAGAACTACAGCAGCCCAAAAACCACTTGCATTGTATTCAACTTTTAATAAGGCAAAATGTCATAAAGAATGTTTTAAAAAAAGCATAATTCTTTCTCAGAATATTATTAATTGTCCATTGAGGTGAAGGTGCATCACAGAATTTGTAGTGGATTAGAATTTTTTAAATAAGATGAAGTCAAGGCCACACCAGAATGCAGGGAAATTTGCAGTGAGAACCCTAAACAATGGAAACTAGAAAGGTATGAGAGGCAAACTGGCTGTGGTAGATTGGAAGACTTAACTAAAAGATATGATTGTAGACAGGCAATAGCAAGCATTTTTTTAAAAATACATTCCTTTGAGACACAAAAACCATCAGGAAAAGTAATCCAACAAAGTGATGCTAACAAGAGAAGTTAAAGATTGTGTTAGGTCAAAGGAAGAAGCTAATGAAGTTGCTAAAGAAGCAAATCAGCCTGAGAATTGGAAACATTTTAGAATTCAGCAAAGGATGACGAAGAAGGGAAAATATAATATGGAAGTAAACAAGCAAGCAACATGTAAACGGACTGTATAAGCTTCTATAGGAAAGTAAAAATGAAAACATTAGCAAAGACAAAACTGGGTGCTTTACAGAGACAAGAGAATTTATAAGGTGGAATAAGGAAGTGACAGAAACTAAACAAATACTTTGCGTCTACCTTCACAGAGGAAGATGCAAGAAACCTCCCAGAAATGCTAGAGAACAAAGGGACGAGCAAGAATTAGGAACTGAAATTAATTAGCATTCGTAACAATGTAATACTGGAGAAAATAATAGAACTGAAAGTTGTTAAATCCCTGGAACTTATGATCTCCATCCCAATGTGATGAAAGAGATAGCTGTAGACATAGTGGATGTGTTGGTGGTCATCTTCCAAAATTCTATAGATTCTGGAATGGTTCCTGGAGATTGGAAGGTAGCAAATGTAACCCCACTGTTTAAGGAAGGAGGGAGATATTAAAGATATCACAGGATATGGGGATATTGCAGGAAAATGGCATTAAGGTAGATCAGCAATGATCTAGCTGAATGACGAAGCAAGCTCGTAGGGCCGAAACCGCCCCCCCCCCCTCCTGATGTTCCTAAAGCAGAGAAGAACATAACATTTCCCATGTTGCATTTAACTTCCCAAAAAAAATAAAGCCAATGTAGTTGGATTTTCAAATTACTGTCCTATGAGATCTCTTAACACCCAAGATTTCAATGATAGTTTTTTTTAGAGATTCCTTTAATTGGGAAATGAAAAGACTTTTTATGAATAATGTGGGCTGAATTGAATGTTGTTGTTTGTTTTAGAATGGTGATTGTCTCTGCTGCTGTGGTGGAATTTAACACAGCTGTCAAAATGTAAGCTGAGTTTTCAGAGCAGGTTGTTGCATGTGGATTGGCTTGTAGCCTCCTCAGTGATGAAAGCTTTTAATAATAAGGATCTATTTCACAGAGCCTCAACCAGGTAGGGGAAAGAACCTCAAGAAAGAGCTCAATGTGACGGGGATATGCGCCCTACTGAGTACCCTATTCTCTTGTTCTCAACTATGACTGCAGGAATGTAATCAAACAAAGTTGATGTTTTTTAAAGAGAATAGTGGTTTGCAATCTGTATAATCGCTAATAAAATTGTTACCCACAAACTAATCCTATTTACTGTGCTATAAATGTCGATGTGTGGGTCTGGAGATCTACCTCATCAGAGAATGGCTTCTGGCACAAGGATATGCAGAACAGGAAACAATTTAAGTAGCTTCCAGTGTTTTTTTGTGGTAACCATATATTCATGATTGCATGATCTTGTAATAAGGAGTAATATCCTTGTTAAGTATGATATCGTGATATCACTGATTGTAATTTACTTAAGAATATGCAATTGAAATCTCAAAATTATACTACATGTCAATTTTTAATTATTCCATGGTGGGCAGCACTGTGACACACAAAGTTCTCATGCTTTTCTTTAATTAGGGTTTGTGACATTTTTTCCACCAGCCTTAATCAAGTACATTCAGCCAGTCTTAGTGTCTCGCTCAGATCAGTATTCTCGCCGGAAAACAGTTGAAGAAATAAAGCAAAGAGCTCTGTCTCAGGGCAGATGGCCACAGGTGATTTTCAATTTTGTTCAAGTTTATACAAACTTTATTAAAATTTACAAAGTTGTATATGTGATGTGAATATATAAACTAAACTGGAATCACAACTGGTTGGGCAATGCCTGCAAAGGAAAACTAGGTTAATTTTGCATGTGAAATACCAAGTTTCTTTTCTGGATTTTATCAATCAGTGTTAATTTTTAATATTGTGTATTTGAAGCTTGATATTTCTCTCACTGCCTTGTGGAAGTATATTTTAAGGAACTGTGCTCTTCATGAACATAGGATGCAATTACTGCAACCAGATTGATCTAGCAAGCCACTCAGTTCAAGAGCAATTTGGGATGGGCAATAAATGCTTGCCAGAAACGCCCATATCCCATGAAAATTTTTTTTAAGACCTTTCGATTGCTAGAAAATGAGTTCATTGAAGTATAACTTGCAATATAAATCCAAAGTTGGGAATTAACCTAACCTTCTTTAAAAGCCAATTGCCTTACCACTGGTTTGATTTAACACCATGTGGAAAGTACCTTCAGTGCCATGTCAAAAGTACTCTTAGAAATTTATTTGAACTACCTAAAGTCGATTTTAATTCTTTTTCAAAACATTTAAATTCTGGTTGCCATTGGGATAGTTAGCAGCATTGCATCGACTGCACTTCTGAACAAGGATGAATGTTAAAACTTTAACTCATAATTCTCTTTACTGATATTAGAAGGCTTGCTGTATTTCCATTATTTGCTGTAATATTGCAGGCTTTCTCTGTAAACAAGGTATTCTGTGGTTGAAAATCATTCTGCAACTATCAGTCTGAGTGCTGCATTAAATACATCCCTCGAGCACAATATTGAGTTTCTGGAACATGTGACTTATTGATTTCAAGCAGTCTATAGTTTGTTTTAATTATTTGGACACCAAGGTTATACAGACTTTGTTTGGATTTCACTCTTTCAAACCACCAATATCTTGGATCACAAAATGTACTGACCTTTTGCTGCTGTAAAGGAAGTGTGGCTATTTGATTGAATGATATAAGTAGAGAAAGTTAGAGGGTGGGGATGAGGAGTGTCTTTAAAAATAACTTCATTTTCTCTGTTTGACAGTCCCATCAGAAAGCTTGAGAAGACCATATTTATTGTAGCAATCAATGTGTAAATTATTGAAGCTGTTAGGTCTTTGAAAATTGTAGATAGAAGGTGTAATAGCTTAGACTTCTTCCAAAGCTAAGCACCGAGTCCTATGGGCAAGTCATTGATCCAGTTGAACCAGAATATGTCTTTATCTGCCCAATAGTTGGGCAACTTTCAATGCACCTGGAGGGCAAACTGAGAATGATCTTTATTGTAGCTTGGCTCACTGGATACATTATATTTGATCTTCTTTGACATTGAGAAGTGGAAAATACTTTATGGCTTAGGTTAAAGTTTGCTGAAGAGATTTATTGAGCAGTAAAATGGCAAGTGGATTGAAGGAGTGGCACACTAAATTTGTAGTAGGTACAAGCGTAACATTCCTACCTTGGAATATAAAAAATGTTAATCATACTGACTGCGCTGAACTGTAGTGCAAATTGGCCTGGACTAAGGTCCCTGAATAGTGATTTTTATACTGAGGCATTATTTCGCTGACTGTAGTGTCTTTTGGGCTAACTTATCTTCTGGCAATCGACAGATAATTCAACTGAATAGGTCAGAATTTTCCAGCTCTTCACAGTGCCAGGGATCCGGGTTCTATTCCGGCCTTGGGTAACTGTGCGGAGTCTGCAAGTTCTATCCTGTGTGTGTGGGTTTCCTCCGGGTGCTCTGGTTTCCTCCCACAGTCCGAAAGATGTGCTGATTGGCCATGCTAAATTCTCCCTCAGTGTATCTGAACAGGTGTTGGCAACCAGGGAATTTTCACAGTAACTTCATTGCAGTGTTAATGTAAGTCTACTTGTGACACTAATAAATAAACTTTAAACTTCTTAAAAAAAACTTTAAACAATGTGATCATCTGGTCCCGCTCATGTGCACGGAAAATCGAATGGCTCGGCAGTCCCACTGCAGGAAAATCCTGGCCATAGGTTGAGAACAATTATATTTTGTAAATAATAAGGAACTGAAGAACTTTAAATGTCTAAAATGCTAAACATGAATAAAACCTGTTTGGTGCTTGTATTTGAATTAAATGTAGCTTTGCCTCCTCCATTTGAGATCTGGTTATCTATACTCAGGATTCATTGTATTTAAACAAGCTGTACCCTTTTTGATCTCTTTTGAAGTTCTATATACACTATGATAAAGAACAATGACAAGAAAAATGTTACATTTTTGTCACATTGGGGTCAAAAAGTGCAACTTTATAATTTGGTTAAAGGTTCCTAATGGCAGGCTGATACAGAAGGTGAAGTCATATGGAATCCGGAAGGTGAGCTGGTAAGATGGATACAAAACTGGCATGGGCATAGAAAGCAGAGTAGCAGTGGAAGATTTTTCTACCTGGAGGTCTGTGACAAGCAGTGTTCCACAAGGCTTTTTGCTGGGACCTCTGTTATTTGTAGGAGGAAAATGTAGGTGGTCTGGTTAGTAAATTTGCAGAAGACACAAAAATTGGAGGAATAGCGGATAGTGAGGAAGATTGTCAGAGGATACAGCAGGATATAAGTCGGCTGGAGACCTGGATCAAAAGATGACAGAATTTTAACCCAGGCAAATGTGAGGTGATGCAATTTGGGAGGTCCACTGCAGAAGGAAAGTATACAGTAAATGGTAGAGCTCTCAGAAATATTAGCAGAAATATTTGAGGGAGTTTGGTGTGCAGATCCACAGTTCCATGAAGGTAGCAACTTGGGTGGACAAGGTGATCAAGAAGGCATATGGCATTCTGGCTTCAGTCACGGCGCTAAGTATAGGAATTGGAAAATCATGTTTGCAGCTGTACAAGACTTTGGTTAGGATGCATTTGGAGTATTGTGTACAATTCTGGTCGCCACACTACCAGAAGGATGTTGATGCATTGGAAAGGGTGCAGAAGAGATTTATCAAGATGTTGCCTGGTTTGGAGGATATGGCCTATGAAGAAAGTTTGAACAAACTTGGATTGTTTTCATTGGAGCATCGGGAATGAGGGGGGACCTGATAGAGGTTTACAAGATTATGACAGGCTTGGATAGAGTGGATACTCAGCCTTTTTCCCAGGGTCGAAGGGTCAATTACTCAGGGGCATAGGTTGAAAGTGAGAGGAGGAAAGTTTAAAAGAGATGTTAGGGGCAAGTTTTTCTCGGAGGGTGGTGAATGCCTGGAAAGCACTGTCAGAGGAGGTGGTGGAAGCAGATTCTATAACAATGTTCAAGAGGCATCTGGATCAATACATCAATTGGCAGGGAATAGAGGAATATGGACCATGTCGAGCCAAGAAAATATTAGATTCGAGAGGCATCTGTGTCAGCACAGACCTGGTGGGCTGAAGGGCCTGTTCCTGTGCTGTACTGTTCTTTGTTCTTTAAAATGTCCTTCATAATTATGAGTAACACAGAGATGCACTTTTGTGCTCTTTTTAGTGCTAAGAAATTGGGCATTCTCCCACTTAGACATCGGCTGTAAGTGTCAAGGAGCCCTAGGTTTTGCATGTTTAAATGTAATATATAGCATGACAAATGTAGAGCAGGGCTCTCTGCTTTGCCCTCTTAATCTTGGGTATCATTTGCTTCATCAATGTGCTGTCTTTCTCCCAATAACAAATGTACTCTAACCTGTGAGATGGGCAGATTGTAGATAAGGAACTGGTTCCTGCATAAAATGAATTTGAGCACTAACAACCCAAGAATGGAAATTGGCATGGCCACCTGTTTTGGCTAAATTCAAATCCACTACCTAGAGGTCAGGATGCTAAATTACTGAATCGCCTTTTCCTAAACTGTATTTTTTGCTGAAGTATGCTTCACCTTTATTGTGAATTATCCTGCTAACAATTTTTTTTATCTGTGTATTTTTAAAACTTTTTCAACTTACCACATGCTTATTTGGAAATAGTGAATGCACTTACAAAGATAAATGATTCTGGTGCTTTTGTTTTTGAAGAAGTGGTTGTTAAATAATGTGTGCATTCTGTTGAATGGTTCATGATCTTAATTCTAGGTAATGATATTCCCAGAGGGCACATGTACAAATAGATCCTGTCTGATCACCTTCAAACCTGGTAAGGCTATAATTTAATTTTTCATCAGAGTTTTAATAAAAGCATAATTGACCGATAGAATATTTAAAATGTGACTACTTGAACTGTGAATCACTTATCATAGAAAATCATAGAAATCATAGAAACCCTACAGTGCAGAAGGAGGCCATTCGGCCCATCGAGTGTGCACCGACCACAATCCCACCCAGGCCCTACCCCCACATATTTTACCCGCTAATCCCTTTAACCTACGCATCTCAGGACTCTAAGGGGCAATTTTTAACCTGGCCAATCAACCTAACCCGCACATCTTTGGACTTAGCCGTATAATTTTTGGGTAGTACTGGAGAGAATATTTCAATTGGCTTAACATTAGATTTGAGGTGTAACTGATTACAATTCTATCACTATTGGTAGAAAAAATTGAGCTGAATTAGGAATACCATGTTAGCATAAATTATTACATAGCTTATTTTTTGGATACAGTATTTAACATATTAACATAATAAGCCACTTAAAATAACTTCTGATTTTAGGATTTATAAATTGTGTTTATAATAGCCCACAGTTTATCTACATTTGGTGATGCTCACAGCTTAAAGCAGTTTTGTAAATACTGCAGTTTACCTTACTGAATACTTTAAACTAGTGTTTCCTGGCCATTTATTGTATGGAACAACTTCAGGAAGTAGTAGAGTCTTAGGAACTCTAAAGCTGTGAAAACCCCCTCCATTTCAGAGCAGTTCAACAGCAACTGGAATGAAATACTCAATGCACAAATTCATACACTTTTAACTAAATATGGAATTCCTGTTTCTGTCCTTCTTCCTCACCCACTGAAACATAGGAAGAAACAGGCCATTCAGCCCCTGGAGTCTATTCCACCATTCAATTAGATCATGGCAGTTCTGTATCTTGACTCCATCTAGCCACCTTGGTTCCATATTCCTTAATCACACCAAACAAAAGTGCATTAGTCTCAGTTTTGAAATTATTAATGAACCTAGGCTCAATGACTTTCCAGAGAAAACTTCCTGATATCACTACTGCATGGTCTAGCCCGAATATCGATGCCCCTTTGTTCGGTCTACTCTTTTGAATCCCTTAATCACCTCAGTTTGATCATCTTTTAATCTTCTAAACTCAAGGGGCTACAAATCTAGTCTATGCAATCTGTCCTCAAATTTAACCTTTTCAACCCTAGTATCATTCTGGTGAATCTACTGCAACCCCCCCTGAGGCTGGTGTACCCTTCGGGGTGCAGTGCCTGGAACTGAATGCATGTGCGAGGTGCATTCTAAGTAGAACTTGATACAATTATAGGATGACTTCCATCCCTTTGTTTTCCAGCCTCCTTGACATGAAGGCGAACATTCTGTTACCCTTTTTAATTATTTTTTGATTGACCCTGTCCATCAGTCTTTTCAGTTCTGATGAAAGGTTTTAAAACTGAAATGCTAATTTTCTCTTTCCAGAAATGCTGTGTAACCTGAGTACCAGCATTTTATGTTTCTATTTCAGATTTACAGCAACTGCAGTACCTTCCACCATCCCGTCTCCCCTGCAAGGTGGCATCAATGTGTTTGCTGTCCACTAGTGTCTTGTGTATCCCACTGTTCTACCCAGTCTCTAAATTATTTGAGTTGTCAGACTCTGAGCTAGTCCTGCGACAGTGGTAGCAATTGATGCAGTGCCTTCTTCCTTGGACTTGTTTTTCAAGGAGCATAATGGCTCTTCCTATCATCATCCATTTTCTCCAGGGAACAAGGTGGACTTTGCTCCTCGGAAACTGCAGTGATAAAGCTAGAAGGTAGTGTGTGTGCCTAGTACAACAGGGCGTGGGTGAGGAGATCATACAAAGTTTTTGAGTACTGATGGGTTTGGAGGATTAAGGATCATAGATGTTTATGCTTAAAGAAGCTGTAGTCATAGCCACATATCTTTGTGGTGTGTGCCCTATTCATACTGTGGCCACAGCATCTGCCATTCCTCTCCCCACTAATGTCAGCACCAACTCCTTAAGGGAAGTACTCTCATGGGATCCTGCCTCCACATGCATTTTATCCTGGAAGAAAAGATTATGAAGTAGTTTATTGGTAGTTGTATTTATTTGCTTGTGTGTATTTGAGGGAGTCTTCTGAATGAACCATTAAATCTAGGCCTTGTCAGTTTACTAAGGAAAAAGTGTAATTATTTTTTCTTGTTGCGACATCATTTTAATGCCCTAAACTTCACATGACCCCAGAGTAAACAAATTGGGGGATATGAGAATTGTTGAGGCCATGAGGGAGGTAAGTGATCTTCAGCTGCTGAGCAGGGTGAGGTTGGGCTTCATCTGTTACTGGTATTATTTCCTTCCTGCAATGCAAGAATATGCTTTATGTACAGCACAACATAGTTATCGTTTCTGCACTTCACACTTCTGCACTTTTTGTAATGCTTGGCTGTAATTAGGAAGTTTAATCCAGTATGCTTAATGCAATCAATAGAATTCTGCAATTGCCCAGTTCAAATCTAGCCTCCCCACACACATCAGTTCTGAGTAAACTGTAGACGTAATTTGACTAAGCCTTATCTTTCTAAGACTAAAACCTTTTTTAGCCACATCCACCAATTGAACAACAGCGAGGATTTAAAGGGGCCTTGCAGTTGGGAAATCTTGACATAAAAGATTCCATTTAAAAAAGAGTTTAAAGAGGGTTTTAGTGTCCTGAACAATCATTATTCCCCCAGTCAATATAACATAACAAACTATTTGGTCATTTAGAAACCCTACAGCACAGAAAGAGGCCATTCGGCCCATCGAGTCTGCACTGACCACAATCCCACCCAGACCCTACCCCCATATCCCTATATATTTTACCCACTAATCCCTCTAACCTATGCATCTCAGGACACTAGGAGGCAATTTTAGCATGGCCAATCAACCTAACCCGCACATCTTTGGACGTGGGAGGAAACCGGAGCACCCGGAGGAAACCCACTCAGACACGAGGAGAATGTGCAAACTCCACACAGACAGTGACCCAAGCCAGGTCCCTGGAGCAGTGAAGCAGCAGTGCTACCCACTGTGCTACTGTGCCGCCCGGTACGGTCATTATTACATTGTGCCTGGTCATTATTACATTACTGTTTATGAGAGTTTGCTTTATGCAAATTGTCTGCCATGTTTCCAACATTACAAGAGTGATCTCAGAAATGTACTTAGTTGGCTGTAAAGTACTTTTAGGCTTGGGTCCTGATGTAGTAATTTAGTTTAAAGTTTGTTTATTAGTCGCTTACATTAACACTGTAATGTAGTTACTGTGAAAATCCCCTAGTCCCCACATTCCGGCACCTGCTTGGGTACACTGAGGGAGAATTTAGCGTGGCCAATCCATCTGGCCAGCACATCTTTTGGAATGTGGGAGGAAACCAGAGCACCTGGAGGAAACCCATGCAGACACTGGGAGAAGGCGCAGACTCCGCGCAGACAGTGACCCAAGCAGGAATAGAACCTGGGTCCCTGCCGCTGTGAGGCAACAATGTTCACCACTTGCCACAGTGCCGCCCTGTGTGGTGATAAGTGCTATAGGAATGCAAGCCTTATATGGGTGGCAAAGTTGAGATATCTGTCTGAAGTGGAAGCTTTGCCCATGAAGGATGCAATAACCTAATTTATATACAAGCAAGTTTATAGCTAGATGTAGGATGAGGTTTGTGTGGTTGCGAAACAATTCACGTATGGTTGTTGAGAAGTCTGTTTGAGATAGAATCCTACTTTGGCCATTTACATTAAATATTTTGTGCTGTTGGAACCATGTCATGGGAGAGGAGCTCCTGGCTGGGGCCTCCTCCCACATTAGTTGTCTCTGTGGCCTTGTTCGCCTCCTGTTGGTACATGGCTTCCCCAATCTGTTGTACCTTTTCTACCAAAACCTCTGGTGCTGCCCCTAAGCACCTGCAAGCCCTTTTCATCCGTCCCTCAGCCATCTTGACAAGTTCCTTAAAATGCAATCCAAACCTTCACTGGAAGTGCATGCACAACTTCAGGTACATTTAAATCATGGTACTGTTATGAACCCCCACTGATGTTGCGTGCAAGACTTAAATACTGGTTTTGTATGAAGTATTTTTTTGGGCATAAGCGAAAAACATTTGCAGAAGCAGTAAGAACTCAGACCTCTCTCTCGATAACTAAAAGTATTTGTTAAAGTGGGAAAAAAAATAATAAAACACTACAAAGAACTATCTTGTGTTTTACAAATTAACTTCGTCCTTCAAAGACTGAAAACCCAAAAGTTTATGTTTCTCTTGTGGTGACCCCTGTTTCCCAAACAACAACCATAAATCATAGAAACCCTACAGTGCAGAAAGAGGCCATTCGGCCCATCGAGTCTGCACCGACCACAATCCCCACCCAGGCCCTACCCCCATATCCCTACATATTTATCCACCAATCCCTCCAACCTATGCATCCCAGGACACCAAGGGCAATTTTAGCATGGCCAATCAACCTAACCCCCACATCTTTGGACTGTGGGAGGAAACCGGAGCACCCGGAGGAAACCCACGCAGACACGAGGAGGATGTGCAAACTCCACACAGACAGCGACCCAAGCCGGGAATCGAACCCAGGTCCCTGGAGCTGTGAAGCAGCAGTGCTAACCACTGTGCTACCGTGCCGCACTTGTATGTTGGTCAGATCTAGCCAGTGATTACCGCACCACACAGCTTAAGTGACTAGGAATTGGCTAGCTTGCCTTCAGCCCTTCCTCTCTAGCTGAGCTGTTTACTGAGGATGGCTGCTTTTTCTTGCTGCTGCTTCTTTCAACACCTCATCTGTGTCTAAATACTTCCTGGCCCACAGCATTCTGATTACTAATCGTATCAGTTGCAAAGAACACCCTGTTCTCTATTCTTTCCTTTCTCATTGGTGCTGAACAGACATGATTTACAAAATACATGGCAGTTTGATTGAGCTTGTGCAAAAAAATTCATTTCAATAACATCCTTCCATTTTGTGACAATACTCAACAGTTAATCCTAATATTGCAGACCAAATCCAGACTTTTTAAATAGATGTGTTTTATTTGCATACCATCATTTGACGCCTATTTCCACCCTTTTGAAGTAACCTCCACTAATTTTACAAGGATAGTAGGGTTTAAATGAAATATAATGACTGCATGCACAAGATTCTGTATTGTACTTGTGATAGTGATGTTATACTATGCTTGTACATATGAATTAATTTGTAATGAGTGGGTCACATCAACTGAAAATGTAATAAAGGTCTTGTCCAAGTGAGATTTGGTGAGTTGGTTTTTGGCCAAAATTCCCTTTTATTTAGCAATTTTCTCCATTAACTTGGATTGGTAGAGTTTGTTAGTGGTATTCTTGTACAGGAACACACACTTGTGGCAATTTGATCTATGATGTTTACTTTGCGATAACCTGCACGTTGATAAGGGCTTTATTGTTGATTCTAGTTATTAAAGCTGCTGAGGAAGCTGCACTTGAGTAGCTATTCATGACCTATTGACTTAATTATTTGATTAAATACCGATCACTAATACGTTGATTTTCTTTTTCAAATGAGCTGCTGTGTATAGATGTTACTGCGTCTTGTTCTTTGTTGGTATTTCACAATGTTTTCAGTAAGTCACAGATTAATATAGTAATGAAGCTGTCAGAAATGCACAATTAAACTAAAAAAATGTCATTCTTGATTTGTATATTCAGTTGACAAATACAAGACTACCCACTAATTTCATTAGAGGAGATTTAATTTTGGGATAAATAGGATCTTTGGGAATCAAGTGCCTTTAAATCTTAATATTACCTGTATTTGTTTTTAACCGTAGTTATTTTCTATATTTCTATCCCGATTCTCAAAAAGCAGTCAATTTTAATACTCCTGTGCATAATTGTTTAAACCACTATTTATCACATTATGTAAAGTTTGAAAGATAAGAGATCCTAGTTTTGAAAGCTTCCATATATGGTTAGCTGAATCTATGAGATGCCACTTAGCCTGACTATTGACCACCTTACTAACTGCTCAACCCAGTTGATGAACCCAGCAACCACAAGTCAGTTCGCTTGGTGGTGGAGATGCTTTGAGAAAATAATCTGGGACAAAATTGATTGCCACTTGGAAAAATATAGTTTAATAAATGAAGCTCATGTTATTCAAGTTCAGTTTTAAGTTAAGAAGTAGACTGCATCTAGCTGTGGTGCTAACCCCGAGTCAAAAACCCCTATGTCCATTCAGTATCTAGGCTCACACTTGAATAAAGATTTGAACGAGGCACTGAAAGGCAGTTCTACCTTTATCTTCCCAGTAAAGAGTAAGGAGATGTGGTGACATGCTGACGTCACTGGACAAGTAATCCGGAAACCCAGTGTAATGCTCTGGGAACCTGAGTTTGAATCCCACCATGGCAGGTGTTGGAATTTGAATTTGATTTAAAAATCTGGAATTAAAAGTCTAATGATGATCTATGGAACCAGTGTCAATTGTCGTTAAAAACCCATCTGGTTCACTAATGTCCTTTAGGAAAGGAAATCTGTCATTACCTGGTCTGGACTAAATGTGACTCCAGACCCACAACAATGTGACCCTTAGCTGCCTTTTGCAATGAATAGGTGGAGATCAGAGAGGGAAAAATGATGGTACAATTATTGTTTCATATTTTCATTTCAGGTGCATTCATTCCTGGAGTGCCTGTGCAACCTGTAGTCTTGCGTTATCCCAATAAAATGGTGAGTGTTTTATAAAATATGCGAAAAGCTGAATTTTTAAATCCACATTACATTTGTCATGATTACATTCTTAGTATCTGGTTATCTAACGTAAATTGTTATATCAAATCATTGTACGATTATATTTAAATAAGGTTTTACTAACTGAAATCTGTTTTGTCTGAGTATTTTTCTGAGCCCAGAAAATGCCGTCCTTGATTCTTGGACGAGCATTGCCTATTTCATACTGAGAATCCATTGTGTGCGTCCACTTTAAAAAATATTGTTGTACGTTGCAAAATAGATACGTGAAACATAATGTCCTAATTCTGTGTCCTAAAAAGCCCTAGAAAATGCACTATTTTATTAGGGTTTTCCCTAACTATGGGTTCTTTGCTAATTGGACTGAATCTTTCCACAGTCTTTCTACAGAGGCAGGTGAATAGACAGATGATTAATTCAGTATGTTTAGTTTTTGCATCCTTTTTCAGGTTTCCCAGGAACCCAAAATTCTAACAGTGCCTTAAACGTCCAGAAAATATATTTCATATATATTTTCAAAGGAAGCATACAAATGAAAGAAAAGTTGGATCCTATGGTAGCCCCAACAACCAATAGTCCTTTCATGACTAAATAGTAAAATGAAGCCATCAAAAAAACAAAGGGGGTGATTTAATGGCCCCGTTTCACACAGTTGCAAATCTCGTTATGGCCAGAAAGTCTTGAGAAAGGACCATAATGGAATTTACACCAGGAGGATCTCACTCTCACTGCTGTCCCTCCCACCCCGACAAAGACATCATCAGGATCATGCCCAACACGGGCATGAACCTGAATACCATTCATTTAAATGTATTTAAGTATTCAAAACCAGCTTAATTTAAACAAATTCTTTAAAAAGGCACCCCGATCTCCATGCGCATCACTTGCTGGTGTCTTCAGGCTCCACCCCTCACATTGAGGGTGCAAAATACACCCCCCGCTTTAAAATGGCAAAGTGTAAGAATATCTGGATGGAAATCCTGTTTCTTTGGGCAGTAACACACTGGTCTTCAGGACCTACACTTTTGCCATTTTTTGGGAAAATTCCACCCGAAGTATCACCATACAAGAGGAAAGGCTAAATTGGAATTTTACATTGGTTTGATCATGCAAGAGATCCTTGAGCATCAAAACAAAATAACAATCTTCATAAATGAGTAAGCAACACCTGCCACCGTTCTTAAAAATATGAAAAATACAATTGTTCACAATTTTTGCTTAAGATTCTTTTTGCCTAAACCAGGTACACCATTTCCTACATTTTCCTTGGGTTCATGAATCACACCTGTAAAACCTTGTTCCCTACAATATTCAGAACAAAATCAATAAACTTAATCATTCCAGCTAAGCCCCGATCATACTAAGATTGTCAGCCAGAGTAGACAAACCTCAGTGAAATAGAGTGAGAACACAATCAAGAAGGAACTCGGAACTTGAGTATTGCTGAAAAAAGGCACTTTGTTGAAGCTTTTTATTATGTACTCATCAGGGCGATAGCAACAATACCAATGTTAGAGAAGACAACAACTTTATACTGTATGAGAAGAGAGTGCTGAGTCGTTGGCAAGTGGATACTGAATTGAGAGTCCGAGAGAATGCACCAAATAATGATGACTGACAGTTAACTGCCAAACATTGTTTGAAAATTTTAAACCAGGCAGTTTGATTCTGGTCACAGCATTGCCCTGAGGAGTAAAAAAGAGTCAACTCCCACTTCCCAACCAATCAGCACACTCTTCTCATTCCGTATAAAGTTGTTTCCCCAGCAATGGTATTCTTGTGATCATTCTGATGAATGCAAGATGAAAAACTTTGTCAAAATGTCTTTTTTTCAGCAATACTAAAGACATTTCTATTTGGTCCTTCACAAACAATCAAAGGGATTCTGATTGCTTTACTTACCTTAAAACAGGGGCTCAAGACAGAGTGGCATAGTGGCACAGTAGTTAGCACTGCTGCCTCACAGCGCCAGGGACCTGGGTTCGATTCCCGGCATGGGACACTGTCTGTGTGGAGTTTGCACATTCTCCCTGTGTCTGTGTGTGTGTGTTCTGGGTGCTCCGGTTCCCTCCCACAGTGCAAAGATGTGCGGGTTAGGTGGATTGGCCATGATAAATTGCCCCTTAGTGCCAGGGGGACACGCTAGGGTAAATGCATGGCGTAATGGGAATAGGGCCGGGTGGGATTGTGGTCGGTGCAGACTCGATGGGCCGAATGGCCTCCTCCTGCATTCTATGATTCTATACATTATCACAGAATATCCCCACAATGTGCCAGACCTATAAGTTGCTTTTTGCCATATTGCCACACAAGAATCCCAATAGAGGTTCCTTGCCTTCTGTTTCAAACAAATTGTTCTCCTATTGCTTTTCCTTGGCACTTAAGGTTTTTAACTGTGTATTTGAATAATCACAATAAACAGCAGAATGCTGTGACTCCCATCTGTACATGAAGAGATATTATTTTCAAGTTCTAAGTTTGTTATTATACACGTCAAACTTTGGAGCATCATAAGACATGAAGTTCTAGGTTTTCCTTTTGTAAAATATTTTTTCAGCACAAGAAGCCATGCAATCAGTCACTTAGTCTCATTAGTCCCTTCCCCCTTATCTAAGCACTTATTTTTCTTATTTATTTCCCTTTAAAAAGCTGTATTGAATTTTGTTGTTTACTGTTTCTTGTAAAACATTCCATCTTCCAACAACTTCTTCCACATATATGTAAAAAGAAAATCCCATAATTTCTCCCTTTGTTGCTTTGATCATGATAAATATGAACCACCTAGTTGTAAAAGCACTGATCAATGAAAATAAATTTCTCCTGTTTTATCAAAACTCCTTATAGTTACCAATCCATCAGATCTCTTCATAACCTTACATTCCGGTGGAGAAAAAGCTTCAACCTTGGTATTATCTTGGTAAATCTAATCTGCTTAAAGTTCACATTCTTCCCAAAACTAGACACCAATTTGATTTCAACTTTACCTTAGGATCGCCGCTTCAGCCAACGCCCAATTGCAGAATGCACAGTTCCCCCCACCACAGGGCCCCTCTTGGCACTGCCAAGGTGCCAGGGTGCCTGGTGGGCAGTGTGCCAGTACTGCCAGGGGCACTGTTTCTTTTCCCCCACCCCCACCCCAACCCCTCAGGGGGCCTCAATGGCCTTCAGTCCCACCAATGAAGCCATGATGTCAGGTCCTTGTTGGTGGGGACCACACATGATCCTCGCCGATGAGGACGTCCACCAGCGAGGCCGTTAAGTCAAGTGAGCCTAGACGATTCTGTCCTGGGTGCTCCAATCGCATCAAAATAAATACTTAAATATTTAAATCAGCCTTGCGCCCACAGTGCAGGGCCAGTAAGATCGCAAGTGGCAGGAAACCAGGCACGAACCCGGTTTTTCACCTCTCTCACTAACGTACCTGCTCGCCACGCTGATCAGCATGACAAGCCGGTAAGGTTGCCCCCTATAAGTTTAGCACAGCTTCAACCATTAATTATTAATCAATTATTTTTGATTTTGAAATCTGTCAGAGCATCCCACGGAATTATCCAAGTGTTTTTTACTTTTGGACCAATAAGTTGACGGTCCATTGAATACATCGCCATATAAGTCAGAATTATAACCTTATTTTAACTGTATTTGGATATATGAAGAGTTCTTGTATTTGTCTAGACAGAGCAGTTAAGGCAGCCTTCACAGACTTCCCCCTTGATTTAAATTCATACCAAAGGTAGATAGTTTTGAGAGTTGAGATTATACAGTTACCTCCTGCTTCTAAGTGTGTTCTACTTTAGTACTTTCCCAAGATGTGGAAAAAGGTTAAAAATGCATTAGTTATAAGATTTTCTTTTGTTGATTGACGTGCATCCTTTTGCACCCTAAGATTATCTATGCAATCTTGCAAGGGTTTAGTTGGGGAGTGAAATAAGTGGTTAGTTTTTAACTTCAAATTAAAATAGACTATTTCTAAAATCCTGCTGTTTCACAGGAGTCCACATGAATGCCATCTGTTGGCATA
Organism: Mustelus asterias; assembly: GCF_964213995.1. Taxonomy (NCBI): domain Eukaryota; kingdom Metazoa; phylum Chordata; class Chondrichthyes; order Carcharhiniformes; family Triakidae; genus Mustelus; species Mustelus asterias. Next base: position 118,115,057 of record NC_135802.1, read on the forward strand.
GACTTGTAGCTGAACTTATTCCATATGTGGCTTCCACTGAACAAGCTAGGTTATATTCCTGTGAGGGATGTATCTTATTCGAAAGATGAAAAATCTTCTGTTTATCTAAATCTGCTTTCCAGTTCGAGGATAGTTATCATCAATTAAATGGAAAACTCAAGTCAAAAACTATTTTGACGAAAATAGGGAAAAAGAGGAATATGAGTGACTAAGTCATGAATAGGCTATTGCAGCCTTGTCTTTCCTTCATTGTTTGCTATTTCACCGTTACTTAACTTTTCAGAACGGTATTATTTTGACATGTCACATTCTAGTATTGCGCTCTCTTTTTTCTTCATACCTTGGTTTCTTAATGAAGTTGAAATGAAATGTATCATGTTTCATGGACCCCTGCTTTGCTGGCTTTTTATGCTGAGTGAGGTTTTTCATGATCATTTAGTAATTGACTGATTAGATATGTTACATTAAACATTTTATTTATAAATATGACCACAGGTAAAGAGAGACCTAGGGTGATCTGATTTAAAGAAAAAGTCATCCAAGCCAATTTTATGTTCCTTTTAAAGAGTAGAACTTCCTTTTAATTTGCTTGTAACTTGAGGACCATTTTGACTATCATGTCTGTTATAGTTTATCTTTTGTATGGTGTCCTGTACACCTTGGTGAGTAACGTCCTATTGTTTGAGTTTGCGGACCAGAATAAACCATTATTTTACTCGTCAAATTGATGACAGTATTAAATGTTCCTAAATTTCCTTATTGAGGTCATTAACTTTACACCTTGGTTCAGTAATGTCCTTTAGAGAAAGCAAACTGCCACTCTTTCTTAGACTGGCCTACGTGTAACTCCAGACCCACAGCAATGTGGTTAACTCTTAGATGCCTTCTGAAATGACCCAGCAAGCCACTCGGGTGCATAAAACCATTACAAAGTCTGCAACAAAAAAAAAAACTGGATGGGCACCCTACATCAACCTAGGTGCTGGAAATGACAATGACACATCTAGCTCTGTCTACCCTGCAAAGTCCTCTTTTCTAACATAGAATCATAGAATCCTAGAGTGCAGAAGGAGGCCATTCAGCCCATCGAGTCTGCATTGACAATAATCCCATGCATGTGCCCCAGCTAGTCTCCCTGATACTAAAGGGCAATTTAGCATGGCCAATCCACCTAACCCGCACATCTGGGCGCTTATGCCAAAACTGGGAAAGATGTCCCACATACTAGTGAAGCAACAGCCCGACATTGTCATACTTACAGAATTAATACCTTACAGATAATGTCCCGTGCACCATCATACCTGGATATATCCTGTCCCACCGACAATATTGATTTCGGATCCCATTAAGGCTCATGCCATGAGGTTCAATTTGTCCAAGGAAACCTACTGCTGCTTGCCACCTACTGTCCCCCTCAACTGATGAGTGAGTACTTCTCCACATTGAACACCATTTGGAAGAAGCGTTGGGGGGGTGGCAAGGACACAGCGTGTACTCTGAGTGGGGCCTTCAACAAAAGTAGTTCGGCAGCACCACTGACTGAACTGGCCAAGCCCTAAAGGACTGCTAGAGGTTGGAAATTGGTGGGGGAAATAACAAGAGGGAAAAACATACTTGACCTCATCCTCGCCAATCTACCTGTCACACATGCATCTGTCCAAGACGATGTTGGTAGGAGTGACTACCACATAGTCTGGGGAGACAAAGCCCATTTTCACATTGAGGACATCTTCCATCATGCTAAATGTGATGGATTTCAAACAGATCTAGCAACTCAAAACTGGGGCATCCATGAGGTTCTGTCAGCCATCATCTGCAGTAGCAGCAGAATTATATGCAACCACAATCTGTAACCTCATGGCCTGTCATATCCCCACTCTACCATTCCCATCAAACCTGGTTCATTAAAAGGTGCAGGGGAGCATGACAGGAACAGTACCAGGCATACCCAGATGAGGTGTTAATCTAGTGAAGTTACAAGGCAGCACTACTTGCATGCCAAACAACAAAGGCAGCAGGCAAACGACAGAGCTAACAATCCAAAAGCCAACAGATTAGGTCCAAGCACTGCAGCCCTGTCACATTCAGTCATCAATAGTGGTGCACACTAAAAGAACTAACTGGAAGCACAAACCTAGAAATGCAGTGACAGATCTGACCTGACCAATTATTGCCCCTTCACTTCTCTCTCAAGCATCAGCAAAGTAATAAAGTCTCATCGTAAGTGCTATCAAAAGGCATCTACTCAGCATTAACCTGTTCACTGACCCCTAACCTGGGTTCCACTAGTGCCAGTCAGCTCCTAACTTCATTATACCCTTGGTCCAGACATGGACAAAGAGCTGTACTCGAGGTGAGTGACTGTCCTTGACATCAAGGCAGCATTTGGCTGTGTGTGGCAAGGAGCTCTTGCAAAACTGAAATCAATGGGAATCGAGTGAAGCTCTCCACTGTTTGGAGTTCATAGAATCGTAGAATCCCTACAGTGCAGAAGGAGACCATTTGGCCTATCGAGTTAAGACCAACAACAATCCCACCCAGGCCCTATCCCTGTAACCCCACATATTTATCCTGTTAATCCCCTGACAGTAAGGGGCAATTTAGCATGGCCAATCAACCTAACACACATACCTTTGGAGTTGCACAAAGGAAAATGGTTGTTGGAGGTCAATCATCTCAGTCCTTGGACATCGCTGTGTGAGTTCCTCAGGATACTGTCTGCGGCCCAGCCATCTTCAGCTGTTTCATCAGTGACCTTTCCTCCATAAGATCAGAAGTGGGGATGTTTGCAGATGATTGTACAATGTTAACCATTTGCCACGCCTCAGCTTCTGAAAGTCTGTGCCGTATGCAGCAAGACCTAACAGCATAGATACTTGGACTTGTAATGGTAGATAACATTCATGCCACGCAAGTGCCAGGCAATTGCCATCTCCAGCAAGAGAGAATCGAAGCATCTTTCCTTGGCATTCAATGACATTGCTATCACTGAATCCCCCATTATCAACATTCTGAGGATTACCATTGACCAGAAACTTACTGGACCAGCCTTATAAATACTGGGCTACAAGAGTAGGTCAGAGTCTGGAATTCTGCTGCGAGTAATTCATCTCTTGACTCCCCAAAGCCTGTCTACCATCTACAAGATACAAGTCAAGAGTGTGATGGAGTACTCTCCACTTGCTCAGATGAATACAGCTCCAATAACACTCAAGAAGCACAACATCATCCAGGGCAAAGCAGCCTGCTTCATTGGCACCCCATCTGTCCCTATCACTATTCACTCCCTGTGCAACCAACACACAGTGGCAGATGTGTTTACCAGCTATAAGATGCACTGCAGCAGCTTTCCATGGCTCGTTCAGCAGCACCTTCCAGACCCATGACCCCTACCACCTGGAAGGACAATGTCTGAACACCATCAACTGCAATTTCCTCTTCAAACCACACGTCATCCTGATTTAGAACTATGTCACTGTTCCTTCACTGTCACTGGGTCAAAATCCTGGAATTCCCTAACAGCACTGTGGGTGTTCCTACAACACATCGACTACAATGGTTCACGAAGGCAGTTTACCACCATCATCTGGAGGGCAATTAGCGATGGGTAATAAATACTGGCCGAACCAACAACGAACAGAAAAAATGTCGTGCTCTATTTAAATCAAGTGAATGGATGTTTTATGAAGAAATTCAAAGTTAAATCATTTTGCAGGAACACAGCCACAAATCCTTTTCTAATCCAAGAAAATATTTAGAGTTGTTTAATATGTTATATAGCCATAAAATAATCTCCAGTTCATCTTGTAAACATTTGGCTTGTGCTGGTGATTTTTTTTTTAAACAAATGTTGCAATGCTGTGCATCATACCAGCTGGACTTTAATATCTGGCTGTTTCATTGATCAAGAATTGTTTTAAGCTGATGAATAATAGCATGCATTAAACCAAGGCAGCTAAGCGGATTGAAATTTCTTGACTTTTGCTGTTGAATCTACTAAAATTACCCCGGCTGAAATCAAATCTGTGGAATGTAGATATCAAGCTTTGAAATACCTTGCAGTGCACTGTGGCTATTTTGGATCATTCTTGACTGTCGTATAGCTCCTAGCTTCCTCCATCCTAAGGATTGGATTTTACATATATTACTGCAAAAAATATGCATCTGTTTTCTTAAAGTTATAGGTAATTCTGATAACTAAGTGAATTTCTATAGTAACATTTGCAACCATATAATTGCTGCTTTCGTCTGAAAATTAAACTAATTTAGCTGCCAGTGAGTTTTGAAAAGTGTGATTCTCGCTGGCACGGTGGTGTTTGCAATTTTGGACCAGGCCTACTGATGCGGTGAATATGCCAGTGATGCAGAACATGCACGGAAAGCCAGGAAGCTCATCTTAATACATTAGCATCTCATATAGAGCTTTACTTGCATCATAAGGGTCAGAAATGGGAACAGTCTGCTGACAGCATTCCATTCGTATAATGAAGTCCTTGCCTGAATGCAGCAAGACTCGGCAAGCATTCAGGCTTGGGCTGATTGACAAGTAACATAAAGCCACTGCCACCTATTGACATTCAACAACAAATCCTCCGCCACTGACACATCATGGCCACAATGTGTAGGCATACGGCAAGCAGAGTGCAGTTACTTGCCAAGGCTGCTTCAACAGCGCCTCTCAAATCCATTTTGTTACTTAGAAGGAAAAGGGCAGCAGGTGCATGAAAACTCCACCATGTTTAAATTCCCTCTAGGTTACACGCTACCCTGTCTTGAAAATATGTCACTGTTCCTTCATCATCACTGGCCATATTCATACCGATTAGGATTTTGAGAGTACTTTCACCATGTGGATTGCAGCGGTTAAAGAAGGTAGCTTACTATTACCTTCTCGAGGGTAAATAGGGATGGCAAATTTCCCAACTCCTAAATGAAGCAAAAAGGTATGAGTAAAGCTCTGTTAGACCACATAAGTATTGCATTAAGCTCTGGGAAGTACCTTTTGGGAAGAATATATTGGCCTTGGAGGGAGCGACAGGTGGGAATGTGGAGTTGAGATTGCAAACAGATCAGCCATGATCTTAATGAATGGCAGAGCAGGCTCAAGGGATTGAGTGGCATACTCCTGCGAAGTTGTGTGTTCTTATCTACTGTCTCCATCACAGGTTGTGTACCTTTGCCACTGACCACCTTCTCTATTGTGTCATAGTCTAAAGCAAATTAGTTGCAATCTTGGTGCTGTTGGACCTCAAGATGAGCTTCTAATCTTATGCCATCTTTGTCACAAAGACAGCCTACTTCCCCATCACACCTGCCATCTCTTCTATATCAACCAACATGCCAGTAAAACTCTAATTTGCGCTTTTGTCATCTCTGAACTCCATCGCTCCAATGCAACCAAGCTAGCCTGCCAGCCAGCCTCTAAATGTCAGTGCACCTGAATCTCCTCTGCCCCATTTTCATTCTGCACCAGATTCTGCTGACCTCAAATCCTTTTTTTCTCAGATCTAGGTTGGTTGCCAGTCCTTAAGACTTAAAATTTTAATTTTTCCATGACCTTGGCCCTCTCTATCTCTGGTAATCTCCTCCAGTCTTATAGCCCTCCTTTCTCAAGCACTCTTTTCCACTAATCCAGCTGCCTGAACAGTTCCTTCACCTTGTCACTGACAGCAATCCATCCAGCCACCTACATCCTATTCCCTAGAATATCCTATTCTAATTCCCTGCTTTCTCATCCTTTGTATTCACAAAGGAGAGGGATGTGTTGACTGGGAGTGTCTCAGAGGGGAGTGTTGAACCGTTGGAGAAAATCTCCATTACAAAGGAGGAAGTGTTAGGTTTGTTAGAGAATTTAAAGACTGACAAATCCCCAGGGCCTGATGGAATCTATCCAAGGCTGCTCAGGGAGATGAGAGATGAAATCGCTGGGCCTCTGACGCAAATCTTTGTCTCGCCACTGGACGCAGGTGAGGTCCCAGAGGATTGAAGGATAGCTAATGTGGTCCCGTTATTTAAGAAGGGTAGGAAGGATAACCCGGGTAATTATAGGCCGGTGAGCTTGACGTCCGTGGTGGGGAAGTTGTTGGAGAAGATTCTTAGAGATAGGATGTATGCGCATTTAGAAAGGAATAAACTCATTAACGATAGTCAGCATGGTTTTGTGAGAGGGAAGTCATGCCTCACTAACCTGGTGGAGTTTTTTGAAGTGACCAAAATGGTTGACGAGGGAAGGGCCGTGGATGTCGTCTATATGGACTTTAGTAAAGCGTTTGACAAAGTCCCTCATGGTAGGCTGGTGAAAAAGGTTGGAGCTCTTGGGATAAAGGGGGAGGTGGCTAGATGGGTGGAGATCTGGCTTGGTCACAGAAGACAGAGGGTGGTAGTGGAAGGGTCTTTTTCTGGCTGGAGGCCTGTGACTAGTGGCGTTCCGCAGGGCTCTGTATTGGGACCTCTGCTGTTTGTGATTTATATAAATGATCTGGAAGAAGGTGTAACTGGGGTGATCAGTAAGTTTGCGGACGACACAAAATTGGCAGGACTTGCAGATAGTGAGGAGCATTGTCAGAAGCTACAGAAGGATATAGATAGGCTGGAAATTTGGGCAAAGAAATGGCAGATGGAGTTCAATCCTGATAAATGCGAAGTGATGCATTTTGGTAGAAATAATGTAGGGAGGAGCTATATGATAAATGGCAGAACCATAAAGGGTGTAGATACGCAGAGGGACCTGGGTGTGCAAGTCCACAGATCCTTGAAAGTGACGTCACAGGTGGAGAAGGTGGTGAAGAAGGCATATGGCATGCTTGCCTTTATAGGACGGGGCATAGAGTATAAAAGTTGGGGTCTGATGTTGCAGATGTATAGAACGTTGGTTCGGCCGCATCTGGAATACTGCGTCCAGTTCTGGTCGCCACACTACCAGAAGGACGTGGAGGCTTTGGAGAGAGTACAGAGGAGGTTTACCAGGATGTTACCTGGTATGGAGGGGCTTAGTTATGAGGAGAGATTGGGTAAACTGGGGTTGTTCTCACTGGAAAGACGGAGGATGAGGGGAGACTTAATAGAGGTGTATAAAATTATGAAAGGCATAGATAGGGTGAACGGTGGGAAGCTTTTCCCCAGGTCGGTGGTGACGTTCACAAGGTGTCATAGGTTCAAGGTGAAGGGGGGGAGGTTTAACACGGATATCAGATGGACATATTTTACACAGAGGGTGGTGGGGGCCTGGAATGCGCTGCCAGGCATGGTGGTGGAGGCGGACACACTGGGAACGTTTAAGACTTATCTAGACAGCCATATGAACGGAGTGGGAATGGAGGGATACAAAAGAATGGTCTAGTTTGGACCAGGGAGCGGCGCAGGCTTGGAGGGCCGAAGGGCCTGTTCCTGTGCTGTATTGTTCTTTGTTCTTTGCTTTCTGTTCCCTCAAAACTAACTTTGGTTAGACTTTCTTAACTCAAGTACCTTGGGACATTTTTGATGTTTATGGTACTACACAAGTGTAAGTTATTAATTTAAAACATTTTATTACTACTTTCATTGTTAACACATGTTTATATGACACATTTACCTACCCCTAGTTAGAGGTAAGAAGCACATGAAAAGAGAAAGGGCTCTTTTGGTTTGTCAAGGTCAATCGATATGCTGAGCAATTTAATTGTTCTTGTGCAGTCTTGGCTGGCCTCCCAAAGTCTACCCTCTGTAAACGTGAGATCGTCCAAAACTCTGCTGCCTATGTCCTCGCACCAAGTCCCATTTCCTATGTTGCAAGAATGAATACATTTCAAAAGTACTTCATTGGCTTTAAAGCACTTTGAAATGTCCAGTGGTCATGAAAGAGGCTTTATAATTGTACGCCCTTTTTCATCCTTGTGTCCACTGATTTACGTTGGCTCCTAGTCGAGCAGCACCTTGAATTTAAAATCTTTATCCTTGTACCTCCCTACCTCTAATTGCCTTAGTCTTTCAATCCTCCTAGAATCTGCACTTATCTCACTCTGGCCTCTTGAGTTTCCCTGATTTTAATTGGTCCAGTATTGGTGGCCATACCTTCAGCTGCCTAGGCCCAAAGCTCTCGAATTCTCTTCCTAAACTGCTCCAGTTCTCTACCTCAGTTAAGATGTTCCTTAAACTCTTTAATCAAGCTTTTGGCAATCTGGACTAATATCTCCTTGTGTGGCTCAACATCTAATTTTCCTTTATAATACTCCTGTGAAGAACCTTCAGATGATTCATTACACCAAAGACACTATGTAAAATATAAAGTATATAAATGTGAAAATCTCTTGATTCCATCAATCAGAACAGTATATTCAAACTACCCTTATTTGCCCCTATAAAACTCAAACCAGTTTGCATATCTGTCTATAGTAAATATTTTGAACTAGATTTTCATTACTTTTAATTCTAGGATACAATTACTTGGACGTGGCAAGGACCTGGAGCGTAAGTTGACTTAATTTTTCTTTTTCCTTTGTCATCAGATTGATATTTATTTCGCACACAGTCGTTGTCATCTAAAGGTTTTAAATGTGAAAATAATGGAAATTAGTAAGATTAAAGTTTTGATTGAATGCAAAATGTCACCAGCATGATTTATGTTACATTACAGTTTTCATTGTATCATTCTTGGAGGTAAATACTAGTGAAGATTTAAGAGTTGGCATGACATGAGTCAATGAATCAGGAACTTGCTGAGTAATGGGCAAGGCAGGGACAATATGCAGGTTCTTGAGATGACTAGTGAGGAATCTCCAACTTGAAATGATACTTTCAGAGATCCTTTGAAAGGATGTGAACTGCATCTCATGGTGTTTGCTAAAATCTATGCATCATTTTTCAAGGTGGCAGATAACCAATGTCTGCTTTATCTACAATTTGCCTTTAGCGGAGAAGTGAGTTGTGCACATCTTCATACCACTAATAGCTAAAACTGGGTAATCACATAACAAGTAATAGGAACGTGCCCGGCAATAAATGTGAGGATAAAAGAATAATAGTGACTTGGAATTATTTTCCTTTTGCAGCAGTTACTTAATTCAAAGTCATGTTACAATAAGATTTTTTGGTAAAGGTGGTTTCACAGTTTAAAATGTAGCTGCATAAAACTTTTCCAATAAGGAATGCTTTCTTTGCAAACTAATTCAAAGAAACATTTCACTCTTTCAAATATAGTTGACTCATTGAACCACCTTCCTGCATCATTCAAAACAAGCTGTTATACTGACAGTATATCTTGCTTGCTTTCTTGCATAGCAGAAAGTGAAAATAATTTTGACAGACAGGAGAGATGTATGAGAGATCAGGAGAGGCAGCACTATGACACAGTGGTTAGCACTGCTATGCCCTCTGATGAAGGAAATGTCTGAATGGTGTGCCGGTTTGGTGGGTGAGATTGAGAAAATCAAGGAGAGCAATCAAGTTGATGAAGACTTGAGGTTAAAATAGGAATTGAAGCTGCTTAAGCTTATGTCACTCAGTTCAGAAACAGGGAGGATAGGAAGGAGACATTTTTGGCATACCTGAGTTTTAAGCACCTCATAAGAAATAGGCAGGGTGGTTAAAAAGGGCGAAGTGCTTTAAAGCTGAGGAAGAACTCTGGAAACAGGATAGACTAAAGTGGGCTTGTCATTTAAACAGGGTGACATGGTGGTGTTGAGTCTTGGAGAGGAACTGACAATGGTAAAATGGGTAACTCGTAGGAGGGCAGCCCATTCTTCTGAAAATAGGTACTTTCACTGGTTCAGAAGGGGTTATGAATCTTTCAGAAGCTGTTCATTGGAGATGGGGAATATGTTCTGGATGGTGCTTAAATTCAAATAGGCTTTAGGCATATCAAGGAGAAACAGGAGCCTTGAAATGAACAGGAGAGAAGTAGAACACTACACAGTATCCTGGGTAGCTAACATTATGAACCTCTTGCATGGTTCCTTAAGAATGGCAGGGACACAGGCTGGGAAGGAAAGGATCTATCTGCTCTTTTGATTAGTAACGATGCAGGGAAAACCAAAGAAGAATTTATTCTAAGTAAGAAAACCCTGATAAAATTATTAAAACCAACCTCAATCTTAAGCATTCAATACCAGGAGTTAGCTGCTATATTACATTAAATTCTTAAGTGTCGGCCATTGTAGTTTATTTGTTAAATCATAACTTTATCACTGGATAAATCTGACAGATTTATGTCTGTATCAAAACTGAGACATTCTACCTTACTGAGTCATAAAATGGATATGCTTGCATTTTGTAATCCATGAGTTAAAGATCAGAAAATCTATGGAGTATTCCATATGTCCATCAGACTATTCTGATGTCCGCTTAAGCGTTAGTGAAAGTGTTATAGTCAAATCAGTATTTTGACAGATTTACAAATCATCTTCCAATTGGCAATTGTGTGTGTGCATTAATTTTTCTAGTTCTGAAGTCCTCATCTGCTTTTGCTGGCCCCACTTCAGAGGTACATGCTCACAAGCATGCGTGCTTGTGGGCATGTACTTCTAAGAAAATAGTATTTTTACATAATCAATGGAGGGTAGATGCAGCTTGTAACCCCAAAAATTTCAACTTTGTCACTTTTAACTGTTCTTAATTCTGTTCCTTACAACTTTGGTTTTTAATTTGGTCCATACATATGACGAGCTGGAAAATTCCTGTGACCTACTTCCAATTCACTGGTATAAATTTGCCAAAAGTGCAGTATACACCCTAGTTAGGTGTTTAAAAGGGATTTCTGCGTACTTGTTGTGAAGTAGCACCAGTGAAAGCTAAGCAGATTCAGTAAGTTAACGCTTTGTGTAACTAGTTTAAGCAACTTCACAGGAAAATTGTGAGCCTCCCCCCTCTTCAGGTTCAAGATGAGTAGTATGCAGGATGAATAACCCTTTCAGACAGAACTAAAATAGGCCAATGGTTGGAGTTGAACAAGTTGTAATGATTCATTGGGTTGATTTGGAGGAGGTAAAATACAAATTAAGAGCCAATGAGTTGACATTCAATTATTAATTTGTTTCTCTATTTATATATTATTTATTAATTTATTCCCTCTAAGCATCTTAAATGCAATAGTTTGAAGATGTCAAAGGAAAATAAAGATGCTCTTTTTCACATTTTTAAAGCGGAGCTTTCTTCAATTTGTTATTCATTTATGGCAGCACATACCCGAGGTCTCATGAACACTTAAATAAAAAATGTGAATTACGTACAGCAATAGGAAACTAATTTTTTCACCAAACACATTTAAACTGAGTTGTATTCAAAGCACCTGTAAGTTGGAAGATTTTGCAGGGGAAGCCTGATTTTCAGCAAGAACATAATCATGATTACAATCTAAGGCAGCACGGTGGCACAGTGGTTAGCACTGCTGCCTCACACATCAGGGACGTGAGTTCAATTCCTGCGTTGGGTGACTGTGGAGTTTGCACATTCTCCCCATGTCTGTGGGTTTCCTCGAGGTACTCCAATTTCCTACCACAATCCAAAAATATGCAGGTTAGGTTGATTGGCCATGCTAAATTACTCCTTGGTGTCAAGGAGATTAGCAGGGTAAATACGTAGGGATAGGGGGATAGAGCCTGAATGGGATTGTGGTTGGTATAGTTTCAATGGGACAAATGGCCTCCTTCTGCATTGTAGGGATTCTATGTATCTATGTGTTCTATTTTATGGTAAGAAGTCTCACAACACCAGGTTAAAGTCCAACAGGTTTATTTGGTAGCAAAAGCCACTAGCTTTCGGAGCGCTGCTCCTTCATCAGGTAAGTGGGAGTTCTGTTCACAAACAGGGCATATAAAGACACAAACTCAATTTACAAAATAATGGTTGGAATGCGAGTCTTTACAGGTATTTCTATTTTATGTGCAGCTTAAGTGGATTGGCCTTGCTAAATTGCCACTAGTGTCCAAGGATGTGTGGGTTGGGTGGATTAGCCATGGTAAGATGTGCAGGGTTACAGGGAAGGGACGAAGGGCCAGGGAAAGATGCCCTTTTGTAGAGATGGTGCAGACTCGATGGGCTGAACTGTAGAAATTCTATGAACCAGTATAACAGTTGAAGGGAGTACATCTTGCATCTTATAAATATGTTGTTAGAAATTTCATGATTTAATATATTTTGGTAACATTACTAGCAGATACTATCATGTTCATATAATTTCCACAGAATGCAATCTTATTTTTCAGGTTAAAAATCCTTTGGCTCACATTGTGCCAGCTACACAATAATGTGGAAATGGAGGTTAGTTTATGTTTTGCCTTCCTGAGGGTTAGAACCTTTGTCATTTCATTATGTGGCTTAAATTTTAAAAATACCTGGCCAGAAAATATTAATCAGTAAGTCAGGATAGTATCTTCTAGCACAGGTTGTGATTTAATGATCTTGCTTTTTTGTATAACCTTTAAGAAATAGATGGAATATTACCAAACAAATATGTCTGATGGGGGCATAATCGGATTTCATGAGACTCATGATCTCTCTGATCCTGTGCTGCATTTAAAAACTCCAACCACAGACCAATTTCTAGTTTTGTTTCCTTCTGTTCCTTTCCAAATAAGAGGAACAATGAATGCTCTTTGAGATTTTTTTAAAATGCCAAAATTGGCAACCTAGTTTAGCTTTGGCACTCTTGGCTTGATCAGCTACACTTTTAGACTCGCACATATCCCCATCGATCAAGGACAATTACATTTAAATGAGAAGTGCTTTGCACTCAGCAAACTAACATTTTGTACACTTTATCAAGACTGTCATTAATTAAAACAAATACAGCCATTGCAATTTCCCAGTTGTGCAACTGGAAAGTGATTTGAACTTTTGAAATGTAATATGCTTCAGACAACTTAAATCAGTTGGAAATCCTGGTGCATATTTTTACAAAATTGAATGAAAGTTGTTTTGAATATAATTTTTTCTTCATTAAAATGCAATGGATAAATTGGATGAATTCATCATCTGTTGCAAATAGCTGTTAGTGGGCACACGCCACATTCAGTCAAACTGAAATTTAGATTATTAAAACAGTTTTGCATTGCAAATAGTTCAGAATGGCCTGTGAATATGGTTAGTTTTTTTTAAAAGAACTGATCAATTTCTTAGTAATTTATCACAAAACTCTGAGATTTTTTTTAAAATTCCAGTTTAGTGGCCGATTTGTGGAATTCCTTCATTTATTTTGCATGAATGGATGGTTTCATTACAATTCACAATGTCTAATATAACTTTGGAGATCAAACAAATAACTTTGGCAATTATTTGTTTTAAAATGATCAAGAATGTAGAATTTTAAAACCAGTCATTTCAGTTGAAAGATTCAGTAACCCACCATTCTGTACATTGTTATTTGTATATTATTTGGCTGTCAATTAAAAATAATTTTGACACTTCAGAGAGATTTTGATTTTGTTTTCAGTTTCTGCCAATTTATACACCTTCCGAGGAAGAAAGAAAAAACCCCATTTTGTATGCAAACAATGTCAGAAAGGTAATGGCAAAGTAAGTATAATAATACTTATTAAAAGTAAAATCAACACATCTATAATTTATCTTCATTGACATTGGCAAGTGTTTTGGAGCACTGGAAAAATTGTTTTTCCCCCCCCCCCTAATATCTCATTCCTTATAACTTCTGAATGATGCTGATATCTTAGTGATGATTGAGAGCAATCTTGAGATTTGAATCCAGGCCCCCAGGGGGCTATTTGCTAAAATATCGTGGAAGTCATATACTTATAAATACTTCCAATCTTAAAATGCCCAAGGAAGATAATTGCACTCAAGAAAATTAATATGTTTTATTAAAGGTATAAAACACCCGAAAAATTATCTGAACTGAAAACCACTAAAACAAAATCTAGAGCATTAAATCCTATAGAAACAAGTGAGATGTATGGTTTGACATCTGTACAAGATGAATGATGAATAAAAATGTATACCGTGCCATGTAGACACTCAAGTTTTATAATGGTCTGGTTGAAACTAATGAATTCATGATCTTACTCATCACCTCCTTTGTTGTGCTAACATTTTTCTAATGGTCTCTTTTGTATCAAAGTAGCTAGGCCCCCTCCCCTTCTCTGTGGGAATGTTCAATTTCTACTAAAGACCACATAACAAATGTGGCACCACAAATCTGCTTTTATCATGTCTTGTGTAGATGTCTAATGTAGTGGTCAACCTGTTGCTTTATGTTTATTTTTTAAGTGCTTTGTCATATCATTTTTGAGGTGGTTTATGCTGTTGCAGTTCTTAGTGGAAGGAAGTGAGTAGCGATTATCTATTGCGTTTATTATTCATTGATGAATGAGATTCAATGTAGTTCATTGTTTTGTACAAACAAAAAGTTCAGACTCTTCAAAATATTTCCATCAAAATCACTGTGCTCTAGCCAAGTCTGAAGCACGTTAGTTAATATACAATAACTTTTCCCATACTTTTACTTTTGAACTGTTCCTGGTAGAGCTCTTGGTGTTCCTGTGACTGACTACACATTTGAAGATTGTCAGCTTGTAATGTCTGACAGCCAGTTGAAACTTCCTGTGGATACCTGTCTACTAGAATTTGCAAAGCTTGTCAGAAAACTCAGGTGAGTTTTGTTTTACTTTTTTATGATGATAGCCACTCTAAAAGAAAGAAAGCAAACTTATGATGGCTAATTTAAACCTTATTGCTTACCTTGAATTTGTTTGTAATTGTATGTCTTTCGGTTTGGTTTACACTTGATGCGGAATGTGTTAAATTTATTGACAAAATGTTCAACTAATATTTTGGGCAACTTGGAATCTTCTTTTCAAAATGTTTGTGGGATAGGGGTGATGCTGGTGAAATTGTTTCCAGGTTTCCCTGTAACATTTGTCTAAATGCAGCATTTCTTAATAATCAATGGGATTATAGGAAATTATGCACAACTTTTTTGATTTGATTTATTATTGTCACATGTCTCGGTATATAGTGAAAAGTATTATTTCTTGAAGGCTATACAGACAAAACATACCATTCATAGAGTACATAGGGAGAAAGGAGAGCATACAGAATATAGAGTTACAGTCAGAGTTAGGGTGTAGAGAAAGATCAGCTTAGTATATGGTAGGTTCATTCAAAAGTCTGATGGCAGCAGGGAAGAAGCTGTTCTTGGTACGCAATCTCAGACTTTTGTATCTTTTTCCCAACGGAAGAAGGTTGAAGAGAGTATGCCTGGGGTGCGTGGGTCCTTGATTATGCTGGCTGCTTTTCTGAGGCAGCTGGAAGTGTAGACGGAGTCAATGGATGGGAGGATGGTTTGATTGATGGACTGGACTGCGCTCACAACTCTTTGTAGATTCTTGCGGTCTTGGTCAGAGCAGGAGCCATACCAAGCTGTGATACATCCGAAAAGGGTGCAACAGTAAAAATTGGTGAGAGTCATAGCGGACATGCTGAATTTCCGGTGCCTCCTGAGAAAGAAGTCGGTGGGCTTTCTTAACTATAGCATCAGGGTGGAGGGACCAGGACAGCTTGCTGGTGATCTGGACACTTACAAACTTTTAAAATTAATTTCAGCAGCCACAGGTCAGACCAGTGTCTTCAGTTGACTGCTGGTCGTCAGTTGAGTAATTTTTCTGTAACAGCAGATTTTTGCCTGATTGCTGACCAGGAGATTTATGATGATAGATTCATGTACTATGTTTGCATATCTGCCTGGGTGCAATGTGTTGAAGCACACCAAGCAAGTGCAATTGGCTGAAAGTTGCTAGTCTGACTTGTAGAGATGGTTAGTTTTGTGGGTGGTGACTGGTTTGAATAAATACTGTGTTAAATGGACTTGTAAGTTTGCAGAGATTTGGGTGAAATGCGCACACATTTTTGTGCTTAAAATTCAGCATTTTCTTTGCTTTTTAATTTGATTCCACCCAAATTGAGCTTTTTGGGCAGAAATCATGTGAAAACTCCGCTACAATTTTTTGGAATTGTTTCAACTATAAACTGGTCACTTTGTGAAAAATTTACCATTTTAAAAATTCAATTTTGGAGAGAGCCTTTCAGAGTTTTGCAAAATTCGGTAAAGAAACTAAGGATTTTAGTTTTTCAATTTCAGCAGTGAATGGCTTAATCTATAAACCACTGCTCGAATACTAAGGTGATGGAGTTAAGGCAAATGACATGTGTTTTTGTCAAAATGTATCTTGTGAAAAACTTGAGCGCAATATATCGACATTGCAGTAACAGTCTGCTTTCCCAGAGTGGAGTTAATTCAGGAGTTTGAATGTTTGACAGCTCAGCTGGTTCATGATGCAGAGCGATGCCAGCAGTGCAGATTCAATTCCCGGACCAGCTGAGGTTATTCATGAAGGCACACCTCCTCAACCTCCTCAACCTCCTCAACCTCAGCAACCGGGGGAATGCACACAACACAAACCCCAAGCCAGTGCTGACTCCGGACCAGAAGATCCCCCAAACCCCTGCGCCCATGCAAGCCCACCCACTCCATCCCACGCATGGGAGCGGCTGAGACTCCCCTCCCCTCACCCCAGTGGTACTCACATCCTCACTCGCTCTTGCTACTGCTGTGCCTGAACCAGACTTTTATAGAGCAGTAATGGTGTGCACCAGTGACATTACACCAGTGAGGTGGGGAGATTCTGTGAGGGAGAAGGGTGGTGATAGAGTGCCAACCTTGCTAATAATATTGAAATTCATGCTAATAATTCTCGTGCCCATTTTGGGCACAAGGTAGTTTGTGCCTGTAAAAGGGGGCTGGGACAATAGCAAACTGTTTGGCACCGGGTGCAAATCTGATTTTTTTTTTGCTTCGCATGCTATCTTACCACCTCACCACACTGGCCAACGGTTGGAACAAGGTGGTAAGATCACGTCCTGGGTCGTTGTTTTTTTGACATATTGAAGAACTGCACTAAAGCTCCTATGCAGCTTGAGAATGATAACTTTTGGAGCAAAAAGTTGGAAAACAAATTAATTCATTTCCATAGGTATCTACATGGATTTATTTTTCAGTAATTTGGGTACTTGAAGACTAACATCCAAACTTGTTTCTATAACCCATCCACCTTAAACAATACAGATTTAGTTTTTATTTCCCACGAGTCAACAGAAAATTACAGGGTCTGCTGCGGCAGTGATCACTAGATAAAATGGCATTCTGCACATTTTAGTTAATCCATCAAGAAAGGCCTTATAATTCCTTTATTGAAGTATCCAGTTGTTGAATCATTCCCTTTTATGATTCCATTACCCTATCTGGAAGTCTATAACATGCGTTTATTACTTTTCCTAATGTTTGTCAAGATTTGTTTTTTATAATTTGTACAAATGGTCCCTAGCCCCTAGTTTAATTTGAATTATTGACATGCAGAATATTTTTTCCATGAAATTTTGTGTTTCTTATGCTTCTGCAAATGATATCTGTCACCTCATTTCAAGATTGGAAAAAAAACAAATTCAATCAGTCTTTACTTTTAACTGGCAGCACCAGGAAATTAAAGGATCCCACTTAGAATTCACTCAACCATTTTAGGTTGCTGCTTGAATATGTGCTGTGCCCTCTAGTGGTTATTGCTGATGTTCTCAAAAGATTTTTAAAAACTTGGATTTCTATTGCAATTAAAATGTTTGCATAGAAAAAATATGTTGAAGAAATTGTATAAATGGATTTAAAAAGGTGCCGAGTTCTTGATTTTTTTTCCTCTGGGGTTACTTGCTGCTCCTCAACAGGAAGTTTTAAACTACATTGAACTAGATCTGATCCAACTTGTTCCCATCCTGCTGTAGATTTTGCTCCTCTGCTGCAGGATGATCTGTTTTCCACTTGGCTCCCATGGCTGCTTTCTCTACTTATCCATCAGAACTCCTGCCACTTTTTGTTGGACTGTGTTTAAATGATTTCTCAGGCTTTTCCAGCTGCTCCCAATCTTGCGCGTTGCCACACTCTACAGATGGTCCTTGGGCCAGTTTCCTAAGTTGCACCGATCCTGTGGATTTATCTGCTACCATTTCCTGACTTTATGGACTTCACTGAGTTTCATCCACATTGCTTCTGTGGAGCGCACAACAAACACCAGAGTATACTGTGCATCTTTACTGAACCCACTAGTTAAACCTGCTGGTTCAGGTTCAACTCTTAAGTATGCCTTTCCACTTGCAGCTGCTTTGCGTCCCACCTTTCTTCCCCTCCCCTCCTCTCCTGCTGCACCCACCACATAGTTCCACATTCATTTTGTGGTTAAATTGGCTTTATTAGAAAGTTTTTGTGAATTTTCCATTAAAAACATACCACTCACTTGAGTGAGACTGAAGAAAGCCATTGTATTTAGTGCGCACTCATTAGAGAATGCATTTTCCCAGACAAATTATAATTCATCGGAAAGAACAGCTGTGGATTTTTAAACATCTAATTTAATTCAAAACATTTTAGAGATGTGCATGAGGCAAAATAGCATTTACATTCAATAGTGACCTCACTACACAAATATTTAAGAATATAATTTACTTTTGGTAAGGTGAAGCTGTTACCATTTTCTATTTACCTATATCACTGTCTCAGAATTTTGAAATTAACACTGTGTGGTGATTATAATGTTTTCATTTACAATTTCAGTTTAAAGCCTGATAGAGTTGAAAAGGAATTGGATAGACTTGCAGAAAGTGCCAAAAAAGTGAAAGGAGAACGGATAACTTTGGAAACGTTTGCTGATTATTTGAAGTTGCCAGTTTGTGATGCATTAACAGATATGTTTGTACTTTTTGATGAGGTAAGCTATATTGGCAATAAATGTTATCCTAACTGTGTAAAATTTGCTAAGTTTGTGAATTTGTATTAATAATGGATGAATTTGAATGTGCATTTATATTCATTTGTGCCCCTTACATATTGTACCAACATATTACCAGTTATTGAATGTACTGTACTTTTAAGAATAAACACATTTATCTTTCCTTATATTTACATGCAGTTGCCCCCTCCCAGACACTGCTTCATGACCTCAAATAGAGGGCAAGTTGGCATATTGCTTCCATTTCTTGAATGATGTTGGTCCCAGCTGCCCAACAGGAAATGTGTGCCCAAAGGAAAAGGTGGAGGCAAGCTGGTGAAAGCAGCCGACTGTTACTGTCAATGGCTGTGTCTAGCTTCAGTTACGTATTAAGTATGATTGTCCGAACAACTCTATTTATCCTACTGCTCACCTGGACACTCTGAAAACCATCACTCTCAGTCATTGCCATGCAAGTGTAATAATGTCTGCAAATTTGACTGCTGACATCTTGGATATGGTCTAAAGGCTGTTAATTCTTGCTGTAATGTTCATGCATAGCATGATTGGCCACGTTCACCATGCATGTCATCATGAAGAATGTGCTTCTAAGGAATCGTCCACCATTACAGTTAATCAGACTTTCGTATACCATATTTATGTCATTGGATTTTTATAACAATCTAACCTAGAAATTTTTGAGCTTCTCCAAATTCATCCACTTCCTCTTAAGAGATGTAGCTCCAAGGGGAAAGGTGTCTGAACACAGCTGGTGCATTGTTATCTGTCTGATGTCCTTTCACTAGTCTTGAAAATGCTTCCCGTTCATGCATTCGAGTTGGAGAAACCATTTGTCACACTAAAGAAACTGTAACAAGAAAAAAAACCAAAGGAATTATCACAAAATTCCATGAATACCCAGGTGGAAAGCAGGGTAAAATCAAAGCAAAATAGAGATTTAAAATGATTCATTCAAAAGGAAAAGTAGAAAAGAGGTTTCACCAGCACCTTATACTCTGGCTGTCTTTGAAATTGGTATGTTTTGCACTTGGCACAATAGCAACATGATGGCTAAAAAATGATGGAGGCATTTTCTGTGTTCTTTCGCTATTGTGACACCCTACCATATTTGGATGGAGTTGGAATGGGCAGAGAACTGTTATCAGGCTTCTATCCCCATTGCCCGCTATGTTATGCCCATAAAAAGCCACACACTGTTGAAATAGACATAAAATTTACTCTTGATCGCGGAAGTGTACAGAAGATCATTTACATTGTAGATAAGAGAACTGAGAAGTACTAGATTACATATAAATTAAATTAATATTACAGTAATGTAATAATTTAATGTGATTTGTCTGAGCGTATCATGTTGGCTGAAGGTATCCAAAAAAGAAGGGGTGGCAGTATTGATCAAAGAAACAATGTTAGCACTGGAGAGAGGAGTTGAGAGGTGAAAGACAGTCTATTTGGTTCAAACTGAGCACCATATAGGAACTATTACACTTCTAAGTGCATACTACAGGCCACAAATAGCGGGAAGGGTATGGAGGAATAAAGGGAAAGATGCAGGTAGATGCAGAGTATTGAGAAGAGATTTCAGTTATCTTACCACATGTTGGTATGGTAATAGTTCAAATGGTAAAGAGGGGAGGATTCTGAAATGTGTACGAGATTACTCTTTTTTTGATGTGTTTCCAGCCCAAGGGAAGCCGTGCTGGATCTAGTTCTAGGGCAAATTGAATATGTTACAATGGAACAGGGCTGGAGGAGGAGGGGAGAGCATTTGGGGAACAGTGATCATGATATAATCAAGCTTAGTATATTTATGGACATGTTACAGTCATGCATAATAAAATCAATAAAACAAAGAAGATAGCCATCGACTTCAGGAAATATAGTGGAGGACATGCCCCTGTCTACATCAAAGATGATGAAGTGGAGATGGTTGAAAACTTTAAGTTTCTAGTTGTTCAGATCACCAACAATCTGTCGTGGTCCCTCCATGCCAACGCTATAGTTGAGAAAGACTTCTACTTTCTCAGAAGGCTAAGGAAATGTGGCATGTCCACTGCATGTCTCTCCAATTTCTGCAGATGCACCATAGAAAGCATCCTTTCTAGATGTATCATAGCTTGGTATGACTCCTGTTCTGACCAAGACCACAAGAATCTATAAAGGGTTGGGAACATAGCCCAGTCCATCTCACAAATTAGTCTCCCATCCATTGACTCCATCTACACTCCCTGCTGCCTCAGGAAAGCAGCCAGCATAATCAAGGACGCCTAATACAGCGGACATATTCTCTCCCACCTTCTTCCGTCAGAAGTAGTACCAACCAATTCATGAAGAGTCTCTTCCCTGCTGCCACCAGATTTTTGAATGGTCCTATCACACACTAAGCAGCTCTTTCCCTTCACCCTATCGGCAACTGCAATACTAGATTTTGCACCCTATCCTTTCCTTCTCCCCTATGTACTCTATGAATGGTATTTTTTGTCTGCAAGAAACAATACTTCTCATTGTATCCCAATACATATGATAAATCAAATCAATTCAAAAAATACATAACTGGAGAAAGAGTGACTTCAGTGATCTTCAAATATTGGTAGATAATGCAATAATACGTCAATAAGCATGGTTTCTTGCAAACCACATAACAAGGGAAATAGGAAGGGCTCCAAACTAAATTGAGGGGTGGGGGATGGTTCTGGAGAGGATATATGTAGTCATAGAAAGCAAAACGATTTGGCAGCATTACAAAGCAGCTATTTAGGTAGTGAGACCCAGAGTGTGACAGGAAGGGACAGAATGTACAAAAAAAAAGCAGCAAATAGGATAAAAAGGGGGAAAATGGTGAAAAGGTAAAATTAATGGCTCTTTATTTAAATACGCGTATTTAGCACAAAATTAATTAACAGCACAATTTGAGGCTAGTGGTATGATCTTATAGCTGTTACAGAGATATGGTTACAAGGAGATCAAAGCTGGAACTAAATATTTAGGAATATGTGACTTTTCATAAGGACAAGCAAGATGGAATAAATACAATCACAAGAAATTATCTTGGATCAGAAGATGTAAAATCCATGTCAGTGGAGTTAAGAAATAACAAGTGGAAGAAGGCACTGGTGGGAGTAGTCTATAGGCCCCATAACAGTGGCTATATGGAGAACAGAGAATAAATCGGGAGATAATGAGGCTGTGACAAAATGTCAGTATTTAATCATAGGTGACTTTAATCTTCATGTGGATTGGGAAAATCACCTTGGCAGTGGTAGCCATGAGGAAGAATTCCAAGAGTATATTTGGCACAGTTTTGTACAACAATATGTTGTGCGTCCAAACAGGGATCATGCTAGTTTGGATCTGTTAATGTGTAACAAGGCAGGTTTCATAAACAATCTCAGTGTAAAAGATCCCGTAGTGACCACAACGTAGGTAGAACTTTGCATTCAGTTTGAGAGTGAGAAGCGTGGATCAGAAACAACTGTGCCAAACTTAAAAGTAATTACTTTGGAATGAGAGCAGAGTTGGCTGGAGTGGAGTGGGAAAGTTTAGCAGAAAATATGGTCGATCAACAATGGCAGACGTTTATGAAAATAGTTCATGATTCACAACGGTGGCGCAGTGGTTAGCACTGCTGCCTCACTGTGCCAGGAACCCAGGTTCGATTCCCGACTTGGGTCACTGTGCAGAGTCTGCAAGTTCTCCCTGTATTTGCGTAGGTTTCCTCCAGGTGCTCCGGTTTCCTCCGAAAGTATGCTGGTTAGATGTATTGGCCATGTTAAATTCACCCTCTGTGTACCTGAACAGGCGCCAGAGTGTGGCGCCTAGGGGATTTTCACAGCAACTTCATTGCAGTGTTAAGGTAAGCCTACTTGTGACATTAATAAATAAACTTTAAAGCTGCCAGAGGCAGTAGTAGAGGCAGGTACAATTTTGTCTTTTAAAAAACATTTAGACAGTTACATGGGTAAGATGGGTATAGAGGGATATGGGCCAAATGCGGGCAATTGAGATTAGCTAAGTGGTAAAAACTGGGCAACAAGTTGGGCCAACGGGTCTGTTTCCATGCTGTAAGCGTCTATGATTCCAGCAAAGGTGTATCCCGGTGAGGATTCTAAGAAGGGGAGAAATCAGCCATGGATAACCAAGAAAGTTAAGGATAGTATTAAACAAAGAAAAAACAGACACACATTAGTGGTATTGCAGAGAATTGAAAAAGTTTTTAAAAACAAAAGATGACCAAAAGAAAGGAGGGAGAAGAAGAACTATGAGAGCAAACTAGCAAGTAACATTAAAGTAGATAGTAAGAGCTTCTTCAAATGTATAAAAAGGAAGAGAGAGGCCAAAGTGAACATAGGCCCCCTTAGAGAATGATATTGGGGAAATAATAATGGAAACGGGTCATGCTGCAGCTGTACAGAATCTTAATTAGGCCTCATTTAGAATATTGTGTACAATTCTGGTCATCTCACTACCAGAAGGATGTGGATGCTTTGGAGAGGGTGCAGAAGACGTTTACCAGGATGTTGCCAGGCCTGGAGGGTATTAACTATGAGGAGAGGTTAACTATGAGGGTATTAACTATGAGGAGAGGGCAGCACGGTGGTTAGCACTGCTGCTTCACAGCTCCAGGGACCTGGGTTCGATTCCCGGCTTGGGTCACTGTCTGTGTGGAGTTTGCACATTCTCCTCGTGTCTGCGTGGGTTTCCTCCGGGTGCTCCGGTTTCCTCCCACAGTCCAAAGATGTGCGGGTTAGGTTGATTGGCCATGCTAAAAAAAAATTGCTCTTAGTGTCCTGAGATGCGTAGGTTGGAGGGATTAGTGGGTAAATCTGTAGGGATATGGGGGTAGGGCCTGGGTGGGATTGTGGTCGGTGCAGACTCGATGGGCTGAATGGCCTCTTTCTGTACTGTAGGGTTTCTATGATTTCTATGAGGTTGGATAAACTCAGTTTGTTCTCACTGGAACGACGGAGAATGAGGGGTGACCTGATAGAGGTCTACAAGATTGAGTGGCATGGACAGAGTGGATAGTCAGATGCTCTTTCCTAGGATCGAAAAGTCAAGTACTCGGGGACATAGGTTGAAGGAGCGTGGGGAAAAGTTTAGAGGAGATGTGTGAGGCAGGTTTTTTACACAGGGTGGTGAATGTCTGGAACATGCTGCCTGGGGAGGTGATGGGAGCAGGTACAATTGCAGCATTTAAGGGGCAACTAAACGAATATATGAAGAAGATGGGGATGGAAGGATATGGACTCCGTAAATGCGTACGGTTGTAGTTTAGACGGGCATCATGATCGGTGCAGGCTTGGAGGGCCGAAGGGCCTATTCCTATGCTGTACTTTTCTTTGTTCTTTGAAACCAGTAAATGGCAGAGCAGTTAAATAAATACTTGCGTCAGTCTTCACTGTAGAAGACACCAATACCATTCTAAAAATACTAAATAATCCTTGGGTAAAAGTCGGGGGAGGAAAGAAATACAATAACTATTACTGGAGAAAAAGTACTCGGGAAGCTCCTGGGGCTAAAGGCCATTATGTCCCCTGGACATGATGGGTTGCATCCTAGGATATCAAAGGAAGTCACTACAGAGCCAGCGGATGCACTATTAGTAATCTTCCAAGAATCCTTAAATTCTGGAAAAGTCCCAGAGGATTGGAAAACTGCCAATGTCTCTTATTCAAAAAGGGAGGGTGACAAAAACTGGTAACTTATAGGCCAGTTAGTTTAACTGGGAAAATGTCCATTATAAAGGATGCAATAGTAGAGATTTTAGAAATACATAATATAATCAAGCTGAGTCAGCATGGCTTCATGAAGGGGAAATCATATTTGACAAAGTTATTAGATTTCTTTGGTGGTAACGAGCAGAATAGATAAAAGAGAAACAAAATATGTAATGTACTGGGATTTCGACAAAACATTTGATCAGGTACCGCACAAAAGAGTCAATGGTGTTGATGGTAGTATATCAGCATGGATAGATAATAGAAGACGCAAGAGTTGGGATATGTTGGGCATTTTCAGGAGTGTCACAGGATTCCATGCTGGCGGTACAATTATTTACAATGTACATTAAAACTTGGATGAGGGAAATAAATGTACTATTGCCAAGTTTGTGGAAGACAGAAAAATAGGTGGGAATGCAAGTGGTGAGGATGACGGTGTCTACAGAGGGATGTAGACAAGTTAAGTGAGTGGGCAAAAATTTGGCAGATGGAATATAATGTAGGAAAATGTGAAGTTATGCACTTTGACAGGAAGAATAAAGGAGCTGAATATTTTTTGAGGACGTCATACATAAATCACAAAAAACTAGTATGCAAGTTCAGCAGGTTACAATGTAGATGCAGAGGTAGTTTCCCCTTGTGGGAGAGCCAAGGACCAGAGGGCATAATCTCAGGTTAAGGGGTCATCCATTTAAGACCGGGATGAGGAGGAATTTCTTCTCTAAGGGTAGTGAATTCTTTACCGCAGAAAGCTATGGAGGCTGGGTCATTAAGCATGCTCAGAGCTGAGATAGACAGATGTTTAATCAGTTAGTGAATCAAGGTTATGGAGATGAGGTGAGAAAATGTAGTTGAAGGTTATCAGTCGTGACCTTGTTAAACGATGGAGCAAACCCGATGGGCCGATTGGCTTACTGCTTCTCCTACGTCTTCTGGGCGGTCTTCAAAGAGGGTCTGATTCAGAGATGAGGCAAGCACATCCCAATGAGTGGGGAAGGAATGTCGTCAAAGACTTAGCACTGTGGATAATTAAACATATAGAAGTTAAAATGAAACAAAAAAAGGCTTATGACAATTATAAAGCTAATAATACGGTGGGGAATTATTTTGAATATAGAAAGAATAGAGGAGATTTATAAAAGTAGGAAGTAAAATGGGTACAAAGTATGAGATTAGATTAGCACCTAACATAAAAGGTAACCTGAAAGTATTTTTGTAAACCTACAAGTGGTTTAAAAAAAAATAGTCGAATGAAGGATGGGCCAGTTAGGGACCAAAATGGAAATCAAACTAAGTACTTTGCACCTGTCTTTACTGGAGAAGATGATGTGGGATGGGATAAGAATAGATAAAGAACTGAAAAAATTTGCCACTCTGAAAGAAGAAATGTCACCCAGCCCAGATTTCATCCTGGATTACTGATGAAAATAAGGGTGGAAATTGTGGAGGCTCTTGCCATAATCTTCAGTCCTATTTGATTATTTGACTATTTTTTAATTCATTTATGAGATACTGTGCCAGCATTTATTGCCCTTGAGAACATGGTGGTGAGCTGCTGCTTGAACCGCTGCAGTCCCTGTGGTGTAGGTACACCCACAGTGTGGTTAAGGAGGGAGAGACCCAGGATTTTGACCCAGCAACAATCAATGAACAGTGACATATTTCCAGGTCAGGATGGTGAGTGACTTGGAGGATTCCAGGTGGTGTTCCCATGTTTCTACTGCCCTTGTCCTTCTAGATGGTAGTCATCATGGGTTTGGAAGCTGCTGTCTAAAGAGCCTTGGTGAGTTCCTGTAGTGCATCTTGTAGGTGGTACACATTTCTTCCAATGTTCATCAGTGATGGAAGGAGTGAATATTTGTAGAAGGGGTGTCAATCAATTGGGCTGTGGTGTCAAGCTTCTTCAGTGTTGGAGTGGCAAGTGGAGAGTATTCCATCGCGTTCCTGATTTGTGCCTTGTAGATGATGGGCAGGCTTTGGGGAATCAGTAAACGAGTTACTCTCTGCAGGATCCCTAGCCTCTGACTTGTTCTCATAGCCATTGTATTTATATGGTCAGTCCAGTTAAGTTTCTGGGCAATGTTAACCCCCATGATGTTGCTAGAGGGGGAATTGAGCAATGGTAATGTTATTGAATGTCAAGAGTTAATGGTTAGATTCTCTCTTGTTGGAGATAGTCATTGCCTAGCACTTTTGTGGCGCAAACGTTACTTGCCACTTGTCCACACAAGCCTGAATGTTGTCCAGATCTTGCTGCATTTGGACATGGGCAACTTCGGTATCTGAGGAGTCATGAATGGTGCTGAACATTTTACCAACATCCCCGCTTCTGACCTCCTAATGAAAGTAAGGTCATTAATGAAGCAGCTGAAGATGGTTGGGTCCAGGACTACCCTGAGGGCAGCACGGTGGTTAACACTGCTGCTTCACAGCTCCAGGGACCTGGGTTCGATTCCCGGCTTGGGTCGCTGTCTGTGTGGCGTTTGCACATTCTCCTCGTGTCTACGTGGGTTTCCTCCGCGTGCTCCGGTTTCCTCCCACAGTCCAAAGATGTGCGGGTTAGGTTGATTGGCCATGCTAAAAAAAAATTGCCCTCCGTGTCCTGAGATGTGTAGGTTAGAGGGATTAGTGGGTAAATCTGTAGGGATATGGGGGTAGGGCCTGGGTGGGATTGTGGTCGGTGCAGACTCGATGGGCCGAATGGCCTCTTTCTGTACTGTAGGGTTTCTATGATTCTATGAACTCCTGCAGTGATGTTCTGGAACTGAGATCATTGACCTCCAACAACCAGAACCACCATCTATCTTCCTTTGTGCCAGGTATGACTCCAACTAATGGAGAGTTCCCCCGCATGATTCCCATTGGCTCCAATATTGCTAGGACTCCTTGATGCTACACTCGGTCAAATGCTGCCTTGATGTCAAGGGCATTCACTTACCTTGTACAGCTCTTTTGTCCATGTCTGAACCAAGGTTGTATATAACGAGGTCAATAGAGAGTGACCCTGGTGGAACCCAAACAGATAGTCAGTGAGCCGGTTGTTGCTGAGCAAGTGCTGCATGATAGCATTGTTAATGACTCCTTCCATCACTTTACTGAGGATCAAGAGTGGACTGATAGGGCAGTAAATGGCTGGTTGGATCTGTGCTGTAGTTTGTGTACAGAATATCTCTAGGCAATCTTTCACATTACCACGTAGGTGCCTATGTTGTAGCTGGACTGGAACAGCATGGCTAGGGACATGGCAAATTCTGGAGCACAAGTCCTCAGTGCGGTTGCCAGAATATTGTCAAGGCCTTTGCTGTATTCAGTGCCTTGAGGTGTTTTTTGATATGTTGAATTGGTTAAAGACTGGCATCTGTGATGCTGAGGCCGAGATGGATCATCCACTTGACACTTCTGGCTGAAGGTTATTGGGAGAGATAAACCTGCAACTACAGGTCAGTCAATCTAAGAAAAATAAAGACTATTGGATTAAAGAGTATGAATTTTTTTAAAATAGCTCGGAGAGTAATAATTGCTTTACAGATTGGAGTAAAATGTGTTGAGTTCCCATGGGTCAACATTAGGACCACTGCTCTTTTCAATATATTACTGATTTAATGCAGAGAAGTGTAAAGTGATGCATTTTTATAGGAAGACTGAGGAGATGCATTATGAACTATATGGTGCAATTTTAAATGCATGAATCTGTTGTACAAGGATGTTATTTTTCCAAATCTGTAACATAGTAGCACTTTAGAACTGTCAAATGGCCTTTGAAAGTCCATGTGCACATCAATTCCACTATCATCAACCACTCTTACCATAACTTCAACAAACTTGATCAAGTTAGTCGAACAGATTTTGCCTTCAATGTGTTGCCTTTTATTAGCCCATAATTTCCCAGGTGCCAATTAGTTTTGTACCAAATTGGTGTCTCAAATGTTTCCCCACCATTGACCTTAGATTGACTGACCCCTTGTAGTTGCCAGGTTTATCTCTCCCAATAATCTTCAGCCTGAAGTGTCAAGTGGATAAATATTAGAAGGTGACAGGACCAGTTGAGAAGGTTTTTGAAGGGATATAAAACACTGGCTGGGCCTCAGCTGGATAACTGTTAAATTCTGGGCACCATGCTTTAAGAAGGATGCACCCTGGATAGAACATAGAACATAACAGTGCAGTACAGGCCCTTCGGCCCTCGATGTTGCGCCGACCAGTGAAACCAATCTAAAGCCCCTCTAATCTCCTCCATTCCAATATCATCCATATGTTTATCCAATAACCATTTGGATAGGGTGCAGAAGAAATTTACTAGAATAGTGCCAGTGATGAGGAACTAAATCTATGTGGAGAGACTGGAGAAGCTGAGCTTATTCACACAGCGGAGACTAGTAAGAGGAAATTTGATGAAGATGTTCTAAATCACAAATGACTTTGACGAACGAGAAGAAACTGTTTTTGTTGGCAGAAGGGCCAGTAACCCAAGGACACCAATTGAAGGTAATTGGCGAAAGAGTCAGAGGCAACGTGAGGAAAATTATTTTTATACTGTAAGTTGTGAACTGAAACGCATTGCCTAAAAGGGTGGTGGAAGCATATTCAGTAACTTCCAAAAGATAATTGGATATATACTTCAAAGGGAAACATTTACACGGCTATGAGAAAAGAACAGGAGAGTGAGATTAGTAATGAATAGCTCTACCAAAGAGCCAGCGTAGGCATGATGGGCTAAATGGCCTCCTGCACTGTATAATTCTATGATTCTATCTTGCATTGACCTTCTACATTTTCCCATTTGTTTTATAATTTCCTGTTAATTAATGAAGAACATTTTATGGGGCAAAAGGTGCTGTTTCTATTTTGTGATTCATAGAATTGTCATTGGTTTCAGAGGATTTTTGAAAGATACAGTACCCAAGTTGTACAACCAATATTATTCCACACTTCACATCAGGCAGGTTCCCACAGAGAGAAGAGTAGCTGAATCACTCTGGATTTCCCTTGCACACCCGTTAGAAGGTCGTTTCGAGTAACTGTCATATAGAAAAATATTGCCTGACTGCATCCCAGTAGAAAAGTGTGTAGAAAGATGGAATTTTATTTGAAATCACTTGCTGTCTCAAGTAAGTTTTAATGACCTTTTGCTTCCCTGGGTAATCAGTTGCCCATAAAAATCCTGCCATTGGTAAGTGATTTAAAAAATACATATTAGA
Organism: Mustelus asterias; assembly: GCF_964213995.1. Taxonomy (NCBI): domain Eukaryota; kingdom Metazoa; phylum Chordata; class Chondrichthyes; order Carcharhiniformes; family Triakidae; genus Mustelus; species Mustelus asterias. The sequence continues at coordinate 118,144,727 of NC_135802.1, forward strand.
ATCAAATTCCCCTCGCTCACATGAACTTAATCAAATCCATATGTTTATGTCCACAGAATTTGGTTTTAAGGCTGTAGTCAACAATCTGAAGTTCACAGTATTCCCTCAACTTTGTGAATTATATTGCAGAATACAAATCATGATTTGCTAACTTAAAAGAAAATAGTTAACTTATGAACAGCATATTTTATGGCTTAATTTTGTAGCCCCTGATTTTTTTGTAAGAAATTCTTTAAGTTTAATTTAAATTTAATTTAAACATAATTTATTCTTTGGTAATTTGCCATTGTTTTCCCCTGTGTATACCAGAGTTGCTGAACTATTCAGTTAATGAGTGAGGCTGGAGATAAACTGGCTACAGTACAAATTTCCTAGAAGAATTCTTTTAATCATAACTGTGATCTGGAAATAATTGGTTTGGAGGGTCATTGTAACTAGTTCGAAATACTGGCCACAATAGTTTTAAAAGTTTTGGGCATGGAGTATGCAGGATCATATGTCACAAATCTAAATGGTTAAAAAAATTGAGGGTAGTTACAGAAATTGTTGTGAATAAACTGTAGATGCTCAATATACATGGTGTAAAGCCTTCAAATGAATCTTGGGGTAAGCATTGTTTCTGTTTATTGCAGAGATGTCTGTTTCTGTGATTCTTCACAAGATACCAATATGTTTGAGTAGCATACAGCACCCTCTGCTGTCTTCATTTTAGAAATCTTTACAGTTCATTTTATCATTGTATGAAACATGGCCATTAACATTAGTCATAGTGTTTTGTTCTCCATCGAGTTTGTAGACATGTCACAGTTTATTGAACTTAATTATTTCTCCTTTCAGAATGAAGATGGAACAATTGACATCAGAGAGTATGTGATTGCCTTGTCTGTAGTATCAAGACCATCTAAAACTCACGAAACTATTAAGTTGGCATTTAGGGTGAGTATCATTGTGCCAATTTTGATTGGACTTGCAATCAAAAATGATTGTCTGCAGTATAATTTTATGAAGCTGATTGAAATGATCAGTTTTTGGCTCTTGTACCAATGTACCTTCTCAAATGATTGGAGGAAATTGTTCGGTTTCAGTACAAAATTAAAGTCTCTTGAAATTCAGCAAAACGTATCTATTTTAGTCTTTTAAAAAAACCATTGACGTTGCAGCAATTAATGCATACCACAGTAGTTTCATATTATGAATAATTTAGTATTTATGCTTGTGTTATGATGTGCAAGGGAAGAGAGCACAGACACGGATAGACCATTTGATCCATCAAGCCCAACCTTTCACGGGTCTCAGACAATGTACTCTGTCAAAGACTCTACCCAACTATGTTCTTTACTATGAAAGAAAGATCTGGGGACAGGACAGTGTTCCTGTTTCCAAACATAATTGGCCAAACTCCCAGGATATTTAACCTTGCAAACTTCATTTTTAACCCTGGTTGGATTGTCTTGCAGAGTTGAGATATCCATGGTTCGAGCACCACTGGAACCATCATGTGCCATGGAGTATTTATTATCTCTTATTATCCTTATAACCTGCAGTCCTATTCATCATCCAATAATTTCTCAAACCTTTGTAAAAAGTTAATCGATTTAAATTAATTGTCTTTGCTAATGTTTGTTCTGTGTTAATATAAAAATTACTTTCTTGGTAGGACAGTTCTAACTGTAATCTTGCTAGCTTTTCTGCTTGTGGTTGTAATGCTGCTTCATCAGTGCATGCCAAACAGGCTGCCTACATCTATATTACCTTTGCAACTCTGCCTTTTGTAGCCTTGGAATATATTCCTTTCTCTCTCTTTGAGGGTGGAGGGTTCACGTGAGGGAAGACTTTAATGATAACCATAATTTAACAGAAAAATACAGCATACAAACCAATGAGTGCACCAACAAATAGGGTCAAAGTAAAAAAAAATGGTAAAAGTACAGAATTAAAGGCTGTTTATCTGAATGCACTTAATATTTGTAACAAGATGGATGAAGTGGTTTAAGAGATGGTGGATGCATGAGTACAAATCTTCCAAAGTTCCTAGACTCGGGAAAGGCACTGGTGGATTGGAAAACTGTATTCAAGAAAGGAGGAAGACCAAAAGCAGGAAACAATAGGCCAGTGAGCCTAGCATCTGTCATTGGGAAAATGCTGAAATCCAGAATTAAGGAAGTAGCTGCAAAATATTTAGAAAATAATAATCCAGTAGAGCCAACATAGCTTTGTGAAAGGGCAATAGTGTTTGACAAATTTTCTTGGCATTCTTTGAGGATATAACGAGCAAGATGGATAAAGGGGAGCCAGTAGACTTAGTGTGTATTTAGATTTCCAAAAGACACTCATAAGATGCCACATAAAAGGTTCTACACAAATTAAGAACTTGGGAGTAATATATTAGCATTACTAGAGGACTGGTTACCTAACAGGAAACGGAGAGTTGTACTGAATGGATCATTTTCAACTTGGCAAACTGTAACTAGTTGAGTTCCACAGGGATCAGTGCTGGGGCCTAAACTGTTTACAATAAAAATTCATGACTTGGAAGAAGAAACTAAATATTGTAGCCAAATTTGCTGACAATATGATAGGTAGGAAAGCAGGTTGTGGGGAGGACACTGTAAAGAGTCTGCAAGGGAATATGATAGATTGAGTGGGCAAAATCTGCCAAATTAAGTATAATGTAAAAAAAACTGTACTCCCGATACTCCCCACGTTGGAGATCTCTACTGCCTCCCGAAGATGCGCAAGGCCAACACACGTGGCTGTCCCATCGTATCAGGCAATGGAACCTTGTGAGAGAACACCTCTGGCTACGTCAAGGGCATCCTGAAACCCATTGTACAAGGAATCCGCAGCTCCTGTCACGACACTATGGACTTCTTACAGAAACTCGGCACCCATGGAGCAGTTGAACCAGGAACGCTTCTCGTCACAATGGATGTCTTGGCACTCAACACCAGCATCCCCCATGACGATGGCATTGCTGCAACAGCCTCAGTACTCAATACTGACAACTGTCAATCTACAGATGCAATTCTACAACTCAACTGCTTCATTCTGGACCACAACATCTTCACCTTCAACAACCAGTTCTTCATCCAGACACGAAACAGCCATGTACACCAACGTCTTCATGCACAAATTCAAACAAAACCTCTCCACCGCACAGGACCTCCACCCGACTCTATACACTAGATACATCGATGACATTTTCTTCCTTTGGACTCACGGCAAGAATCACTGAAAAGGCTACATGATGACATCAAGTTCCATCCACCATCAGACTCACCCTGGACTACTCTCCAGAATCTGTTGCATTCTTGGACACACGCATCTCCATCAAGGACGGTCACCTCAGCACTTCATTCTACCGCAAGCCCATGGAAAACCTCACGATGCTCCACTTCTCCAGCTTTCACCCTAAACATATCAAAAAAGCCATCCCCTACGGACAAGCCTTCTGTATACACAGGATCTGCTCAAATGAGGAGGAACGCAACAGACATCTACAGACACTGAAAGACGCCCCCGTAAGAATGGGAAATGGCGTTCGACTCATCAATCGACAATTCCGAAGCACCACCGCAATAAATCGCACCAACCTCCTCAGAAGACAAACACGGGACACAACCGACAGAGTACCCTTCGTCGTCCAGTACTTCCCCAGAGCGTAGAAACTACAACATCATCTTCGGAGCCTTCAACATGTCGTCGATGAAGACTAATATCTCGCCAAGGCCATCCCCACACCCCCGCTACTTGCCTTCAAACAAGCGCACAACCTCAAACAGACCAAACAAACGCAGCAAATTACCCAGCCTTCAACAGTCGAGGGCATTCAGCCTCCAATTTTTGGGTAAGCGTTCTCCAAGACGCACGACAATGCAGAATCACCGAGCAGAAACTGATAGTCAAGTTCTGCACGCATGAGGACGGCCTCAACCAGGATCCTGGGTTCATGTTACTACATGTAACCCCCACCATTTGGCCTGGGTTTACAAAATCCTATTCACTTTCCTGGCTTGAAACAATTCACACCTCTTTAACCTGTGATTATCCCTCTCTCCATTCACATTGTCTGTAATTGTAAAGACTTGATTACCTGTAAAGACTTGCATTCCAACCATTATTTTGCAATTGAGTTTCTGTCTATATATGCCGTGTTTGTGAACCCACCTCTCCACTCACCTGTTGAAGGAGCAGAGCTCCGAAAGCCCATTATACCAACTAAACCTGTTGGACTTCAACGTGGTGTTGAGACTTCTTACTATACCCACCTCAGTCCAACGCCGGCATCTGCACATCATGAAAAATTGAGAGGTTGTCCACTTTGGCTATTAAATACATTAACAATTTGGAAGAAGGAACCAAAGGCGCTGTTGCTATGTTTGCAGATGATACAAAGATATGTAGAGGGACAGGTAGTATTGAGGAAGCAGGGGGGCTGCAGAAGGACTTGGACAGGTTGGGAGAGTGGGCAAAGAAGTTGCAGGTGGAAAAGTGTGAGGTTATGCACTTTGGAAGGAGGAATGGAAGCACAGACTAGTTTCTAAATGTTGAAATGCTTAGGAAATCAGAAACACAAAGGGACTTGAGAGTCCTTGTTCAAGATTCTCTTAAGGTTAACGTGCAGGTTCAGTTGGCAGTTAGGAAGGCAAATGTAATGTTAGCGTTCATGTCGAGAGGGCTAGAATACAAGAGCAGGGATGTACTTCTGAGGCCCTGTATCTAAGGAAGGATGTACTGGCCTTGGAAAGGGTCCAGAGGAGGTTCACAAGAATGATCCCTAGAATGAAGATCTTGTCGCATGAGAAACGGTTGAGGACTCTGGATCTGTACTCGTTAGAGTTTAGAAAGATGAGGGGGGATCTTATTGAAACTTACAGGATACTGCGAGGTCTGGATAGAATGGATGTGGAGAGGATATTTCCGCTAGTAGGAAAAACTAGAACCAGAGGGCACAACCTCAGGCTAAAGGGACGATCCTTTAAAACAGAGATGAGGAGGAATTTCTTCAGCCAGAGAGTGGTGACTCTGTGGAACTCTTTTCTGCAGAAGGCTGTGGAGGCCAAGACATTGAGTGTCTTTAAGACAGAGATAGATAGGTTCTTGATTAATAAGGGGATCAGGGTTTATGGGGAAAAGGCAGGAGAATGGGGATGAGAAAAATATCAGCCATGATTGAATGGCGGAGCATACTCGATGGGCCAAGTGGCCTAATTCTGCTCCTATGTCTTATGATCTTATGGAGAAATAGAAAAGCTGATTTTTTTTTTAAGTGGGGAGAGACTGCACAGTGCTGTGGTACAGAAGGATCTGGATGTCCTCATGTGAATCTCGGAACGTTAGCCTGCAGTTATAGAAAGTAATTGGGATGGAAATTGTATATTTCCCTTTATTGCAAAGATCATGGAGTATAAAGTAGGAAAGATATGCTTCAGTTAACAGAACACAGGTGAGATCTCACCCAGGGTACTGGTCTGCTTCCTGAGGAAGGATACATTTGCATTAATGGTAGTTCAGAGAAGGTTCAGTGGATTGAATCTTGGAATTAAAGATCATCTTGTGAGAAACTGTTGAGCAGTTTGAGTCCATACTCATTGGAGTTTCAAGCAATGAGAGTAATTTTATTGAAATATAAAGATTCTAAGGGGGGCTTGAAATTGTCGATGCTGGGAGGATGTTTCTCCTCGTGGGGAATCTAGAAGTAGGGGGCAGAGTTTAAAAATAAGGGGTCTCCCATTTAAGACAGATGAGGAGGAACTTCTTCTCTTGAGGTCCATTAATCTTTGGGAGTCACTACCCCATTGTACAGTAGAGGCTGCACCACTGATTCCCTAGTAGATCAAAATCTATCTAACACAACCTTGAATATATTCAGGAGGAGAGCCAGGAAAGTGGAATTATGGTCACAATCAGCTATTGAATGTTGCAGCAGGCTTGCGGCCAAAGGGAGAGTGGGCAAAGAAGTTGCAGGTGTCTTCTGCTCCTATTTCATAAGTTCTTATTGCCTTACACTTGCATGTGCACGAAAATCCAGCAAATTAAGATAACCCTTAATTCCAAGATTCAATCCACTGAACCTTCTCTGAATTACCACCAATGCAAGTATATCCTTCCTAAGGAAGGAGACCAGTACCTTAGGTGAGATCTCACCTATGTTCTGTAAACTGAAGCATGTCCTTCCTACTTTATACTCTATGACCTTTGCAATCCAATGGTGAGCACTGCTGCCTCACAGCGCAAGGAACCCGGGTTCAATTCCTGGCTTGGGTCATTGTCTGTGTGTAGTTTGCACAGTGTCTCTCCGTGTCTTGTGTGGATTTCCTCCGGGTGCTCCAGTTTTCTCCCACAGTCCGAAAGACATGCTGGTTAGGTGCATTGGCCATGCTAAATTCTCCCTCCGTGTACCCGAACAAGCGCCGGTGTGTGGCAACTAGTGGATTTTCACAGTAACTTCATTGTACTGTCATTCCCTGTCATCAGGGATGTCTGGTAAGTGGCAGGCTTTCAAAAGTGTGTTAACCAGTCTTCAGGGTAGGTACATTCCTCTTTGAGTGAAGGGCAAGGCTGGCAAAAGTAGGGAACCCTGGATGATCGGGATATTGAGGCCCTGGTCAAGAAGAAGAAAGAGGCACATGACATGCATAGGCAGCTGGGATCAAGTGAATCCCTTGAAGAGTATAGGGGGTGTAGAAGTAGAGTTGAGAGAGAAATCAGAAGGGCAAAAAGGGGACACGAGATTGTTTTGGCAAATAAGGCAAAGGAGAATCCAAAGAGCTTCTACAAATACATGAAGGGCAAAAAAAGGGTGGCACGGTAGCACAGTGGTTAGCACTGCTGCTTCACAGCTCCCGGGACCTGGGTTCGAATCCCCGCTCAGGTCGCTGTCTGTGTGGAGTTTGCACATTCTCCCTGTGTCTGCGTGGGTTTCCTCTGGGTGCTCTGGTTTCCTCCCACAGTCCAAAGATGTGCGGGCTAGGTTGATTGGTCATTCTAAATTGCCCCTTAGTGTCCTGGGATGCATAGGTTAGAGGGGTTAGTGGGTAAAATATGTAGGGATGTGTGGATAGGGCCTGGGTGGGATTGTGGTCGGTGTACACTCGATGGGCCGAATGGCCTCTTTCTGCACTGTAGGATTCCATGATTCTAAAAAAGTAACAAGGGAGAGAGTAGGGTCTCTTAAGGATGCACAAGAGATGGGTGAGATCCTAAATGAATATTTCTCATCAATATTTACTGTTGAGAAAAGCATGGATGTTAGGGAACTTGGGAAAATAAATAGTGATGTCTTGAAGAGGGTACATATTACAGAGAAAGAGGTGCTGGGAGTCTTAATGCGCATCAAGGTAGATAAACCCCCGAGACCTGATGAAGTGTATCCCAGGACGTTGTGGGAGGCGAGGGAGGAAATTGCGGGTCCCCTAGCCGAGATATTTGAATCATCGATAGTCACGGATGAGGTACCTGAAGATTGGAGAGTGGCAAATGTTGTGCCTCTGTTTAAAAAGGGCTGCAGGGAAAAGCCTGGGAACGACAGGCCAGTGAGCCTCACATTTGTGGTGGGTAATTTGTTGGAAGGTATTTTGAGAGACAGATCTACAGGCATTTAGAGAAAAGGACTGATTAGGGACAGTCAGCATGGTTTTGTGAGTGGAAAATCATGTCTCACAAATTTGACTGAATTTTTTGAAGGGGTAACCAAGAAGGTAGATGAGGGCAGTGCAGTTTATGTTGCCTGCATGGACTTTAGCAAGGCCTTTGACAAGGTACCACATGGTAGGTTGTTGCATAAGGTTAAACCTCATGGGATCCAGGGTGAGTTATCTAAATGGATACAAAATTGGCTTCTTGACAGAAGCCAGAGGGTGGTTGTAGAGGGTTGTTTTTCAAACTGGAGGCCTGTGACCAGCGGTGTGCCTCAGGGATCAGTGCTGGGCCCGCTGTTATTTGTCATTTATATTAATGATTTGGATGAGAACATAGGAGGCATGATTAGTAAGTTTGCAGATGACATCAAGATTGGTGGCATAGTGGACAGTGAATAAAGTTATCTCTGATTGCAACGGGAGCTTGATCAATTGGGCCAGTGGACTGACGAATGGCAGATGGAGTTTAATTTAGACAAATGCGAGGTGATGCATTTTGGTAGATTGAACCAGGGTAGGACTTAGTTAATGGTAGGGCGTTTGGGAGAGTTACAGAACAAAGAGATCTAGGGGTACATGTTCATAGCTCCTTGAAAGTGGAGTCACAGGTGGACAGAGTGGTGAAGAAGGCATTCGGCATGCTTGGTTTCATCGGTCAGAACATTGAATACAGGAGTTGGGACGTCTTGTTGAAGTTGTACAAGACATTGGTAAAGCCACACTTGGAATACTGTGTACAGTTCTGGTCCCCCAAATATAGAAAGGATATTATTAAACTAGAAAGAGTGCAGAAAAGATTTACTAGGATGCTACCGGGACTTGATGGTTTGAGTGATAAGGAGAGGCTGGATAGACTGGGACTTTTTTCTCTGGAGCATAGGAGGCTGAGGGGGTGATCTGATAAGAGGTTTATAAAATAATGAGGGGCACAGATCAGCTAGATCATCAATATCTTTTCCCAAAGGTAGGGGAGTCTAAAACTAGAGGGCATAGGTTTAAGGTGAGAGGGGAGAGATACAAAAGTGTCCAGAGGGGCAATTTTTTCACAGAGGGTGGTGAGTGTCTGGAACAAGCTGCCAGAGGTAGTAGTAGAGGCAGGTACAGTTTTATCTTTTAAAAAGCATTTAGAGAGTTAGATGGGTATAGAGGGATATGGGCCAAATACGGATACTTGGGATTAGCTTAGGGGTTTAAAAAAAAGGGCGGCATGGACAAGTTGGGCTGAAGGGCCTGTTTCCATGCTGTAAATCTCTGTGTATGACTCTATCAGTTTACTGGTCCAGGTCCTTGAATGTGGCAAGTGACCTTTATAACAGTGAAGATCAAGAGACACAAAACAAAACCTTTAGTGGTATCTGTTGCTGCCTATTCCAAAGCCAATTTTCAATCCAACTTGATTGCTTCTTAACAATTAAGTCTTAAATTTTAACAGGCTGTACATGGAACTTTCTTTAGTGCTTTCTGAAATTCCCAATTATGTTTACCAATAGCACTCATCCTGTAATTTTGTTTCTTCCTTAAAGAATTCCACTTCGTTTACATGCACGGCCCATGACTTAAATCTAAATTGGCTACAACTTAGTTTCTGCACAATTTGGAAGAACACAGTACATGATGTTGCAAAATACTCTTGTCCATTTTCTCCTCTGTCATTAAGCTCATCTGAATTCTTTTCAAATAGAATTTTTGTTCCTTCTCAAATTACTCAACTGTTATTCTTTCTAACTCCTTCACAAGAGGCTTGCTAAAACAAAGACGAGTCTGCATGCAAGTGGAGAAGTGGTTAAATTATTTTAATTGGGGAAATCTGTTCCTCTCTGCAATAGATGTGCAGTTTCAGCCAATCATACTCCTCGTCTACAGAGAGCAAACACATTTTAATTAAGGACTCGTCATTATCCTTTTCTGTTGTCGTATAGTTTTGTATTTTAAACAAAGTTTCCTTCCTGTTTGATTTAATTTTCTTGTCCCGGTGAATTTGGTTTTGGTAGAAGCACACTTTTATTTGAGAGAGTAAAACGATCCTCACTTAAAGCTACACCAAGAATTTAGGAAACAATGTTATGAGTTAGTAGAAGACCTTTTATTGCCATTTTATATGTTCTTGGATCGCTTCTTTACTGTTCTGCAAGTTTGCTTCAGTGCATCCTGTTCTGTTTGTCACTTATCATTCCACAGAGATTGAATCTTCCCTAGCAATCAAATATTTTGTTTGATTTGATTTATTATTGTCACATGTATTAACATACAGTGAAAAGCATTGTTTCTTGCGCACTATACAGATAAAACATATCGTTCATAGAGAAGGAAACGAGAGAGTGCAGAATGTAATGTTACAGTCATAGCTAGGGTGTAGAGAAAGATCAACTTAATGCAAGGTAAGTCCATTCACATGTCTGACAGCAGCAGGGAAGAAGCTGTTCTTGAGTGGGTTGGTACACGACCTCAGACTTTTGTATCTTTTTCCCGAAGGAAGAAGGTGGAAGCGAGAATGTCCGGGGTGCGTGGGGTCCTTAATTATGCTGGCTGCTTTGCCAAGCCAGTGGGAAATATAGACAGAGTCAATGGATGGGAGGCTGGTTTGCGTGATGGATTGGGCTACATTCACGACCTTTTGTAGTTCCTTGCGGTCTTGGGCAGAGCAGGAGCCATACCAAGCTGTGATACAATCAGAAAGAATGCTTTCAATGATGCATCTGTAAAAGTTGGTGAGAGTCGTAGCTGACATGCCAAATTTCCTTAGTCTTCTGAGAAAGTAGAGGCGTTGGTGGGCTTTCTTAACTATAGTGTCGGCCTGGGGGGACCAGGACAGGTTTTTGGCGATCTGGACACCTAAAAACTTGACGCTCTCGTCCCATTCTACTTTACCCCCATTGATGTAGACAGGGGCATGTTCTCCTTTACACTTCCTGAAGTCGATGACAATCTGCTTTGTTTTGTTGACATTGAGGGAGAGATTATTGTTGCTGCACCAGTTCACCAAATTCTTTATCTCATTCCTGTACTCTGTCTCATCATTGTTTGAGATCCGACCCATTATAGCGGTGTCGTCAGCAAACTTGAAAATTAAATTGTTTCATCCTATCAGACCCTGCTGCATCTTAACCAAGCATCATTGTAATATTTGCATTTTACCTACTACAGAGTTGATGATATTTTCAATAAGCTGTTGTTTAGCACTATTTATGCTCTAATTCTAAAACTCCAAATGTTTCAATTTTGACTTTAATAGAAATACAATTGTTATTCACTTCCATCACAATTGAAATGGTAAATATTAGGAAAGAATACAAACATCCATGTTGAGCACGATGCACGAGCAGAAACTCAGTCCATATTGTGGTATTTGGTCAACTATTCACAAAGTCACAAGACAAATGCAGATGCGAAAGGCTATCCAGCCCATTTACCCTGAAAGACCCTACCCATAGTTGCCCATCTTAAAAGGTTCCTGGATAATCATCCCAACCATCCCAATTGGAATAAAATAAAAGCAAAATACTGCAGCTGCTGGAATCTGGAATAAAAACAGAAAATGCTGGAAAATCTCAGCAGGTCTGACAGCATCTGAGGAGAGAGAATAGAACCAAATTTTCGAGTCTGGATGACCCTTCGTGAGAGCTACGAGAAAAAATCAGAAAAGATTTATACTATGAGGGTGGTGGGGCTGTAATAGGACAAAGGGAATGTAAATGAGGATGAAGGAGGCTGGGAGAGGTGCTAAAAGTGTCCAATAAATGATCAGAATATGTGAATGATAGAACAGAAGTACAGATAGGCAGTTGCCCTTGAAAAAGCTAAGGATCCTTCCATAACAATGCAGTTTTCTATTTCATTAGAAACTTTGGGCATCCATTTTCCAGCCTCAATGTTCCTGGAGATCAATCTTCATTCTCAGGGGTACATCTTCTGGTGTCGAAGAGTGCTCCTGAAGATCGTTTTCATTTTCAGGCAACCCATCACCTTTCTTCAATAGTGGGTCAGTGAAGTTGGACACTTTTCAATATAGCACCCAGATATTGGGCGGCACGGTAGTACAGTGGTTATCACTGCTGCCTCACAGCGCTAGGGACTCGGATGCAATTCCCGGTTTGGGTCACTGTCTGTGCGGAGTCTACATGTTCTCTCTGTGTCTGCGTGGGTTTCCTCCGGGTGCTCCGGTTTCCTCCCACAGTCCAAAGACATGCTGGTTAGGTGCATTGACCATGCTAACTTCTCCCTCGATGTACCTGAACAGACGCCGGGGTGTGGCGACGAGGGGATTTTCACAGTAACTTCATTGCAGTGTTAATATAAGCCTACTTGTAACACTAATAAATAGGAAAAAAAAGAAACAACAGTAGACTATGTCATTCAGGTGTGCCCTGCCACTGAATATGGCATGGAAAACCCAGGTGCATAATTAATAGATCAGTGGTGTGATTCCCTGCAGCGTCCACATTCCCACCCCCACACAGTCTCAAAATAGGAAAATTCACCCTTAATTTCTTTCTAAGTTGGAAGAATATTAGTTCTTTAAATTTTTAGACTCGTTTCATCGCTGTTTTTTCTAACAATAGTTTTAGCAATATCAGCTTTGGCTGCCTTCATTTCCATTTGAAGTTTGTTTTGCCCCAGCATCCATTTAATCTACCTGGAATGATTAACCATAAATGACAGCAAGCGTAATTTCCTTTTTAGATTAACTTTCCTTTGTTGCCTGATATTTAAAATATAAAATAAGTTACATTGATTCGGTGTAAAATGTCACAATAGCATCAAGTTCATGCAATTTCCAGTTTTCCAATTTTGCAAGTTTTGTTCAGTTTCAGGGTGGAATGGATTATATTTTATATATAAACCTTCTTTAAAATCAAGTTATAAATCCATGAGGAATTCAAGAAATTAGTTCGCCTCAGCCATGTATTATCTAACGCAGTGGAACGAACATACAGTAAAACGCCTCTACATAATTGCTTAATTGTATATATTTGTGGCACATTGCTATTTTGTTCTCGTGCATTGTGTATTATTTCTGTTATCTATATGGGAACATTTTACATTTCTTTAATAGATGTATGAATCAGCTGAACAAACTATAACAGAAGATGACTTGGCCTGCATTCTGAAGACTGCTTTGGGGGTAAATAAGCTTGATGTATCAAGCTTATTTGAAGTTATTGATGCTACTCAGAAGAAGAAGATCAGTTATAGTAAGTGTATATCATTCACCTGATTGAAGCCAATTAAAATATATATTAACAGTTAAATCTCTACTTATCTACTCATAATGTAACTAGATTTCTGTCAAATGCTGTGAAGTTGCTCCTGATGATTTACTAGTGCATGATTTTTGTCAGCTCCATAATTATGAAATTGTAAGGTAGCCTGCCCCACTCCATGCAAAGCCATTTATCTTCTATTTTTACGAATTTAGATTCCCAGAATGAAATATAATTTGTAAATTTCAGCTGAAAATTGTCAGATTACTAACTTGTTCAGTTCCTCAGAATTTGGGATTTCAAGATTTTTTTCTGCATCAATAGAGAGATGGTTTGACATGTTTCATTTTCAATCAACAGCTAAAAATATAATTTCATAAATTATCAAATCAAATGAAAACCAGAAAAGGCATATTTAAAAGCCAAATTAACAAATTAGATTGAATTCTGAAAGTTTACATATTTTCATAATTTTTTTCTCAACCTAACCAGCACGTCTTTGGACTGTGGGAGGAAACTGGAGCACGCGGAGGAAACCCACGCAGACACGGAGAGAGCATGCAGACGTGCTCCAGTTTCCTCCCACAGTTCAAAGACGTGCTGGTTAGGTGGATTGGCCATGCTAAATTCTCCCTCAGTGTACCCAACAGGTGCTGCAGTGGGGCGACTGGGGATTTTCACAGTAACTTCATTGCAGTGTTATTGTAAGCCTACTTGTGACTGATAAATAAACTTTATTAAGCTATTTTATAGTCTTCCAGAGTCGAAATTGAGTGAAACAATTTTTGATCATAGTCATTGAATGAGAAGTGCTGGTAATGATTCTTCTGCTGATTAAATCACTCCTGCCACCCACCCTATCACAAGCCTACAGACCTTCCCTTTTGTTCTTTCCGCTCCTCGCCTCTCTCCTTTCTCTGCACCTACTCAATACCTAATATATCTATAATGTTTTCCAATTCAGAAAAAAAGTACCAGCAATAAAATATTTACCGTCCATGTCTCAAGATGCATGCAGTCTGGCCTGCTGCGTACTCCCAGTATTCCTATATGTCTCTTGTATTGTTATACAGTGACCCAAGCCTGGAATCGAACCTGGGTCCCTGGAACTGAGGCAGCAGTGCTAACCACTGTGCCACCGTGTTGCCTCCCAGATGAAAGATGAGGTGCTGTTTTTCCAGCTTCCGTTGCCTTAATTAGAATAGAGTAAGAGGCCAAGGCCAGAGATGGATTGTGTAGGGGATTGAAGTGACAGAGGACCAGAGGCTCATCATGGTTGCAGAATAAATGGAGGTGTTAAGCAAATCTGTCACCCAGTATGGGTTAGATCTCCCTATAAGGAGAAGACAACAAACAGAAGTATAAGTAAAATCACAGTTCCACCCTTAAGGAGTGTTTGAGGCCCTCGGCAGTGCTGGGGGAGGAGGTAATACTCTTGTGATTGCAGGGAAAGATGCTGCATGAACGGAAAGGCATATTGGAAATAATTCAAGAGTGGACATTGTAGTCACAGGGAAAATAAATTTGGCGGGGAGGTGGGGGTGTTGTAAGATGTATTTGGTGGCATCCCTCAGGAGGTGACAGGAATTGACTATGATTGGATTGAACGTAGAACCTGGTGTGGCTAGAAGGTGAAGATACCCGGAAGCCCTAACTTGGTTCTGATAGAGAGGGGAAAGGATGAGAGCAGAAGTGTGGAAAATAGGACAGACATGTTGACTGCCCAAGGTGAAAAGGAATCTTTGGTTGACGAAAAAGATTTACATAGCAAAAGCAATAGTATTGAGGATTGTCAGAACAGATGTGATGGAGAAACTTAAGAGTATGGAATGGAGTCCTTACTAGGGTCAACTTTAGCATGGCCAATCAACCTGACCCGCACATCTTTGAACTGTGGGAGGAAATCAAAGCACCCAGAGGAAACCCATGCAGACACAAGGAGAATGTGCAAACTCCACACAGTGACCCGAGGCCGAAATTGAACCAGGGTCCCTGGCACTGAGAGAGCAGTGCTAACCACTGTGCTATCATGCCACGTGTAGTTGAGCAAATTATCAACTGCTGAAGTATTGTGGCAAATGGAGGTCCAAAGGCTATACAGTTTGGAGTGTAAGAATGTAGTTGTAGTGGACATGCATGGAAATGGGGTTTGGGATTTTTTTTTCATTTCTAGGATGTGGGCATCGCTGGCTAGGCCAACATTTGTTGTCCATCCCTAACTGCCCTTGAGAAAGTGGTGATGAGCTGCTTTCTTGAACTGCTGTAATCCACGTAGTGTAGGTGCACCCACAGTATGGCCAAGGAGAGGGTTCCAGGATTTTGACCCAGTGACAGTAAAGGAAGAGCAATATATTTTCAAGTCATGATGGAGAGGAACTTGCAAGTGATGGTATTGTGTGTGATGCAAGGAAATGCTTGGAGATGGCCTGGTCTGAAGTAAGTCCATGGGAGAAGAGAAGCCGAAAGGGATATGGTTTGCATGGAGGGAAAGGTTAATGACAGTTAGAAGGGCAGTGAGAGGAGTAAGGGAATGAGGATGCTGCGATTAGATGCTGAGAACTAAGCTATCACTATGACAGTTTCTGCAAGGTAGTTGATGGAAAATGTAGCTAAACAAGGAGGTTTCAGTAAAGGGGGACATGCTACTGAGCACAAAACGTATCAGTGCAGTCATTCACATTAAGGCTATGGATAGTACCAGGCCTTAACTCTCAGACTTCCAAAGGGAATGAACAAGATAGAGAAATTCAACAATAGACAACCCAACCATCTCTTGACATTCAAGGCATTACCATTGCTGAATCCCAGGGGTTACCAATGACCAGAAACAGAACTGGACCAACCATTTTAATACTGTGGCTACAAGAGCAAATTAAAGACTGGAAATTCTGAGGCCAGTACTTCACCACCTGACTCTCCAAACCCTGTCTATCATCTATAAGGTAAAGTCAGGGGTGCGATAGAATTTTGTTTCTTACCTGGATGAGTGCAGTTCCAACAACACTCAAGTTCCTGGACAAAGCAGCCTGCTTGATTGACACCTAATTCTCTTCCTCCACTACTGACATACAGTGGCAGCAGTGTATACTATGTACAAGATGCACTACAGGAACTCATTAAGGCTCCTTCAACAACACATTCCAAACCCATGACCTCTACCACCTAAATAGACAAGGACAGCTGATGCATGGGAACACCACCATCTTCCAAGCCCCTCACCATCCTGACTTGGAGCCGTATCACTGTACCTTCACCATTGCAGCATCAAAATTCTGGAATTCCTTTCCTAGTGGGTACCTGCACCAAATGGATTGCAAAGACTCACCACTACTTTCTCAAGGGCACTTGAGAAATATTGGCCCAAGTTCTGTGGAAAAAATAGAAACAGAAGGATTTTGGTGAGATTAGGTCCCAGCAGGCATGTTGATCAAGAAGGTCAGGGAGAAAGGAGAATGACCATTTTGAGGTTGCTGCTTGGAAGAAGGCAGTGATGGAAACATTGATGGACACTTTGGACAATGCCAAGAGATTTGAAAATGGCAATTAGTGGTCTTGTACAAAGAAAATTCAATCCTGAGATGGAAGCAGAGAGATAGTGGTGAATTAGAATACAAATTTTAGTTGTAAAGAGAGCAAAGAACCCCTGTGGGGTGATTGAAAAGAAGCACGGATTGGTGATAAGCAGAGGAAAATGGAGATAGAAATAAAGGGTTCAGATCCAGAGATGGAACCAAAATTGATACAAGTGGATGCTGAGCGAACTCTAGTTAAAAATGTATCATTAAGGTTAAAAGAAACATCTCTCTCGATTATAAACAGGGCACTGGAAGAATCTGAGCTTAAAAGGTTTAGGTTGAAGTTGACTTGTAGACCAGATGGCATCAGCTTTGAGTATTGAAGGAACAATGTCCCAATTCAGAGATCATTGTGGAGAAGGAATGAATCCAGGAACTGTTTGATGTTCAGTGGATTCATGGTTATCATTTGATAAATAGAGAGAGGAGGTGGCATTAATAATCAGCCAGGAGCTTGATATAAGTGACCACTGGAGGTGAGCAATGGTGTTGGTAGCAAACACCCACAGATCCAGCAGAGGAATTAGGGCCAAGTGAGTGAAACCCAAGAACCAATAGCATTGAAATCCTGGTGTCCTGACCAACATTTATCTCTTCACCAACATTGAGGGGGGGTAGTTATAGAACCGATGTCAGGGGTAGGTTCTTTACCCAGAGGGTGGTGAGGGATTGGAATGCCCTGCCAGCATCAGTAGTAAATGCGCCTAGTTTGGGGGCGTTTAAGAGATCCGTAGATAGGTTCATGGACGAAAAGAAATTGGTTTAGGTTGGAGGGTCACAGTTTTTTTTTTTAACTGGTCGGTGCAACATCGTGGGCCGAAGGGCCTGTTCTGCGCTGTAATGTTCTATGTTCTATTCTATCAGTAAATGGGATTACCTTGTCATTTATCTCATTACTGTCTGTTGGACCTTTCTGTGTGCAAATTGATTTCAACATTCTCGACTTTACATCAATGACTAAATTTCAAAAGTATTTCATAGAATCATAGAATTCCTACAGTGCAGAAGGAGGCCATTTAGGCCAGCAAGTTGCTCCGACGGAGTGTCTTAACCAGACCCTATCCCTGTAACCCCACAGATTTATCCCCCTAACCTATACATCTTGGGACACAAAGGGACAATCTAGCATGGCCAATCCACCTAACCTGCACATCTCTGGACTGTTCCATGGCTTGTGAAGTGCTTTTTTTTTCATTTGTGGGACATGGGCGTCACTGGCTGCCCATCCCTAGTTGCCCTTGAGAAGGTGGTGGTGAGCTGCCGCCTTGAATCGCTGTAGTCCATGATCTGTGGGTTGACCAACAATGCAGTTAGGGAGGGAATTCCAGGATTTTGACCCAGCGACTGTGAAGGAATGGTCATATATTTCCAAGTCAGGATGCTGAGTAGCTTAGAGAGGAACTTGCAAGTGGTGGTGTTCCCATGTATCTGCTGCCCTTGTCCTTCTAGATGGAAGTGGTCGTGGGTTTGGAAGATGCTGTCTAAGGATCTTTAGTGAATTGCTACAGTGCATCTTGTAGATTGTGCACACTGCTGCTACTGAGTGCTGGAGGGAATGGCACGGTGACGCAGTGGTTAGCACTGCTGAATCACAGCGCCAGGGACCCAGGTTCAATTCCGACTTCGGGTCACTGTTTGGAGTTCGCACATTCTCCCCGTGCCTGCGTGGGTTTCCTCCGGGTGCTCCAGTTTCCTCCCACAGTACAAAGATGTGCAGGTTAGGTGATTGACCATGCTAAATTGACCTTGGTGTCAGGGAATTATGGGGTTACGGGGAATAGGGCCTGGGTGGGATTGTGGTCGGTGCAGACTCAATGGGCTGAATGGCCTCCTTCTGCACTGTAGGGATTCTATGAGTGGATGTTTGTAGATATGGTGCCAATCAAGTAGGCTTCTTTGTCATGGGTGGTGTCAAGCTTCTTGGGTGTTGTTGGAACTACACCATCCAGGAAAGTGGGGAGTATTCCATCACACTCCTGATTTGTACCTTGTAGATGGTGAAGGCTTTGGGGAGTCAGGAGGTGAGTTACATGCCACAGTATTCCTAGCCTCTGACCTGCTGTTGTAGCCACTGTTGAGTTTCTGGTCAATGGTAACCCCAAGGATGTTGACAGTGGGGGATTCAGTGATGGTAACACCATTGAATGCCAGGGGGTGGTGGTTAGAGTGTCTTTTATTGGTGATGGTCTTTGTGTGGCGTGAATGTTACTTGCCACTTGTCAGCCGAAGACTGGATATTGTCCAAATCCTTTTGCCTCTGAGCATGAACTGCTTCAGTGTCTGAGGAGTCGTGAATGGTGCTGAACATTGTGCAATCGTCGGCGAACATCCCCACTTCTGACCTTATGGTGGAGGGAAGATCATTGATGAAGCAGCTGAAAATGGTTGGGCCTAGGACACTACCCTGAGGAACTGCTGCAGGGATGTCCTGGAGCTGATATCATTGACTCTCCACAACTATCTTCCGATGTACCAGGTATGCTTGCAACCAGTGGTGAGTTTGCCTCCGATACGCATTGATTCCAATTTTATTAGGGCTCCTTGTTGCCACACTGGGTCGAGTGCGGCCTTGTTGTCAAGAGCTGTCACACTCACTTCACATTGGGAATTCAGTTCTTTCATCCATGTTTGAACCAAGGCTGTAATGAGGTCAAGAGCTGAGTGACCCTGGTGAAACCCAAATTGGACATCTCTGAGCAGGTGCTGCTTGATAGCACAGTTGTTGACCTGTTCCATCACTTTATTGATGATTGAGAGTAGACTGGGTGATAATTGACTGCATTGGATTTGTCCTGGTTTTTGTGCACAGGACATACCTGGGCAATTTTCCACTTTGTTGGGTAGATGCCAGTGTTGTAACTGGGCTGGAAGAGCTTGGGCTAGAGGAGCAGCAGGTTCTGGAGCACAAGTCTTCAGTACTATTGCTGGAGTGTCATCAGGGCCCATTGACTTTGCAGTATCCAGTGCCTCCAACCATTTCTTGATATATGGAGTAAATCAAATTGGCTGGAGACTGGCATCTGAGATGTTGGGGACCACTGGAGGAGGCCAAGATGGATCATCCACTTGGCACTTGTGGCTGAAGATTGCTGCGAATGCTTCAGCCTTATCTTTTGCACTATGTGCTGGGCTTCTCCACAATTGAGGTTGGGGATATTTGTGAAGCCTCCTCCACCAGTGAGTTGTTTAATTGTCCACCACCATTTATGAGGGATGTGGCAGGACTGCAGAGCTTAGATCTGATCCGTTGGTTGTGGGATCGCTTAGTTCTGTCTATCACTTGCTGTTTATACCATTTAGCATGCAAGTAGTCCTGTTTTGTAGCTTCACCAGGTTGACACGTCATTTTTAGGTATGCCTGGTGCTGCTTCTGGCATGCCCTCCTGCACTCTCCATTGAGCCAGGGTTGATCCCCTGGCTTGATGGTAATGGTTGAGTGGGGATTATGCTGGGCCATGAGGTTGCAGATTGTGCTGGAGTACAGTTCCACTGCTGTTGATGGTGCACAGCCATCATTTGAAGTGCACACCAACTTGTTAAGATGCTAAGACTACTTGAAGAAACGAGCTATTATACTTCGGTGAAGATCTAAAGCAGAAGTCATCTTGCAACAATTCCTTATAGGAACTTGATGTGTGAAATATTGTCTGCTATATACTTTATAGTACTTGGAAAGTACTATGGATGCCCAGTCTTGAGTTGCTAGATCTATTCGAAGTCTGTTCCATTTAGCATGGTGATAGTGCCACACAACACGATGGGGGTTATTTCCAGTGTGAAGGCGTGAGTTCGTCTCCACAAGGACTGCGTGGTGGTCACTGTTACCAATACTGTCATAGAAAGGTGCATCTCCAGCTGGCAGATTTGTAAGATGAGGTCAAGTATGTTATTTCCTCTTGGTTCCTTCACCACCTGCTGCAGACCCAGTCTAGTAGTTATATCCTTTAGGACCTGACCAGCTCGATCAGTAGTGCTGCTGCTGAGCCACTCTTGGTGATCGACATTGAAATCCCCCACCCAGAGTACATTTTCCACCCATGCCACCCTCAGCTTCCTATAAGTGTTGTTCAACATGGAAGAGTACTTCATCAGCTGAAGGAGGACGGTACGTGGTAACCAGTAGGATGTTTCCTTGCCCATGTTTAACCTGAAGCCATGAGACTTCATGGGGTCCAGAGTCAATGTTAAGCACTCCCAGGGCAATTCTCTCCTGACTATATACCACTGTACCTCCACCTCTGCTGGGTCTGTCCTGCCGGTGGGACAGGACATAACCAGGGCTGGGAATGGTGGTGTCTGGGTTGTTATCTGTATGATTCCGTGAGAATGACTATGTCAGGCTTGACTAGCCTGTGAGACAGCTCTCCCAATTTTGGCACTAGCCTCCAGATGTTTGTAAGGAGGACTTTGCAGGGTCGACAGGGCTTTTTTGTTTTGCCATTATCTTTTCCGGTGCTTAGGTTGATGTCAGGAGGTCAGTCCGGTTTCATTTCTTTGTTGAGACGTTGCACTGATTGATACAACTGAGTGGCTTGGTGGGCCATTTCAGAGGCCAGTTGAGAGTCAACCACATTGCTATGGCTCTGGGGTTACATGTAGGCCAGACCAGGTAATGATGGCAGATTTCCTACCCCAAAGGACATTAGGGCAGCATGGTAGCACAGTGGTTAGCACTGCTGCTTCACAGCTCCAGGGACCTGGGTTCGATTCCCGGCTCGGGTCACTGTCTGTGTGGAGTTTGCACATTCTCCTCATGTCTGCGTGGGTTTCCTCCGGGTGCTCCGGTTTCCTCCCACAGTCCAAAGGTGTGCGGGTTAGGTTGATTGACCGTGCTAAAGATTGCCCCTTAGTGTCCTGAGATGCGCAGGTTAGAGGGATTAGCAGGTGAATATGGGGGTAGAGCCTGGGTGGGATTGTGGTCAGTACAGACTCGATGGGCCAAATGGCCTCTTTCTGTACTGTAGGGTTTCTATGATTTCTATGATAGTGAACCAGATCGGTTTTTCTGACAATTGACAATGGTTTCATGGTCATTTGTCGACTCTTAATTCCAGACTCTTTTTTTAACTGAATTCAAATTCCACTACCTGCTGTGGTGGGATTCAAACCCGGGTCCCCAAACAATCAACTGAGTTTCTGGAATAATAGTCCAGCGATAATACCACTAGGCCATCGCCTCCCCTCTGATCTGGTGAAGCCACAAAAGGCACTATAAAAACACAGGTGCTTTAGTTTCAAATTGTAATTTATTTATATAAATAAAGTATTTATTTATATTAAACCAAACAAAAATAAACTTAAAACATGCAAAATAAGTTTAATACATACTGAAAGTTTTGAAGAAAAAAGGGGTGGAACAGAGCAAGCCAAAATGTGCTTGATAGTGCCACCTGGTGCCCGCATGGTATAATTAGTATGGCAAGTTTATGTGTGGAGATTTTTAAAGACGCTAGGAATTTCTTTTTACAACTGCAAAGAGATCAGTATGTATATGATTAGAACTATTTGGCCATGTAAGATATTATACATAGAGTTAAGAATAAATTGAATTTGAATTCTAGTCCCTGTGGTGTAAGTGCAACACAAAACCAATTATTTGATTGCAATGCAAAATTTCAATAACCAGAAGATTGGGTTGTTTGAACTATAAATGTCATTAAGATACAGTAGGAGTAACAATTCAGATTGCCTCGCCTCAATCCAACTGGAGCTTTATGCATCATCTAAGGCATGCTAGCACCAGATGAAATAAGTACTCAAAACAAAGAAAAGAAATTTGTAAAAAGAAATGTAGACATGTCAATATCAAAGGTCACTAATGCATTTTTAAATTTTATTTTTGATAAGGGGCTGAAGGGTAGATCAGTAAATTTGCTGATGACACCAAGATTGGTGGAGTAGTGGATGAGGTGGAGGGCTGTTGTAGGCTGCAAAGAGATATAGATAGGATGCAGAGCTGGGCTGAAAAATGGCAAATGGAGTTTAACCCTGACAAATGCGAGGTGATTCAATTTGGTAGGACAAATTTAAATGTGGATTACAGGGTCAAAGGTAGGGTTCTGAAGAATGTGGAGGAACAGAGAGATCTTGGGGTTCATATCCACAGATCTCTGAAGGTTGCCACTCAAGTGGATAAAGCCGTGAAGAAGGCCTATAGTGTGTTAGCTTTTATTAACAGGGGATTTGAGTTTAAGAGCCGTGGGGTTATGCTGCAGCTGTACAGGACCTTGGTGAGACCACATTTGGAATATTGTGTGCAGTTCTGGTCACCTCACTATAAGAAGGATGTGGAGACACTGGAAAGAGTGCAAAGGAGATTTACCAGGATGCTGCCTGGTTTGGAGGGTAGGTCTTATGAGGAAAGGTTGAGGGAGCTAGGGCTTTTCTCTTTAGAGCGGAGGAGGTTGAGAGGAGACTTGATAGAGGTTTATAAGATGATGAGGGGGATAGATAGAGTGAACGTTCAAAGACTATTTCCTCGGGTGAATGGAGTGGTAACTAGGGGGCATAACTATAGGGTTCATGGTGGGAGATATAGGAAGGATATCAGAGGTAGGTTTTTTACTCAGAGAGTGGTTGGGGTGTGGAATGGACTGCCTGCAGTGATAGTGGAGTCAGAAACTTTAGAAACATTTAAGAAGCTATTGGACAGGCACATGGAGTACTTCGGGATGATAGGGAGGAAATAGCTTGATCTGGGTTTCAGACAAAGCTTGGCACAACAACATGGGCCGAAGGGCCTGTTCTGTGCTGTACTGTTCTATGTTCTAACTATGTTACTTTTTTATGATTATGTAGTCATTAGTCTGTCTTATTTGTATAAACTTAGATGGTTAATAGATATACAAACATTACAATGTCTGGCTATCATGTGCAGTACCTACTATAAACTAACAGCAAAAGTTCTTGAGGCGTCAAGTGAATACCCATCCCAAATCCCAGGATTAGATATTTTCATTGATGTGGGAGTGGCAGCAGCCCAGATTGTTGCCACTAACCCATGTCTCAGTTGGTTGAAGTAGGAGCTAGTGGTAACAGCAGGAAGGGGAACAAACTGTTCTAGTTGAAGATAAGCCACAGAGACACAAATAACTTGCATTATGAAACTGGCATTTTTTTTTAAAATACACTTTTGCCAGAATCTGGCCCTTTATAGAGTCAAGCTTTGAACTGGGCAGTATAGATGGGAATGGTATGATTTCTTCCTTTCTCATTCTTGAGAAGTCAGCATCACTGGCAGTATTGGAATTTATTGCTCGTCTCTGGTTCCCCTGGGAAGGCGTTGGTGGGCTACCGTTATTCTTAGAAGTAGTTTGATGCAACTAAGTGACATGCTGAACCACTTCACCTGGTGAGGCTGGAGTCACATACCAGGGAAGGACAGAAGGTTTCCCTTCCATAAACAGCATTAGCTATTGAGTTTTTGTAGTACTCCAGCAACTTAATGAATTTTAATTCTAAAACTGAAATTTTAACTTGCAGTCACTGGATTCTTAGTCCAGACCTCTGGATCACTAAAGCATAATGGGTGGCACAATGGTTAGCAATGCTGCCTCAAAGCGCCAGGGACCCGGGTTTGATTCCAACCCTTGGTGGCTGTCTGTGGGGAATTTACACTTTCTCCCCGTGTCTACATGGATTTCCTCCCACAGCCCAAGGATGTGCAGTTTAAGTGGATTAGCCATGGTTAATGCATGGGGTTATGGGGATAGGGTGGGGAGTGGTCCTGGGTAAGATGCTCTTCCAGAGAATCAGTGCAGGCTCAATGGACTGAATGGTCTCCTTGTGCATTGCTGGGATTCTATGGATCTGTACCTACTGATATACCTGGACTGTGATAATTCCAGTTAGTGCTGGCCTTTCCAGTGATATTCACATTTACGAAATGAATAAAAACAAGAGTATCATAACTACACAACCATAATCTTCTGCTGACAATGTAATTCTTCCTATTCTGATAACATCCACATGGAAGGGATGGTGGATGCAAGAAATTTCTTCCCCAATTGATGGTAGAATTTGCCAACATCCACAATGATAGGGCCCCTTTGCCAAGCCAAATATGCTACTTTTTCTTCTCTCCACGTCCAGCCCAAAAATGTTTGAGGTCTAGGGATGTAAAAAATCTTGGGATGTAATACTTCCTGCCACTGTTTGGTATGGTAGTTAGGAGAAAAAATAGAGAATTCATAATAACATGTTTATTTTTCTAACTTCAGTGGACTTCTGCACGTTTTCATGTATGAATCCTGATTATGCTGAAGAGTATCTTTACCTGGACCAGATGATGGGTTTTACAGGCTGCATGGAAAACCAACTTGCTCCTACTGCGAATGGATTTTGCACAGACTTCTCACCTGATGACCAAGAGGAGGGAAAAGATGATAGCACCTTGGATAAAAAGCTTAACTAACTCCTTGGGTATGTTCCTTCTCCTGGTGAGAGGGGTGGACCAATTTAAGGCACACACATTACTTCTGTTGACCTGACTAAATATCCTTTCCTGTATGAACTTACTGCCATTTTTCTCTATTCATCATCTCTCCAGTATAATCTGAGTTGAGCTTGGTTTTTAAACAAAAATTCAAATGATGTTGGAAGCCAAGATTGTGAAAATACTTATTATTTGTACTTGTACTTGAAGGGAACCAAGCACCTATTCATTCCATTTTCATATTTATGGTATATGTGTTATGGTGACTATGCATGTTTAAAACTTGTAGCTGCAATTGTGCTAGCGCATTTTTTGTTTTTATCATTTCCAGTCCATTTATCTTGCATCTGCTTAATTTTACCACAAAGCAGCTTTTGAAAAAGATGTTTGCAGAAGATGAGAGTATCATATTTTCCTACCAATGTTACAGTGTAACAAACCTTTTTGGCGTGGTGCGGTCTGTTCTCTAATGATGTGCTAAGTAGGATACTGTTGCTTACTTAATATTTTAAGCATCATCACTGCTCCTTGCTCTTGCTGTAATAACTGGAGAGAGGAAACTGTTTCTAATATGAATGAAGTATAAAGAACATGAGGGTATGCATTAGTGTTCAGATTAACATTTGACTAATTTTCTGTATGTAACTTCATTGTAACCCCAGGTTTTTTCCCATTATAATTGCATAGGAATTATTTTTAAAGTCTTGCTTTGCTATTTTTAGTGTACCATAAAGCAAATTAACTTGAAAGGAACAAGAAAATAAGTATTATAATGGGCCAATAAGCAGATGACATATGAAGCAAATTAGATTTCAAAATTTTGAATACAGTGATCCATGCCAAAGGCTGAACAGTTTGTGCAGTCTGTGAAAATAGCCACCCTGTCTGTAACTTGGGAAGGCAAAGTTATTTCTCTGATTCTAAAATAGGATGGAATTTTCTATCAATATATGAACCATTGATGTGTGTGCTAGCCATGAATATTGCATAGTGCATTCACATTCTGGCTTATTGTATGAATACATATCTAATCATAGTGTAGGATTACCTATGTTGATTTTTTCAAAACATTTAAACCTATAAAAGGGAAACAATAAGAAATAATATCTCTGCCAACTTGAAAAGGAAGGGACAGTACAGGTTATACAGTAGAGGTGGAAATCTTGGACATTACTTTTTTTTGTAAAAGACTAAATAGAAATTCCATAAAGTACTTTGCCAGGCCACACAAAATTAACTCAAAGGAAATTGGAATAATATTTTATATCTAGCTGGTGCTCATTCATGTTCTGTCATGTAGCTAATTCTGCTGAAAGTAACTTCACACATTATGGCTGGAATCCTAATGTTTCCCATGGTAATGTCTAGAATGACCATTAATATTGCAATTCCTGAGCGATCTGTATTTATGTGGCTATATGATTGACTTGCAGCTAACAGCCACAAAGAATAATAGGTAAGGATGCTGCATGTATAATGGGTGGAACTTTCATTAAAATGTTTGACTCGCAAGATTTCATCCCACACATTCTCAGATTATTCCACTGAGGATTGGACGCATCATAATTATTGCTATTTCAACTTGGGAAGCAGGTAGGACATATGATCTGCATCAAAAAATCATCCTTAGTCTGGTAAATTGTTGTTATTGAGATGCAGTGGAAATTCATATAGCTGGATCAGTGTTGAATTGATGCACATTACTGACAGGGTTGGTTCCCATTTACCTCTTATTACAATTGTTCAGTGTTGGGCGATGGTCATAAGTCTTGAGTATTGTAGATTGAGCACTACTGCCAGAGAAAATCGGATCATCTGGGGATGCTGATGTTTCTGCTTTTCGCCAGCAAGAAGATGGAATAAATGTACTGAAAGTGTGTAGTTTATATGTTTTTCTTGTTCCTTTGAAGAGAGTGAGTGAGAGGGAGGAGCAATTAGACTGTCAAGTTATAAAATGGAGAAAAGTGGTTTCCAACAGGGGGAGGACAGAAATTGAACTTTTCCCCTTTAAAGGTGTTTGGTCTTGTCAAAACAAGAGACAGTTAAGAAAAGTTTGTTTGCCTTGTAGCGTCTGAAGTTAAATGGCTGGAAACATAGTGTATGTTTGTAAGCAAAATTATAATTCATCTATGTCTGAATTCTGTTAAAATGGTGAGGGCACAGGAGTACAGGAAGCCTTCATTTTGCCCATACAGATTGATTTTACACATCCACTCCCATTATTGAGTGTGAAATAAATGTCCTAAGTAACTCTGCCACTTTACATTAGTTAGCTTCTTAGTTTTTTTTGCCCATGGTGCAATTTTATTCAATGGATCTATATGTAAACAGTGTTTGAAAAATATTACTACACTGCTTTAGGAGTGGTAACATGGCATTGTGTTGACTTTTAAGCTATTGTCCGCTCTTTATCTCGAAGTATTATAATTGCAGTTGTTGGCTCTACCCTTTTGGCTGAATGATGGTGTATAATAATAGATACCCTGAAGCCAATGAATGGGACACCTACAGCTGGACTTGCTTAAGTGTCTTAACTTGCTATCAGTCTAAAGTCTTCGTATTTAACATGGAACTTGAGTAAGTTAATGCTGAGTAAGGACAGTTAACTGAGAATTATGCTGAAGCTCATTATTTAAAACAATTGTGCATTTTAAATTTTGGATAACATCACAGAGGAACAATATAAGTTAGTTGACAGAATATTGTTTGATGTATTCTAAAAGGCACCTTTTTGTTGAACACATGTTGGATGATATGAAGCATTTATTGATGAACATCCAGCAGTGTTAACATGACCATTGACTTAATCAGGAAAATTTTCAAACTGAAGTGAGAAAAAACAAAATTGTGGATACTGTGATGAAATACATTAGCATAATCCTGCTGAATAATACACATTGGCACTGCCACTTGTATAATCAAATTGTCTTCAAAATTAATTGCGACTGTGGCATAATTGTGATATTTTTTAGAGTTAATATATGCATGTAAATCCTTCCATGTGAATACTGGTGAATTAGAACAAAAGTTAATAAATCTCGGTACTGTACACATCGTATTCAGTGTTGAAGATGTTGAACTTGAGATTCTTTTTCCAATCGGGTTTGTGGCTTACAGAAAAAAATACACTCCAGCACAATATGTAATGAGCCTCAATGAGGATTACAGTGCAATGAGAAGAGTTTGGACTTGTCCAAATTTTGTGGATAATTCCAGATAAATCATTAATTGTTTTTGCGATATTCTTTGAAAAGTATTGTACTCTGAGGACTTTTTGACTTTATTTTGTATGTATATCTTACTGAACAGCTATTTCCAATTCCCCTTTTATATGTTTCAACAAAAGGTGACTGCATCACATGATTTTGAAACCTGGGATCAGTACAATTTCACTTCAGTGAGAATGAATGTTTTCAATCATGATTTAGAAAACTATGTATGTAACATAAGAAATTCTGGGAAGGTTGGGCATTGTGTATTATGAAAACTGGTCACTATCAACACCGAGAACTCAAGATTTACATTCAACGTACACCATGATTGAGATTGTTGGGATTATAGTTAAAAGGAGATAAATTACCTGTTTTTGAATTAACTTCTTCAAGTGACTGCATAAATATAAATCATGTCAGCATTTACAGATGTCTAGTTACAGTGTTTTAACTGCATAACATGTAAATGAAACATTAATAACATTTACAGCATCAGTATGTAACTCCATTATCTGACATAGGTCACATTGGGTTTTGTAAGCTTTTTAATGTGTATACTTCTATCAAAAAAATACCTCAGTAGGCACGCTATCCTTGGTTGTCTTTCAAAGGATTCATGAAATGTGCAGAAGGCTGCTTTTTTACTACCTGTTTACTGCTGTATTTTACATTTACTTTGAACAAAATTGGACATGTTACTTAAAGTTTCATGATGGATTATGTATGGAAATCTGTTGCAATAACTGATCATATTTTTTCAAGTTTTCTTTGTACATAAAGGGATTACTGCTCAAACTTGCATTGGACTTTGTGTTTCACAGTGAAATTATTTGAGTTGTCTGTATGAATAAACATCAATAAGAATTGTGTTTTTTTGCTAATGGGTTATTGGGCACAAAACAAAATAATTACATAATGATTTTTTAACTTCAGAAACCTGTGCATCCAGATTTGCCCCTGCAAGATGCACACCAAAAATGCGCTAAATAAATGGAATAGTCTCAAGTATTTTGCCATGATGTCTATCTTTGCCCTGCTAATAAAACATTTTTGAGGTGGACAAATTTTGACTTCCTTTTGTTGTCTCCGATTAAACAACAAAATTGCCTTAAACCCCCTATCTAGTGCTCAGCCCAAGTCTACGCAAATTCTGCTGATGGGTAGGGCATTTGAATGGTCAATACAATCCTAACACAAAAGCGACTGAATCCATCCATGGATGGAGAAGCCAGATATCCCTGTCTGCTATTTAAACATTAAGTCAAGTAGTATGCGTAATAGGTAATGAGAAGCATCAACTATTTATTAAGCTATGGTCTAAAATAGTTACAATAGTGCACTGGCTGAAAGATAAAGAAAATTAATGTTAAGGAACATTCATATCATTCAAAGGTACAAAAATCTTTCCGAACACAGAAGGAAGGGAAACAAAGCTGGAAATGGAAGGCAGAAATGTGCAAAGCAGAGGGGGAACAGGCTAGAAAACAGACAACAAAACATTTGTTGGTGCTTAAAAGGGCCAGTCACACTACTGGGAATGTATTTGTAGTTCCAACAGTCCAAGAGATGGAAGACCAAATAGGTGGAAAATTTCTGAAGTGATAAAACATAGGGCAGTATCATGAAATTTTAACTGTCCTAAATAATTGGATCGTATATATAGATAGTATTAAACAGTGCAAAAGATATTGAGTGCTCAGAATTATTAAATGCATTCAGGAGAACCTCTTAGTCAGTATCTAGTTTATCCAACAGGAGAAGGGGAAGTTACTAATTATTAATTTGGGAAATGTAAGTTTTGGGTAATGTAACTGGGCAGGTGGGAGGGGTGTGTTAATAGTAGTGCTCTGAATTCTATTAAATTCTGTATAGTCATAGAAAGGGACAAGGACGCACCAGGAGTAAAAGTTTTCAATTGGGGAAAAGCCAATTTTACTAAACTGAATGCTCGTGAGAAGGTGGTGGTGAGCCATGATCTTGAACAACTGCTAGTAGTTGCAGGATTTTTGTCTCAGCAACTGAAGGAACGGCAATATTGTTCCAAAGCAGGATGGTGAGTGATTTGCAGGGGAACTTGCAGCTAGTGGTGTTTCCACACAGCTGGTGCCCTTGTCCTTCAAGATTATAGAGTTCGAGGATTTGAAAGGTGCTATTGAAAGAGCCTTGTTGAGTTGCTTCAGTGCATCATGTAGATAGTACACACTGCTGCCATTACATCAGTAGTGGAGGGAGTGAATGTTTAAGGTGGTGGATTAGCTGCCAATCGAACAGGCTGCTTTGTCCTGGATGGTGTTGAACTGCTTGTATGTTGTTGGACCTGCACTCATCCAGGCAAGTGAAGAGTTTTCCATCGCACTCCTGACTTGAGCCTGGTAGTTGGTGGACAGACTTTGGGGAGTCAAGAAGTGATTTACTCAACACGGATTGCCCAGCCTCTGACCTGCTCTTGAAGCCACAATATTTATATGTCTGGTCCATTTCAGTTTCTGGTAAATGACAATCCCCCAGCATGCTGGTGGTAGGAAATTCAGTGATGGTAATGCCATTTACTGTCATGGAGAGATACTCTCTTGTTGGATATGGTCATTGCTGGGAGTTATGTGGCACAAATGTTACTTGCCACTTGGCCTGGGACTGAATGTTGTCCAGGTCTTGCTGCATATGCATACATACTACTTCAGTATCTGTGGAATTGTAAATGGTGCTGAACATTGTGCAATCATAAGAACATAAGAAATAGGAGCAGGAGTAGGCCATCTAGCCCCTCAAGTCTACCCCGCCATTCAATAAGATCATGGCTGATCTGAAGTGAATCAGTTCCACTTCGGATTGGAGGCAGGTTGCTAGCGGAGTGCCGCAGGGATCAGTGCTTGGTCCTCTGCTCTTTGTGATTTTTATTAATGACTTAGAGGAGGCGGCTGAAGGGTGGATCAGTAAATTTGCTGATGACACCAAGATTGGTGAAGTAGTGGATGAGGTGGAGGGCTGTTGTAGGCTGCAAAGAGACATAGATAGGATGCAAAGCTGGGCTGAAAAATGGCAAATGGAGTTTAACCCTGATAAATGTGAGGTGATTCATTTTGGTAGGACTAATTTAAATGTGGATTACAGGGTCAAAGGTAGGGTTCTGAAGACTGTGGAGGAACAGAGAGATCTTGGGGTCTATATCCACAGATCTCTAAAGGTTGCCACTCAAGTGGATAGAGCTGTGAAGAAGGCCTATAGTGTGTTAGCTTTTATTAACAGGGGGTTGGAGTTTAAGAGCCGTGGGGTTATGCTGCAACTGTACAGGATCTTGGTGAGACCACATTTGGAATATTGTGTGCAGTTCTGGTCACCTCACTATAAGAAGGATGTGGAAGCGCTGGAAAGAGTGCAGAGGAGATTTACCAGGATGCTGCCTGGTTTGGAGGGTAGGTCTTATGAGGAAAGGTTGAGGGAGCTAGGGCTGTTCTCTCTGGAGCGGAGGAGGCTGAGGGGAGACTTAATAGAGGTTTATAAAATGATGAAGGGGATAGATAGAGTGAACGTTCAAAGACTATTTCCTCGGGTGGATGGAGCTATTACAAGGGGGCATAACTATAGGGTTCGTGGTGGGAAATACAGGAAGGATATCAGAGGTAGGTTCTTTACGCAGAGAGTGGTTGGGGTGTGGAATGGACTGCCTGCAGTGATAGTGGAGTCAGACACTTTAGGAACATTTAAGCGGTTATTGGATAGGCACATGGAGCACACCAGGATGACAGGGAGTGGGATAGCTTGATCTTGGTTTCAGATAAAGCTTGGCACAACATCGTGGGCCGAAGGGCCTGTGCTGTACTGTTCTATGTTCTATGTACCCGCCTGCTCCCAATAACCCTTAATTCCTCTACCGATCAGAAATCCATCTATCCGTGACTTAAACATATTCAACAAGGTAGCCTCCTCCACTTCAGTGGGCAGAGAATTCCAGAGATTCACCACCCTCTGAGAGAAGAAGTTCCTCCTCAACTCTGTCCTAAACTGACCCCCCTTTATTTTGAGGCTGTGCCCTCTAGTTCTGGTTTCCTTTCTAAGTGGAAAGAATCTCTCCACTTCTACCCTATCCAGCCCCTTCATTATCTTATATGCCTCTATAAGATCACCCCTCAGCCTTCTAAACTCCAACGAGTACGAACCTTATCTGCTCAATCTCTCCTCATAATCTACACCCCTCATCTCCGGTATCAACCTGGTGAACCTTCTCTGCACTCCCTCCAAGGCCAATATATCCTTTCGCAAGTAAGGGGACCAAAACTGCACACAGTATTCCAGCTGCGGCCTCACCAATGCCTTGTACAGATGCAGCAAGACTTCTCTGCTTTTATATTCTATCCCCCTCGCGATAAATGCCAACATCCCATTTGCCTTCTTGATCACCTGTTGTACTTGCAGACTGAGTTTTTGCGACTCATGCACAAGGACCCCCAGGTCCCTTTGCACAGTAGCATGTTGTAATTTTTTTTCCTTTTAAATAATAATCCAATTTGCTATTATTTCTTCCAAAGTGAATAACCTCGCATTTGCCAACGTTATACTCCATCTGCCAGATCCTCGCCCACTCAACCTATTCAAATCTCTCTGCAGAACTTCCGCTTCCTCCACGCAATTCACTTTCCCACTTATCTTCGTGTCGTCAGCAAACTTTGTTACCCTACACTCAGTCCCCTCCTCCAGATCATCTATGTAAATAGTAAACAGTTGAGGCCCCAGTACCAATCCCTGCGGCACGCCACTAGTCACCATCTGCCAACCAGAAAAGCACCCATTTATTCCAACTCTGCTTCCTGTTGGATAGCCAATCCACGCTAACACCCTACCCCCAACTCCATGTGCCCCAATCTTCTGCAGCAACCTTTTGTGAGGCACCTTATCGAATGCCTTTTGGAAATCCAAAAACACCACGTCTACCGGTTCCCCTCCGTCAACCGCACTAGTCACATCTTCAGAGAATATCCCCACTTCTGACTTTAAGATGGAGGTAAGGTCATTGATGAAGCAACTAAGAACAATTGGGCCAAGGGCACTACCCGGAGGAACTCCTGCCGCAATGTCCCAGGACTGAGACAATTGACTCCCGAAAACGACAACCTTTTCCTTTGTGCTAGGTGTGGCTTCAATCAGTGGTGAATTATCTTTGAATGCCATTGACTCCATATTTGCTCGGCACCTTGATGGCACACTCAAGTCATATGCTGCTTTGATATCAAGTAACTCATTCACACTTAACTCTCGAGTTCAGTTCTTTTGTCTATGTTTGGACCAAGACTGTAATGAGGTCAGGGGCTAGGTGGCCCTGGCAGAATCGAAACTGTCAGTGAGCATGTTAGTGCCGAGTGAGTGTTGCTTGACAGCACAGTCCATTATTTTGCTATTGATTGAGTGTTGATTGATTGGGGTGGTAATTGGCCGCCTTGGACTTATCCTGCATTTTGGACATATCTGTGCAACTTTCCATTGTTGCTGGGTAGATGCCAGTGTTGCAGATGTTCTGGAAGTGCTTGGGGTGTGGCTAGTCTGGAGCACAAATCTTCAGTGCTATTTAAGATTGCTAACTATGGTTAAATTGTTGAACTTTGTTGAAGGTTTCATAACATAATTTTCCCCCACATGTTTGTCATTAGTTGGCCAACCCATCTATCCTTTTTGAGGTACGGCCTTCGTACTGGAAAGCAAAATAATATGTCAAGGAATTGAAGATCAAATCTAATCCCCTCTTAAATGCCTCGATCAAACCTGCCTCTGCCACAGTCTCGGGCAGTGCATGCCATGTGCTAACCGCTCGCGTGAAAATGTTTGTTCTATATTTTGCTTCTTTTCCAAATTACCTTAAATCTGTGTCCTCTGGTTCTCAATCTTTCTGCCAATGGGAACAGTTTCATCCTATCTCTCCTGTCCAGGCCCCTCTTGATTTTGAATACCTCTGTCAAATGTCCTCCGTCTCCTTTCCTCTCAGGAAGGGTCCCAACTTCTCCAATCAATTTTCAAAGCGGAAGCTTTTCATCCCTGGAATTATTCTCACTCTCCACTCTTTCCAATATCTTCACATTCTGCCTAAGGTGTGATGTCAGGAAATACTTCAGCTGAAGTCTAATGAAAATTCAACATAACCTTTTTGGTGTTGTACTCTATGCTCGTATTAATAAAACCTACGATACTGTACACTTTAACCACATGTCCTGCCACGTTTAATGACTTCAGATTTGCACATCCAGGTCCCTCTGCTCCTGCACCCCCTTTAGAGTTGTACCCTTTAGTTTATATTCTCCCTGCAATCACCTCCCATTTCTCCGTAGTGAATTTCAGCTGTTACCTATCCATCCATTTCACCAACTTGGTTATGTCCTTTTGAAGTGCATTCTCCTCCTCAGTTTACAATTCTTCCAATTTTGTATCATCCACAAATTTTGAAATTGTTTCCTTTACACTAAGATCTAGATAATTAATAAATCAGAAAAGACAAGAGTTCCAATACCCTCCCCAGGGAACATTCCTCTTGCCAGATAAACATCCATTAACCATTACTCTCTGTTTTCTGTCGCTCAGCCAATTTTGTATCCAGTTGCTACTGTTCTTATTCAAAGCTATAATTTTTCTCGCAAGTCTGTTGTATTGAAACTATAAAATGCCTTTATGGAAAGCCATATACACCACATTAATAACATTGCTCTTATCAACCTTCTCTGTTACACCTTCGAAAAACACCAAGTTAATTAAAATAATTTTCCTTCAAGAAATCCATGCTAGCTCTCCTTAATGAACCCACATTTGTCTATGTGACTATTAATCCTGTCCCGAGTTATAGTTTATAGGAGTTTCCCCACCACCGCAGTTAAACTGACTGATTTGTAGTTGCAGGGCTTATTCTTACATGCAATTGTGAACAACAGTGTAGTGTCTGCAATTTTCCAGTCCTCTGGCACTACCCTTACGTCTAAGGCAGACTGAACAACTAAGGCCAGTTGTTTTGAAATGTCTACTCTTGCTTCTATCCGTATCCTTGGATGCAGCTCATCCGGCACTGGTGCCTTGTCAACTTCAAATGCAGACAGTTTATGCAAAACCTCCAGCCTTTCAACCCTTCTCATGACTGAATTTTCTCCTCTTTCACCATGGCCTTGATAGCACCTTCTTCTGTGGTAAAATCAAATACAAAGTATTCATTAATATCTCAGCCATGCCCTATGCTTCCAAGTGTAAATCTCCTTCATAATCTCTAATCAGCCCTACTCCTCCTCTCACCACCCTTCTGTGCCTATAGAAGACTTTGGTATTTCATTTTATGTTACATACATTCAACTGTCCAATTTCAATATAGGATGAAGTTGTGGTCCAAAGAATAGCTATTCCAGGGGTTTCTACCTGGAAACGAGAACCATGTGATTTATGTTGCTATGGAGATGAGCTTTAGGAAGGAATAGTCCCCAGGGAACCATTGTAGGTTTAGGTTGCAGGTTTTCCTAAGCTACCCTTGAACATCACTGACACAGTCAGCCTGCAAGAAGCAGAAAAAGAGGGAGAATGAACAGAAAGGTGGGAGTACCGAGCCTCTATTGTTCACCATGTAGCATGTATATGGGAGCTTGAGCTCAAATTGAACAGACCAAATTTGTGAGTATTCAAATGCGGCAGGTAGACTTAGCTTTAGCTAGGGAGGAAACTTCTCTAGAGTAATCCTCACTGTGAAAGCTAGTTCAGGAATTGAGATACCTTGCATGGTCAGGAAAAAGGAAGCAAGCCAGTGGGAGCGGAGAATAGCTTTAAACAAAATGCCTATGTGGAGTTTGCACATTCTCCCCGTGTCTGCATGGATTTCCTCCGGGTGCTTCAGTTTCCTCCCACAGTCCAAAGATATGTGGGTTAGGTTGATTGGCCATGCTAAAATTGACCCTCGTGTCAGAGGGATTAGTAGGGTAGATGAGGGTTATGGGACTAGGGCCTAGGGGGGATTATGGCCAGTACAGACTCGATGGGCCAAATGGCCGCCTGTACTGCAGGGTTTCTATGATTCTATAAAGACCTGGGAGAATAAAATGTCACAAGTAAGGCTTACATTAACACTGCAATGAAGTTACTGTGAAATTCCCCCAGTCGCCATAGTCTGTTTGGGTCAATGCACCTAGCCAGCACATCTTTCAGAATGTAGGAGGAAACCGGAGCACCCTGAGGAAACCCATGCAGACACAAGGAGGACGTGCAAACTCCACACGGGCAGTGACCCAAGCCAGGAATCAAGGTCCCTGGCGCTGTGAAGCAGCAGTGCTAACCACTGTGCTACCGTGCCGCCCATAACAGTCTCCTCAAGGGATAGGGAGAGTATAACCATGGATGGGGATTTTCAGTCATTTTAAAAGTTAAATGGGGAAACATTTTGCAGGTTAGAGTAAATGTTGCCTACTAAAATATTATTTAGTTAATGTTGCTTTGAATTTATTTGTTACAGTAAAAGCTTTAGAACTTGAGATATTGTATGATCCAGTCAGTCGCTGGAAATATTCATATTTCTAAAAGTTGCCAAATTGTGGATTGTAAAACAGGAATCATGTCCCATTACATATTAAAAGTCTGCAGTACATCAGAGCCAGTCAACCTGACTGAAGGGAAAGGAGGAGTATGCGGAATCTTCTGCCAACATTTAAGGGGGGAGCGAAAGAAGTATAATTCAGGAACAAAGAACAATACAGCACAGGAACAGGCCCTTCGGCCCTCCAAGCCTGCGCCGCTCATGTGCCCAACTAGACCATTTGTTTGTATCCCTCTATTCCCAGTCTGTTCATGTGGTTATCTAGATAAGTCTTAAACGATCCCAGCGTGTCAGCCTCAATCACCTTGCTTGGCAGTGCATTCCAGGCCCCCACCACCCTCTGTGTAAAATATGTCCCCCTGACATCTGTGTTGAACCTTGCCCCCCTCACCTTGAACCCGTGACCCCTTGTGTTCGTCACCTCCGACCTGGGAAAAAGCTTCCCACTGTTCACCCTACCTATGCCCTTCATAATTTTATACACCTCGATTAGGTCGCCCCTCATCCTCCGTCTTTCCAGGGAGAACAACCCCAGTTTACCCAATCTCTCCGCATAGCTAAGGCCCTCCATACCAGGCAACATCCTGGTAAACCTTTTCTGTACTCTCTCCAAAACCTCCACGTCCTTCTGGTAGTGTGGCGACCAGAACTGGACGCAGTATTCCAAATGTGGCCTAACCAACGTTCTACACAGCTGCAACATCATATGCCAACTTCTATATTCTATGCCCCGTCCAATAAAGGCAAGCATGCCATATGCCGCCTTGACCACCCTCTCCACCTATGCTGCCACCTTTAAGGATCTGTGGACTTGTACACGCAGGTCCCTCTGTGTGTCTATACTCCTGATGGTTCTGCCATTTATTGTATAGCTCCCCCTTACATTAGATCTACCGAAATGCATCACTTCGCATTTATCTGGATTAAATTCCATCTGCCATTTCTCCGCCCAATGTTCCAACCTATCTATATCCTGCTGTATTCTCTGACAATGTTCATCACTATCCGCAACTCCAGCAATCTTTGTGTCGTTGAGTTAGGTTGAACATGGAAAAGGAACCAGTTTTAAGTGGGTGGAATTGTGTTTTAGAACTTCAGAATGCAAACTCCCGATAATGGTCTAGCAACCTGTGGGAGCAACAGACAGGTCCCTTGTCCAGAAATCTCTCGCAAAAACTAGCTAGTTGAGTTGGAGACTGGAAAAAAGATTGGATGGGTCTCGGGTTTGCTTGAAGGTAGAACCTTAAAATGCAGTAATTGTTCAGACAGCCAATGCTATAGTTCCACAGAGAACACTAGTAACATGCTAGTGGAAGTTCCAGAGAGTGGTAACAAGATGATGTCTGAAACTCGCTGGAGAACAGATTTCTGGTTCGGAAAACCAAAGATGAGAGATCAGTTGGTGAGAAATACTCGAAAAACAATTTTTTCCAAAAGTACCTCTACTGGGTGAAATGTTTTTATTACTGTGTGAGAACAAATTGTAACAGTGATTGGGACTTCCAAAAGTGATGTAACAGTGTAATCGTTAAGGCAGTGGAAGTCACAAAGAGCTGGTCCAAAGTCCTGGCATGGAATTGCTGCTAAAAGTGAAGTGGAAGCTCTGTTCAACCGCTCCTGTTGGAAAATATGAACCGGATTTAGAATGCAGATAATTAAGTGACTACTTTGTTGCAAGAGAAGGTTTTAAAGCCTGTTCCTGGAAGTGGAGTTTAGACCCCCTCACATGACAATCACCTGGCGGAATTCTGAGGAGAAATCCACAAATATTGACTTTGTGCTGATGTGATGATTGTAGCTTCAAATGTATTTTGTCACCTTTATTAATATTAAATCTGTTTGTAAGTGTTAAGTTAAATAGAAAGTAGTGGAGTATTGTTTTATAATCCATTTTTATATTTAATGTTTTCTTAAAAATTAATCAGTAGTCTTGTGACTCTGTTTCATCGACATTTGATTAAAGAATAAATAAAAATAGCTTACGATCTTTTGAGCTAGGGTTCCATTCTGGGATCCTCCTGTAAAGTTATAACAACACAGAGATTGTTACCACTGATTGGGGAATCCAAAAATAGTGGCACAGTCTCAGGACAGAGGGTTGATCATTTAGGACAAAGATAATAAATTACTTCACTCAAGATGTTATCAATCTTTGGAGTTCTGTACCCCAGAGGATTATGGATGCCCCATCATTGAATACACAAGCCTGGGATAGACAGATTTTTGGTCTCGCAGGTAATTAATTAATGGATATTGGGGGTAGGGGGGTGGGTGGAGTTGAAGCCAAGATCACCCACGATTGCATTGAGTGGTGGAGTAGACTCAATGGGCCATATTGTTTACTGTTCCTATTTCTATTTTTCTTGTGTTCTTGAATTGCATTTATTTAGTGTTTTTCAGAACCTCAGAATGCCCCATTGGCATTTACAACAAACAAAGCACTTCTTTGTGATTTGCACCTACCAGTGGTCAGGAGTCATATTGACTTGAGACATTTTGGGGAAGATTATTTGAATATTGATGAGCAAAATCATCTGTAAAACAGATGGAAAGCTGAGGAAAGCATGCAAATAAGAATGTAGCCTTTAAAAAGACAGTTCTGGTTGATCACTACAGCAACAATCATCAGGGACAGCCAGGTAAGGAAGCTTGGTGGAAGCAGAAGCAATTAGTGATTCCATAAGGAAATTCGGTGGGTACTTGAAGAAAATGGGCTTGCAATGCATTGGGGATTCAGCAGGAGAACCACACTGACTGGGTCATTTTGCAAGGAACCAGCATGACTATAATAACATCTTAAAAACTGTCAGTTAAACTTTCTACACAACTCCCTGCAGAGAAAAGTGGTTATGTAGCTTTTGAAACTCGGGTAGGCAGTCACAATGGCCCCGACTATTAAACAAACCAATAAACATCCATGGTGCCTATAGAACTGGTGAAAGCAGATTTTTCTAAGCTACACTATTAGGGACCAGGTCTGAAGCTCCAAAGTATATTATGAAGTTAGCCTAGATCCTAACTTTTTTTGAATTTGACATTAGGATGAATGTAACGTGTTTTGCTCCAGATATGATTCAATTGATGCACTAGGAACCTTTTATTGAAACAAACTTTATTTAAGAGCACAGTTAGAATATAGCAAAAAGAATTAGCATAACTTACCAATTAAAATACTTAAACATGAAAGTATAATTCTTAACTATTCATCAACAGACACAGGTGAGGTGCCTGAAGATTGGAGGGTGGCAAATGTTGTGCCTTTGTTTAAAAAGGGCTGCAGGGAAAAGCCTGGGAACTACAGGCCAGTGAGCCTCACATCTGTGGTGGGTAAGTTGTTGGAAGGTAATCTGAGAGACAGGATCTACAGATATTCAGAGGGGCAGGGACTGATTCGGGACAGTCAGCAGGGCTTTGTGAATGGAAAATCATGTCTCACAAATTTGACTGAGTTTTTTGAAGGGGTAACCAAGAAGGTAGATGGGGGCAGTGCAGTTGATATTGTCTACGTGGACATTAGCAAGACCTTTAACAAGGTACCGCATTGTAGGTTGTTGTATACGATTAAATCTCACGGGATCCAGGGTGAGGTAGCCAAATGGATACAAAATTGGCTTGATTACAGGGTGGTTGTAGCATGTTGTTTTTGAAACTGGAGGCCTGTGACCAGCAGGGTGCTTCAGGGGTCGGTGTTGGGTTCACTGTTATTTGTCATTTACATTAATGATTTGGATGAGAATTTAGGAGGCATGGTCAGTAAGTTTGCAGATGACACATAGTGGACAGTGAAGAAGGTTATCTCGGATTGCAACAGGATCTTGATCAATTGGGCCAGTGGGCTGACGAATGGCAGATGGAGTTTAATTTAGATAAATGCATTTTGGTAGATCAAACCAGGACAGGATTTATTCAATTAATGGTAAGGCATTGGGGAGAGTTATAGAACAAAGAGATCTAGGGGTACATGTTCATAGCTCATTGAAGAAGGGAAAGGGTTAATGTTTTTTGTACTCAATGTATTTTGTACCTAAAAGGTTGAACTTTGTACTTGGAATGTATCACAAGCATAACCCTTCATTATGGCTAATCCCCTTGTTTATACTGCTTCTGACATTAATATAAGTTAACTTTTATTCTTATAACAGTAGATAGTCAATGTAAATGTGAATGTGTTTGCAGATGTGCAAGTCTTACCTTTTCTACAGGCTTGCGTGGTAAATGTAAACGGAAGAAAGCATTACAAGATGTGGGGCATGATAACGGTCGTTTAAAGGAGGACTCCCGCTGGGCCAGCTACAATTATGCCGGTAACTTCAAAGGAAGGGCCGTGGAAGAGCAGGAAACCTCAGACTGTATCGTGACTACAGCTGCCAGAGAACTGCTGCTTCGTGATCAAGGACTGTTGTATGGACTTTGATTCATGACCAGACCAATGTTTGTGTCGTGACTGGTGCTGGGAGCCATAATGTATATATATCCCCACTTTTCTGTGTTCAGAGAGAACTTTGGCTTCCGCTTTCAAGGGGTCAGGTTCTCCCGCAAGCTTGTGAGAATAAAGCCTTACTCTATTTTGATTCATACCAGTCTCGAGGGGTATTTTTACCGACTACACTCATTGAAAGTGGAGTCACAGGTGGACAGGGTGGTGAAGAAGGCATTCGGCATGCTTGATTTCATTGGTCAGAACATTGAATACAGGAGTTGGGACTTGTTGTCTTGTTGAAGTTTTACAAGACATTGGTAAGGCCACACTTGGAATACTGTGTACAGCTCTGGTCACCCTATTACAGAAAGGATATTATTAAACTAGAAAGAGTACAGAAAAGATTTACTGGGATTTTACCAGGACTTGATGGTGTGAATTATAAGGAGAGGCTAGATAGACTGGGACTTTTCTCTCTGGAGCATAGAAGGCTGAGGGGTGATCTTGTAGAGGTCTATAAAATAATGAGGGGCATAGATCAGCTAAATAGTCAATATCTAGGTAGGGGAGTCTAAAACTAGAGGGCATAGTTTTAAGGTGAGAGGGGAGAGATACGAAAGGGTCCAGAGGGGCAATTATTTCACACAGATGGTAGTGTCTGGAACAAGCTGCCAGAGGTAGTAGTGGAGGCGAGTACAATTTTGTCTTTTAAAAAGCATTTAGACAGTTAAATGGGTAAGATGGCTATCGAGAGATATGGGCCAAACGCGGGAAATGGGGACCAGCTTGGTCGTTTATATAAAAAAAAAGGCGGCATGGGAAGTTGGGCTGAAGGGCCTGTTTCCATGCTGTAAACCGCTATGACTCTCTCTTTATTGTTTCAATGTAAGCAGTATGCTCATAAACAAAAATACTACTTCAGAACTAATCAGCACCAAAAACAGATGCTCACGTGGATGCTAGATTTCCAGCCTTTT
Source organism: Mustelus asterias (assembly GCF_964213995.1). Taxonomy (NCBI): domain Eukaryota; kingdom Metazoa; phylum Chordata; class Chondrichthyes; order Carcharhiniformes; family Triakidae; genus Mustelus; species Mustelus asterias. Next base: position 118,186,728 of record NC_135802.1, read on the forward strand.
AATCCCTCTGGACACATACAGAAACAGACCTGCCTTCTGATTCGTATACATCAGTTTTCAGAGACAGATCTATCTTCAAACAGCAGACATTTAGAGAAAGAGACCTAGCATCTGGCAGATCCCAGTCTCCAGACTTCAGAGAGAGGGAGCGCTACTTCTCTAAAGATTCCAAACAACAACTGAGCTGTTTCTCTCTGTGAACCTAGCCCCACCCAGTCACATGATGTTTTCTGTTGAAACCTAATCAAGCCCCACTTTGAAAAATCCCAGGGGGGAAGCACTAAAATAACAACCCCTGCAGTAGTCCAGATTAAAATAAACATTGTAACCATTAAGATAAATTATGCTGTTCTAGTAACCCCAGGGACTGCCCTGTAAGGACAGAACAGCATCGATACTTGGAACTGCCTGCTAAAACAAATCCTGCACAAGATACAAGACACAAATACATTTCATAAAGGCACAGTATCATCACAACACCAAGTGGCCTGTCATTCAATGCAGTTCGAGAACAGATGTGTGTTTTTTCTCTCTCAAGTGAAAGCTGCAGAGCAGTTTTCTTTTCAAATTTAAGTGGTTTTGGACATTTAAATCACTTCAAATCATGACAGTAGTGTCCCCAGACAGTCCTTTCTTTATTTTTTGATGCATAATAGCACGTTACCAAATGGGAAAAGTACTCGAATGCATCTCAACACATATACAATACTGATAATGTACTGGTCAATTAATCTTTGCAGGCAAGAGCCCTAGAAACAATTACTGCAGTAAAAACTCATCTAACTTACTGTTACACAGCTTCTTTGATATTCCACCTGTTAGTGTATTTATTACTTTGTTTTCTTAAAGTAACCAAAGTCACAGAATTGTTCAAAAATGGTTTAATCTATTGCTCTAGGACTCTGAACTGTTATCAAGGCCAGCCAGAGTACGTAATTTAGGAATACATGTGCAGATATAGTTTGTTTCATTTACAAGTAATTAACATAACCAATAAGTTATTGGAGTTATCTCTATCCACTCATAACTATTGATTAAGGTTACATCATGCATAAGACACAGATATTAAAACTAATCACAATCATTCCATGCCCACTTCAATATAAAATCCAATCAGCATGAAGACTTAATTATGTTAGCTGATCTAATTCCTCCTCATTGTTACAAGTTATGATTGATATTCCAGCTTGTGTCTGTTTTTGTGGATATCACTCCCTCCTCCTATGTCTAGATGTCGGATTTAATAAATTCTCTCAAACTAAAGGCCTTGATGCTTATCTGTGTCGGCTTTTATAGAGACTTCTGGTTTCTCTCATATCAGCTTATGTGATTTTTAAATGTGAGAGATTATTAGCCCTTTCACTTACGATACATCATCTAACCATTGAAACTGAAATAGCTGTTTTTTGTGTATAAAAGCCTGTAAATTAAAGAATTCTAGGAGCAGGTGACTTTTTGTCATTCCCAAGTTGGGACTCGTGCTCCCCCAGTTCACTACTTTTCTAAGGCATCATGAACCAAGTATCCTTATGGAAAGGATCTGACTCCACAAAGACTGCAGCAGTGGAGAGTTGAATTGCCCACCCCCACAATGGAGCTGGCAAAGACATGAGTTCTGCCTGTGGTGAGTGGGCTGCCCGCACTCTTACCTCATGCCAACAAAGGTGACCAGAAATGGCAATGGAGGCAGGAGTCTTGGAATCGTGTCCTACCTGTCATTTTTAATTGATTCAAGTCTACCTGATCTGGTAAAAATCCAGGCTCTTATCTCCATAAGATTAACCCAGGCCTCTAGATTACTAGTTCAATTTTATAATCACTATGCTACAACATCCAAATTCAGATCTCATTGAAGCTTGTGGAGAAAAACACATTTTCTTTAATGAGAGACTTTGTTTTTACCCCAATCTGTAGAATATAGAGTAGTTCATTTCAGAAAAGTAATGGATTTCTTGATTTCATGTCAAGTAGTTTTCTGGAGTAACATGTTCTAGAACTATCAATTGGGCCGATTAAGCTCGATTTACCAGTGAGTAATCAACCACACCTAGTTAATGATCCAATTATAATATGATCACATTTAACATTCGATTTAGAAAGGAGAAAGGTGTTGTGAGACTTCTTACTGTGTTTACCCCAGTCCAATGCCGGCATCTCCACACCAGTATTTTGGACCAACACCTTTTGGTTTTCTCTCCTCGACTGGCTTTACTGTTTTGAATGGCCACAATTACTTTAATGTTCAAGTCTCAGATTCTTATTATTTCAAATGTTTCAGTTACCTCTTAATGTCTGCTCCCTACTTTAAATCTAGTTAAATGCAATTGTCTCTTTAACTCAGAGCATTTGATTCCCTTTTTCTTGAATACTCCTAAACCATAACTTAGTCTTTGTTGATTTAACTTCAGTTTTCTGAAATTTTCTTTCTGTCACAGTTCCCTGGGTCTCTGGACTGTCCACTAATCCCTTTGGAGCTGGTTTTCTTGCATATTACTCCACAACTCCCTTCCAGGCACAGAAACATTAAATTAAACCTACCTAAGATGATACCTTATTTCTACTGTCTACCCCATCCAAACATGAATTCCTTAAAACTACCTTTGGTTTCCTAACATTAGCATGAAATTAAAGAGATAAATTTAAGTGCAAAAAATCATGTGAATCTAGGGGACTGGAAGAGAGGTAAATAAAAGCAAAGGAATTCAAGGAAGTTAGTAAAAGGCGCAAAAGAAGTACATGGAAAGAAACTTGTGAAGAATATCAAGATCAATGCAAAATATTTTCACAACTACATTAAAAGAAAAATGGTAGTCAAGGGTAATATTTAAAAACAAATATGGGTAACATTGTGATCAAAAATGATGAAATTGCAGACTCATTGAATAATTACTTTGTGCCAGTTCTCACTGCGGAGGAATAAGAGTAGCACCTGACATCCTGGGGAAACTAATAATCAAGGGCTGGAACATACAAGTATGTATAAGCAAGAAAACAAACTAGAAAAGAAAGTATGAAAGACAGGTAAACTCCATGGACCTGAGAGTTTCAAAAGAAATAAGTGAGTTTATTAGAGATACTCTAACCATAATCCTTTCAAAGTATGTTGATTTATAAATTGTCCCTTTAGATTGAAAAACTGCAGATAAAACTCTATTTTTCAAGATAGGCAAGGGAGAGAATCCAAGAAATTATGGATCTCTTAGTCTAACATCTGTTGTGGGAATGTTATTGAAATCTGACTGAGCTCTTAGGAAAATTTGAGCTGATCATAGAGAACCAAAATGTTAAGTACATCATATCTAATGAACCAATTGAATTTTTTGAAGAACTAACAGAAGCATTAGATAACAAATTGCTTATGGACTTCCAAAAGTGATTCAATGGAGGTCCATGTAAGAGAATGTTAGCTAAAGCTGAATGGAGTTGAAGACAACTTGTTGACTTGGTCAGAAGATTGGTTGGACTGTAGAAGGCAAGCAGTGTGGATATGGTTACTTGAATTTGAAGTAAGTGACCAGTAGTTTCCTACAAGGATCTTTACAGGAGCATCAACTATTTATTATGTTTATTCATAAATCAGTTAATACTGTAAAGAGAGCCATATATTTAGGTTTACCAATGATATGTAGATTGGTGCTATGGGAAGTACTGCAGGACAAAGATCAGCAATATTTTAACTGAATTGTAAAACAGGCTTGAGGATCTGTATTCTTCTTCCTATCTTCCGTGGAAATAAGTCCTGTAAGTTTGGTTCTATAATATGGTTATATTTTTGCACATGATATTCAAAACCTTGAGGAAAACAGTCATTTTAATTTGCTGTTGATCAGAATTAATGTAGAAATAGAAAACAGATGTTACATTATGTTGGTCATGGTTTTTGAAACAAATATGCACAAACATCAAAGGTTCATACATAACAGTTTTTCCATTCATCTACTGAATCAGTTCTGAATTAAGTAGGGGATATATTGTGACGATAAAGCAATACTCGATGGCATCCTTGATATTATTTATAAATACTCTGCTTCAGAGGATGTTTCCTTACAAAATAAAATCATTTATTTATGGTCAAATGTTGCTTATGAAGTTCAGTCGGGGAAACATATCTATTTAAATAATTGCTGTTGTCTTCATGGCTAATGAGTCCAATTTAAGTGAAGAAAGTAGGATCAGAAGACAGATGTCTAAATTGGTGAGAATGGTCATTTTAAAACATATTAAGAATAGTAGGTTGTTTTCATCATCAATGCTCTCAATATAGATCTTGGCACAACATGATGGATGTCAAGAATTCAGGCACATACAATTTCCCATCCCCAAAAACAGAATAATGTTTGAAATAATCTGCCAAAGTAGGTGTAATAGCAATAAAAGTATAATTAATGCTGAAAAAGTTACAGAACTTGAGAAATGAGCTTCAGTAACAGAAAAAATCCTTTACCAAGCTTGACTTCTTAAGTGTGTTAAAGAAAGATGGCTTACCTTGCACTTTTCATAAACAGATGGCACCCCATAGTGAACTATCTCAATTTAAATATCTTCTTAGCTTCCTCTGCTCAGGTGGAAGTAGTGCCAGTGACTTGCATCTCCGCTCATAGCTATATTTTCCCATTCCTAGCATCATCCTGCTGGATTTATGCATAACTTGTATTAAGATTTTCAATATCTTAAGTTGAGACCACAACCAGATCAACCATAATCTTATTAAATGGCAGAGCAGACTTGAATGGCCTATTTCTGCTCATAAGTCCTGCCTTCCTATGTATAACCATTGAAGTACTATTGAAGTGCAGGCATTGCATTGGTAACTGATAATTTGACAGAGCAAGGTCCCACAAACAGCAACATTATGATCAAATAATCAATTTTAATAACATTGATTGAGGGATAAAGATTGAGACAGCAGAGAGAGCTACCCTTCTCTTTCTCCGAAGTGCCATGAGATCCTCAGCCCGACGATGATATCAGCAACTCTCCTGCACTCCCTTAGTACTGCACTTGATTGCAAAACTGGATTGTGTGTCCAGGTTTCAGGAATGGGACATAATTTATGTTAAAGGACTCCGAGATACAGTAATAAGGACACAATTCCTGGAATTATTTAAGAATCACTTGGTACCATGGACTGTACGGTATATTTCTGAATAGAAAAGATGGACCGAATGGCTCTTCTCATTAGTATTTAGCTTGTGATTTATTTCACACTCACCTTAGGCTCGCATAGATTAGAATATTTATCATATTTATAAATTTTCTGAATAGGCATTGGTCTGAACACGATAGTGTCCCAAACAGAGAATGTGTCCTGAATATATGCTGAATGATTCTCCAAGAGTGGGTCTCAGTGGTATTAAATACAGTATCAGTGGCAACATATTCTTAGATCACAGCCGAGGGTGCTTCTCCCATTCCCATGACGGTCAGTAACTATTTCAAGGAATGTTTTTCAATTCCTTCGAAGTTGCAAGGTAATTTTAAGTATATGCATGATTTGCCACTATTCATATTTAAGAATAAAATTATTCGCTAGTCAGCGCGTTTTTTCAATAAGATCCGCCTATTTTGCACAGAGCTAAGCCTTGTCTTGAGGCAGCAGAGGGAGTATTTTGGCAATATTTTGCTTCCTTCCTATTTTGGGATTGTTTACAACCTGTACTGACTATATCGCATGTATAAACAACACGACAAGCCATAGTCTAACACCTATGGTGTTAAATGTGATCACGGTCAAATACTCATCCTATACTAGGGGAACGGTGGCAAAGTATGATTGCGAAATTGTTAGATTTGTTATAATGGCTTTATACCCTGTCCGTTCGCAAGAATATTTTGTGCTACGTAAATGTGATTGTCAGGAGCAGAGTATTGGTACAAATGTAACAGCAAATAGGATTACGGGGCAGTAACTGACTTACAATAAATTATAAAACAAATCATAAAATATAATTTTAAGATATCCTTGTTATATGTAATTTAAGATGGAAATGGTTATACATCTGTACTGGTCATTTACTGTGAACCAGTTGGACTGTCCTGAACTATTTCAATGCTCTATAACAACTTGAAGTATTGTAGTTAACATCAGTTTAATAAAACGCAGAGCTGCACTTAGACAAAACACACATACTCATTAAAGTGAACGAATATTAACTACAGGATAATTTAACCTCGGGCGATTTTTCGAATGTATTTTTCTCTCTCTTCGTTTGTGTTTACTGAGATGTCAAATGCAACAAGCGATTCCGCTTGAAAAATGAACGAGTGGAGGTTTGAAATAATAAGGCTGATCATTTATTGATACATAATTCCCGTTTCGCGCCCACTGTTCGGTGCATTTAAGGGCATGCAAATGTGAAAGCTGAGCGGAGGCTCCAATTGCTCTGATTTAGCCATGTTATAATTGTTCTGAAACTTGCTCCAAATTAGATTATGATGAGGATTTAAAAAAATATATATATAACGTATTAATAAAATTGAAGTTACAAGTATAGTTCCATATTCAGTGTAAACTATAATTTTAAGGTATACGTGGCAAATGTGAGGTTAGATTGTGCTGAGACAACATTGCTCTTTACAGATTCTACCTGATTTAAGGAGTGTTTCCAAATTTCCACTAACTGCAGTATTTTGGGTTTCTTTAAAAGTATTTTAATCCTGGTCTGTAAATAACCTTACAGAAATAAACAGAATCCCATAAATTGTTAGCTTAGATATCATGTTCTACCAGCAATCACTATAGTAAAGACACACACCGCGGAAAAGACAGAGACTTTTCCCATGTGACAGCCCTGACAAATGATCATGAGGGCTCTCTATTCCCATGAAAGGCGGGAATTAATTTGTGTTAAACGCTGCCCTGATGGAAGGAATGAGCGGCACTGGATTTCTCCGTCCCTTCCCGGTATGATCAGCACGGCAGCAAAATCCAGCTCTCATTCTCCCACCGGGTGAACTGTCTTTCGGAAGGGTGACTCCGTGATTGTGAAAGCAGAACAGCTATCCGTTCTGATCAATCCCTTTCAGCCTTCCAGTGACTTGCTGGCTGCTATCTCCTGGCCAAATCTAACTGGCAACACTCCTTCAACATTCTCTGCCAAAGGAGTTCGCTGTGTATCTACTGAGTCAATGCTGGTATTGCAATCACTGTGATCAGTTCCGGATTATTAAACAGGTAAAATGGATGGCTCTGGGGTTTTTTTTTGTTATTTTGGTTCATTTTGAAAACGAAGAATGTGTAAGGGCTAACAACATGTGTTGGTGTATCAGTGTGTGGCAAACAATTCTGTTTTGATCATTTCACTTGCAAAAATAATGGGCAAACTGAATAAACGGGATTGAAGATAATTGTGATAATTGTACTTCACTAGAAAAGTCTTTCTTGGAAACGTTTATTTCATGTGACAGGGAGTATATTTTCTGGGTGAAATGGTGAGCTTGTTATTCTATTTCAGCTGTTTTCGGTAGCTGAAATGCTTTTTGGAAAGAACTTTTAGGTGTAATTGTTGCAATATTAATGCTACAACTTTGCTCCAAAACAGATGGAAAATAGAATTTATATCGGATGAAACCGCGCCTTCGTACATGTGCTGTATATTTTCAAACACGGTTAGCGTATTATTCAACATTGCTAATATTTAACGTTTAATAACGATAATGAGTTAACTTGAAAATAAAAGTGCAATTTGATCGAAATCATTGGAATGGATATTAAATCGCGGGTGGTTCTTTTACGTGTGTATAACTCAAGAACAATTTCACTTTGTATCCATTACTAAAGACAAATTATGTCACATAAGAACCAGATCAATACAATTAATGGTCACCATTTCAAGTGTTCATCCTTTTAGTTGTTTCTCGATATGTTTGCTATTTTCCCAATCTGTGAGTTGATTTATGAATGGTTCCGCTTTTCCAGCTTGGATCGGTCACGTTTTACTGACATTTCCTGCTGTCCCTCTCATTAAAACGAATTGACGAGGACTCGAGGCTTGAGGCGGTGAAGAGATCAGAAGCGCGCAGGGCTCCCATGATCAAAGCCAAACTCCCCAGCCTGATGTCTTCAGTCGTGGCTCCAGTCCAGGAGTTTAACAGAATGGAGACCAAGAAAGTGGAGCTGATCCTGGTGAAGGAACAGAATGGCGTTCAGTTCACCAACTCCACTTTGATCAGCTCCCCTCAACCTTCTGGAGAAGGAGATTGTGAGACCGTGAGCAGGGAGACGTGGGCCAAGAAGATCGATTTCCTTCTCTCAGTTATTGGCTTTGCCGTGGACTTGGCCAATGTCTGGAGATTTCCTTACCTTTGTTATCGCAACGGCGGAGGTAGGAAGCCTGCGCCACTAGTAACTCTCTTTTCCCATCTCTCTTAAATGTTTTAGCCCAGGTGATTTTCTTAAGAAAACGTGCATTAACCCTAACCTATGTTAACAATTTATCAGATTATGTGCGCTGTGACAGGCTGAGTGGGCTCCAGTGATAATGATCGTTTGTTAGTTTAGCTTTTTTATTCCAGAGGCTAAATCAAAACCAGGAAGTGTAATCTGACAATATCTTCCCACCCCCTCCCCAGTCATTTTCCGTCTGCTCCGTGGCTTAAGGACACTTCAATTCCGAATGTGCATCCAGTTAATTTATTGAATTAGTAATTGCAAATATAGAGAAGTATTTCACTGAGATATCAAATAATCGCTAAATCTTTGTAATATAGATTAGTGAATTGATAAAGTGAAAACATGCTATTATTTTCTTTGAAGTTCCTTTATCACTTGGTACAGAGCGCTTGTCTCTCAATGTACCCCATTGGTGATTCCTGTTTGCAACACAGTTATTACTGTGTGACTAAGGACATGTACAGCTCGGTTCTCCGGGCTGAGGATACACAGCCGTAAACATGCTAAAGGTTCTTTATTTTCCTGCAGGGGCATTTCTCGTTCCGTACCTGTTCTTTATGTTCATTGCTGGAATGCCACTGTTTTATATGGAGTTGGCGCTGGGACAGTTCAACAGGGAAGGGGCTGCCGGAGTTTGGAAGATCTGCCCCATATTTAAAGGTAATCAGCTCCTTTTGCCTTTTCAAAGGTGGGGGAATATAAGCTCGGATATACACTCTCAGTCACTTCTTACTGCCCTGTACGACAGAGAGTGCATGTGTAGATGTCGAATAAGATACCATAAAGTATGTTTTTAATAGCCTCAAGGACAAGCTCTCCTCTCTTTAAGAACGGGTGAAGTTGCTAGTACACGGGAATTATAGTTCAGCATGAGTCAATACGTTCAGAAAAGGAGCGAAAAAATGCGAAATATTAAAATTACAGAGTTCTATTTCTGCTGGGCAGTTACTGATCCAAACTCTGAAAGAAGATTTTTACAATACAATTATTACCAATGCATTCAGGGTTATTGTGTCTTTTGAAAAATTCTGATCTACATTGTTAAATCTCCATGGTAATCTCAACACCAGCAGTTGGTAACCGCACAATTTTCAATGTTGACAGTTATATATGATTAATGTCTATGTCCTATCAGATGTTGCGGTTTGAACTGTTTCACAGGTGCTCATAACTGTTTTCAGCCTTAATGTTCTAAAAATATGCACCGCTTCTCGGTCATTATAGTTAACAAATAAGAGTATTTCAGAGCAGGTATCTTTGTGTACTAATTTGTGGGGAAATCAGACAGTGGAGAGGCAAAAACTCACTAAAGAAACTTGGGTTCAGAGCATATTCCACATGTTTCTCTGAGGACTTAGCTGCACCCAGTGCCAATCTTCTCTGTGTTTCAGCTAAGACTGTCAATGTGGCGAGCGCTTCATGGTGTAGGTACACACACTCTTCAATGCAGGAAACCCCACAAAAAGGAAATGGTGCTAGGCAAAATATTCCCTAAAATATTAGCTGTCAGATAAATGTTTATTCAATATTTATTACTGTCCTTTGCTCATTGGATTGGTTCTCTAAAAACATCTACAAAGCTTTTGGTTCAAGCTTTTGCAGGTCTGTTGTGGTAAATACCAGATACAAATATCTGATGATTACATTTATTAAAGAGCATTGGAAACAAAATCGGAATACCTTCTTGTAATTTTGGTTCTGGTCAAATGAGGTTTAGTTTTATTTAAATCGAAGTTATTTTAGGGAATATTGCATTTGTAAATAATACTTTATCATACGTATATAATGATATGGATTTAGACATGAAGGATCAACATTCCCTGTAGGAATCCCATACGCTGTCTTTGGATTTAAATGCTAAATTGAAGGAGATATGAATCATCATCATTTAACACTAATTAATAAAACAAATCTTTACCATAGCCAGTATTTAAATTTCCATCTCCAGCTATTGAGGGGAGAGCTACAAAAGAGTCCAGAGGGGCAATTTTTTCACACAGGCTGGTGAGTGTCTGGAACAAGCTGCCAGAGGTAGTAGTAGAGGCGGGTACAATTTTGTCTTTTAAAAAAAGTTTAGACAGTTACATTGGGTAAGATGGGTATAGAGGGATATGGGCCAAATGTGGACAATTGGGAATAGCTTAGTGGTAAAAACTGGGTGGCATGGACAATTTGGGCTGAAGGGCCTGTTTCCATGCTGTAAACCTCTATGACTTTATTGACCTGATAAAGGAGAATAAACACAAAAACATAATGATAATTCTTTTAAAAATCTAATGTAGAACTGAGCCAAAAGGAAAGGTTTTCTGAGGCATTGTGGAGCTTGGCTAATATTCTTGTGGTGATAGTGATGATATGATTGATGGACCATATAAAAACCACAACACAAATCAATTACACACGCATACCCCATCAAAATGTCTCTGAAGCAATATCAACTTAAACAAGGCAAGTTTCTTGACATGCGATAGCACATATAACAGTAGCTAATAGTCTTGGCAATCAAATGATGAATAATGTTGCATTTGTTAATACCTTTTGAAGTGTGTCATCATTCATAGAGGATCACCCATGATCACACTGAATGGCGGAGTAGTCTTGATGGGCTGAACAGCCTACTCTTATTCTCAATGTTTCTATGAAGTGTATGAGCAGTTATTATCTGCACTCATTGGTTGCTGCTGGCTTTGCACAGGCCTCAAATGGAGTAAAATCATCTTAAAATTGACAGTTTAGATATTATTAAAATATATGCAATGTGATTTCAAGTCAACAATCTAAACTCAGGCTTCAGTTATTACTTATAGAATACTTGCTTAATGAACTCACACTTTGTGATACTCCTAAGGGAAGGTGATGGCATAGTGGTATTATCTCTAGACTATTAATCCAGAAACTCAGCTAATGTTCTGGGAACCTGGGTTCGAATCCCGCCATAGCAGATGGTGGAATTTGAATTCAATAAAAATTATCTGGAATTAAGAATCTACTGATGACTATGATTTGTTGATTGTCAGAAAAACCCATCTGGCTCCTTTAGGGAAGGAAATCTGCTGTTCTTACCTGTCTGGTCTACATGTGACTCCAGAGCCACAGCAATGTGGTTGACTCTCAATTGCCCTCCAACGGCAACTAAGGATGGGCAATAGATGCTGGCCAGCCGGTAACACCCATATGCCATGAATGAATAAAAAAAAACTTTTGAAGTCCTCAGTTAGGTTGCACACTTGTAATCACTACCCACTATTCTCTACTTTATCAACATTTGGAGTAATTTTTTGCAATGAATGGTATTGTCATGATTTTACTTTGATTAGAAACATTCCTGATTCTACTTTTAAAATAACAATGAAGAGCTACACCAGACATTGATTCTCTGATTTCTGCACAATTGTTTCAGGTGTTGGCTTCACAGTTATCCTAATTGCACTCTATGTTGGTTTCTACTACAATGTAATCATTGCCTGGGCTCTCTATTATCTGTTCTCATCCTTTACCATGGAGCTACCCTGGATCCACTGCAACAACAGTTGGAATAGTCCCAATTGCTCTGAGTTTACCAACTTTACTCAGCAAAACACCTCCACAAAATACTATGAGTACAAAAACAATCCTGCAGCTGAGTACTATGAGTAAGTAGACAAGTTTTCTTACAGCTACTCCTGGTATTAGATGTTGTCTTTCATCGTATTACCCTTGCCTAAAAGCAATTTATCCTTTTATCTTGTAACGCTGGTTCTGATTTGTTAATTCTTCTGGTATGTGTCATTATTCATGAAATGTGCCGGCAGTCATCATCTATGCTCATTGGTTGCTAAGTAAGGATAAAGTTTTTGCTTCTTTGTAACTTTATTACAGGGCAGCTTTGACAGGAATATAATCCGGAGACTGGAGGGAATTGAAAATGTCAAAAAGAATACTCATTTTCTTCCTCAAACTTTGTTTCTTTGCCCTTTTTTCTCTCTTCACCCTCTAGACTTATATTTTTATGGTCATTGCTTCTCTGCAGTTTACTTTCTTGTTCCATCTAAGCTTTGAATACATCATTCAACACAGAATATTTTTACTCATTTGCTTTCTCTACCTCTCTCTCTCCCTCTCTTGCTTTCTCTCTTTAGCAATATTTTCATGATCATTGCTCCTCTGCACTTCAGTTTCTTGTTTCTTCTAAACTTAACCACATCATTCCATTTACCCATCTTCCTATAACTAAGTTTTAAAATCAAGGCTTATCACATGATTTCTAATTTCAACTCACACATTTGGAAAATATTCAATCAAGAGAGAGTTCCGTGCTGGTCGCCTCCATCGTTAAGGACGAGGATATCTGTGGAGCCTCCTGACCAGAATGTTGCAACACTGCAGGGCTTAGATCTGATCTGTTAGTTGTGGGATTGCTTATCTCTGTTTATTACTTGTTGCTTCTGCTGTTTGGCACACAAGTAGTCCTGTGTTGTAGCTTCACCAGGTTGACACCTAATTTTTAGGGATGCCTGGTGTTACTTCTAGCATGTCCTCCTGCACTCTTCATTGAACAAGGGTTGATTCCCTGACTTGATGGTAATGATAGAGTGGGGGATATGCTGGGCCATGAGGCTACATATTGTGGTTGAATACAATCTGCTGCTGATGGAGCCCACATACATGGATGCCCAGTATTGAGCTGCTAGTTCTGTTTGAAGTCTATCCCATTTAGCACGATGATAGTGCCACACAACAAGATGGTGGGTATCCTCAACGTGAAGACAGGACTTTGTTTACACAGGGACAAAGACTAGGTCACTCCTACCGATACTATCATGGACAGAAGCATCTGTGGCAGGCAGGTTGGTGAGGATGAGGTCTAGTATGTTTTACCCTCTTGTTGGTTCCCTCACCACCTGTGGCAGACCTAGTCAATAGCTATGTCCTTTAGGACTTGACCAGCCTGACATAGTCATACTCACTAAATCATAGCTTACAGACAATATCCCAGACACCATCCTCACCAGCCCTAGATATGTCCTGAACCACCAGAACGACAGACTCAGCAGAGGCGATGGTACAGTGGTATACAACTGAGAGATTGTTGCCCTGGGAGTACCCAACATCCATGAAGGATGGCATCAGGTCAAATTTGGGCCAGGAAATCTCCAACTGATTACCACTTGCCACCCTCCCTCGGCTGATGAATATTTCGCCATGTTGAGCCACTTGGAGGAAGCACTTGGTGTCACAAGGGCACAGAATGTGCTCTCGATGAGGGACCTCAATGCCTAGCATCAAGACTAACACAGTAGCACAACTATTGACTGAGCTGGCCGGGTCCTAAAAGACATATTTGCTAGACTAGGACTGCAGCAGGAGGTGAGGGAAACCAACAAAATGAAGAAACTTACTAGACTTTGTCCTTACCAATCTACCTGTCACACATGCATCTGTTCAGGACAATATGGGTACGAATGACCAACTCACAGTCCTTGAGAAGACAAAGTCCTGTCTTCACACTGAGGATATCCTGCACAGTGTTGTGTGGCACTATTGCCACGCTAAATGGTATAGATTCAGAACAGATCTAACATCACAAAACTGGGCATCTATGAGGTGCCGTGGGCCATCGTCAGCAACAGAGGTTTATTCAACCACAATTTGTAACCAAATGGAATGGCATATCACTCATTGTACTATTACCTTCAAGACAAGGGATTAACCCTGGTTCAATAATGAATGCAAGAGTATATGCCAGGAGCATTGTCAGGCATACCTAAAAATGAGATGTCAACCTTGTGAAGCTGCAGTGCAGGATTACCTATATGTCAAATCGTGGAAGCAGCATGCAATAGACAGAGCTAAATGATCCACAACCAATAGATCATATCAAAGCTGTGCAGTCCTGCCACATCCAATGGTGGTGAATAATTAAACAACTAAGTGGAGGAAGAAAAACTATAAATACTTCCATTCTCAATGATGAGGGAGCCAGCACATTAGTGCAAAAGACAAGGCTGGAACATTTGCAACCATCTTCAGTCAGAAGTGCTGAGTGGATGATCCATGTCAGCCTTCCCCCGACATCCCGAGCACCACATATGTCAACCTTCAGCCAATTTGTTTCATTCTACATGATATCAAAAAATGGCTGAATGAACTGAATACTGCAAAGTCTATGAGCCCTGACAAGATTCCCGCAATAGTACTGAAGAACTATTCTTTAGAACTAGCTGTATCCCTGGTTGAGCTGTTCCAGTATAGCCACAACACTGGCATCAACTTGACAATAAGGAAAATTGCTCAGGAAGGTCTAGTCCACCAAAAGCAGGACAAATCTAATCCAGTCAATTAACCCCCATTAGTGTCCTCTCAATTATCAGCAAAGTGATGAAAGGTGTTTTCGACAGTGCTATCTACTAGCACTTACACAGAACTAACCTGCTCACTAATGCTCAGTTTGGGTTCTGCCAGGTTCCTGACCTCATAACAGTCTTGGGTCGAAATATGAACAAAAGAGCTGAACTCAAGGGGAGAGGTGAGAGTGATAACCCTTGAAATCAGGACAACAGTTGACCAAGTGTGGCATCAAGGAGTCTAGGCAAAATTGAAATTAATGGGAATCAGGAGGAAACTCCCCACTGGTTGGAGTCATACTTAGTACAAAGGAATATAATTGTGGTTATTGGAGGGCAATCGTCTCAGTCCTCACAGCACCAGGGACCTGAGTTCGATTCCTGGCTCGGGTCACTGTCTGTGTGGAGTTTGCATCTTCTCCCCGTGTCTGCGTGAGTTTCCTCAGGGTGCTCTGGTTTCCTCCCAGAATCCAAAGATGTGCAGGCTAGGCTGATTGGCCATGTTAAATTTCCCGTTAGTGTCAGGGGAATTGGCAAGGTATGTGGGGTTGTGGGGATAGTACCTGGGGGGGATTGTTGTCGGTGCAGGCTCGATGGGTCGAACAGCACTGTAGAGATTCCATGATTCCTGGGATATTGTCGCAGGAGTTCCTCAGCATAATGTCCTCGGCCCAACCATTAAAGTTGCTTCATAAATTACCCTCCCTCCATCATAAGGTCAGAAGTAGGAATGTTTGCCGATGATTGCACAATGTTCAGCACCATTTACAATTCCTAAGATACTAAAACAACCCATGCCCACAAACAGGTTTGAGGTAATAAGTCGTAAGTAACATTTGTGCCACACAAGTGCCAGGCAATGACCATCTTCAACAGGAGAGAATCTAACAATCTCTTCTTGATATTCAATGGCATTACCATCGCTGAATTCCCCATTAAGATCCTGGAGGTTATCTTTGAAAAGTTACCGAACTGGACCAGCCATATAACTGTAGCTGCAAGAGCAGGTAGGAGGCTGGGAATTCAGTGGCAAGTAACTCACTTCCTGACTTCCCAAAGCCTACACACCATCTACAAGGCACAAGTCACGAGTGTGCCTCCACTAGCTTGGTTGAGTGCAGGTTCAACAAAACTCAAGAAATTCAACACCATCCAGGGCAAAGAAGTTTACTTCCATAAGCACATAAGAATTAGGAGCAAGAGTAGGCCATTTGAACCCTCAAACCTGCTCCGCCATTCAATAAGGTCATGGCTGATCTTTTCATAGATTCAGCTCCGCTTACCCGCCCACTCACCATGACCTTAATTCCTTTACTGTTCAAAAATCTATCTATCTTTTCCTTAAAAACATTCAATGAGGTAGTCTCAACTGCTTTACTAGGCAGGGAATTCCACAGATTCACAACCCTTTGTGTGAAGAAGTTCCTCCTCAACTCCGTCCTAAATCTGCTCCCCCTTATTTTGAGGCTATGCCCCTTGGTTCTAGTTTCACCAGCTAGTGGAAACAATGTCCCTGCTTCAATCATACCTATTCCCTTCATAATTTTATATGTTTCTATATTATCCCCCTTCATTCTTCTAAATTATAATGAGTATAGCCCCAGTCTACTCCGTCTCTCCTCATAAGTCAATCCTCTCAATTCCGGAATCGACCTAATGAATCTTCTCTACACTCCCTCCAGTGCCAATATATTCTTTCCCAAGTAAGGAGACCAAAACTGTACACAGTTTTAATCATCATCCATCCACCACCTTAAACATTCACTCCCTTCACCACCGGCACACAGCAGCAGCAAGGTGCACCATCTACAAGCTGCACCGGCCTAAGTGTTGTAAAATTTACCTGTGAGACAAAATCATAATTTACACTGTCTCACAGATACTTTGCTGTAGGCAGGACCTGCTGTGTTTCTTAGTCTGTTGATGTATGCAGTCACTTTGTTTTGCAAGGGAACACAGACTGATGTCCAGTCATTTCATTTTACATTTGAAACATGATAGTTTTATATAAAATGGGTTTCAAGCTCATTATTTGCAGTCAGACAGAAATGCCTACATTATCATCTCTCACTGAAAATATTAGAAGTATAAGTTCTTTTAATGCTACCTTTGCTCAAGAAAAGTTACAGTTTTGCTATCCTCAGTGATAAGGCAGAAACAAATACAGCAAATCATGAATCTCTATGAAGATTAAAATCACCCCCAATATTTGCAATACATTTTTCACAAGCTGCCATTATTTCTTCACGTATACTCTGTCCTTCAGTATAGTTATTGTTAGAGAGCCTATAAACTATAGCCATCACTGACTTCATTCCTTTGCTATTTCTTATCTCCACCCAAACTGACTTTGCACCTGGATCTTCCTCCACAATATAATTTCTCACTACTGAACTTTATTAACTGAGCTATATTCCTACATTCCTTCCTCCCTATCATTTTGCAATGTCAAATATCCTTGAATATTATGACTATGTCTTTGTAATAGCTATCAAATCATACCCATTTATTTATATTTGTTCCTCAGTTCAACTATCTTGTTATGAATGCTGCATATATATATATATATATATATATATATATATATATATAGAGTATTTATTTCTGTCTCCTTAGTAATTTCCCTTCCTCTGTGCAGCCAGAGCCAAGTGTGTAGTCCCAGCCAGGTTTGTGGTACCATGGGAGACTTAACTGTACAGGAGGGGAAGAAGAAACAAGAAAGATCAGTAATGATAGGGGATTCGTTAGTTAGGAGAGCAGGCAGGTGTTTCTGTGGCCGTAGACATGACTCCAGGATGGTATGTTACCTCCTTGGTGCCAAGATCAAAGATATCACGGAGCGGCTGCAGGACATTCTGGTGGGGGGAAGGCCAGTGTGATCAGCAGAAGTTGTGATCCATGTTGGAAAGAAGTGACTTAGCAAGAAAAGGAGCTTAGCAATGAAAGCAGATACTAAAGGGCCAGGAAGGAGGTTGAAAAGCACCACCTCTAAAGCAGTACTCTCATGATTACTCCAAGTCCCACTTCTCCCAGAAATAGGAGCAATTGAACACATGGCTGGAAAGCTGGTAAAAGAGGGAAGGCATCAAATTTCTGAGGCATAGGACCGGTTCTGAGATAGGTGAGACCTGTACAAGTTGGACGGTCTGCAAGGAAATCTGCTCATGCTTTTAGTAGCAGTTTAAACTAGATTGGCAGATGTCACAAACCCAGCTGATGTTATTTGTGAGAATGTCCCAACCTACGGCACCAGTTTGTGTGATGGTGTATAGCTTTCTATACAAAAATGATGTGAGGAGCCATGTGTGAGACCCAGTGAAGACAGTAACCAGCTCAGTCATGATATAATACTTATTAAAGATTATTACGATAAAGAAAAGACACATATATACAAACAGGAGTGTAATGTTATGTATAAGGACCACTGAACACTGCCACACAGTTTAACTGGAAATTATTCTTTTAGATCCAAATTGCGTTTATGAGATCTGGGCTGGAATTCTCTGGCCGTTCATGTCCCGCCACCACTGCTAGCGAGGACGGAGAATTTGGCGTTCAGTCAAATCTCCATTCACCACAGCAGGATTGGAGAATCCCACCCAGTACTCTTTCAGGACTTCCCCCTTCCCAAACAACATTCAATTCAATAGATCCATAAGTAAACACCAGCTTATAGTTACCACACTGTATACAATTGGATAGTTATTCTAGGGAACATCTCTTCTCGGTTCAGCAAAGATATGGGTTTTACCTGCCTCCATGCTCTTGCTTCTGGTCTGCAAGCCAGACCAAGCTTACAGACTGTTTGGTGCAATCTGCCCCTCCGGCTGCTCGATGGATACTGCCCCTCAGGCTGCTAGATGGACACTGCCCCTCAGGCTGCTAGATGGACACTGCCCCTCAGGCCGCTAGGTGGACACTGCCCCTCAGGCTGCTAGATGGACACTGCCCCTCAGGCCGCTAGGTGGATACTGCCCCTCAGGCTGCTAGATGGACACTGCCCCTCAGGCCGCTAGGTGGACACTGCCCCTCAGGCTGCTAGATGGACACTGCCCCTCAGGCCGCTAGGTGGATACTGCCCCTCAGGCTGCTAGATGGACACTGCCCCTCAGGCCGCTAGGCGGATACTGCCCCTCAGGCCGCTAGATGGACACTGCCCCTCAGGCTGCTAGATGGACACTGCCCCTCAGGCCGCTAGGTGGATACTGCCCCTCAGGCTGCTAGATGGACACTGCCCCTCAGGCCGCTAGATGGATACTGCCCCTCAGGCCGCTAGGCGGATACTACCCCTCAGGCCGCTAGGCGGATACTGCCCCTCAGGCCGCTAGGTGGATACTGCCCCTCAGGCCGCTAGGTGGATACTGCCCCTCAGGCCACTAGGTGGACACTGCCCCTCAGGCCGCTAGATGGATACTGCCCCTCAGGCCGCTAGGCAGATACTGCCCCTCAGGCCGCTAGGCGGATACTACCCCTCAGGCCGCGAGGTGGATACTGCCCCTCCGGCTGCTAAATGGATACTACCCCTCAGGCCGCTAGGCGGATACTGCCCCTCAGGCCGCTAGATGGATACTGCCTCTCAGGCTGCTAGATGGATACTGCCCCTCAGGCCGCTAGGCGGATACTACCCCTCAGGCCGCTAGATGGATACTGCCCCTCAGGCCGCTAGGCGGATACTACCCCTCAGGCCGCTAGGCGGATACTGCCCCTCAGCCTGCTAGATAGATACTGCCCCTCAGGCCGCTAGGTGGATACTGCCCCTCAGGCTGCTGGATGGACACTGCCTCTCAGGCCGCTAGGTGGATACTGCCCCTCAGGCCGCTAGATGGACACAGCCCCTCAGGCCGCTAGATGGACACAGCCCCTCAGGCCCTAGGGGGATACTGCCCCTCAGGCTGCTAGGTGGACACTGCCCCTCAGGCCGCTAGGGGGATACTGCCCCTCAGGCCGCTAGATGGACACAGCCCCTCAGGCCGCTAGATGGACACTGTCCCTCAGGCCACTAGATGGATACTGTCCCTCAGGCCGCTAGGTGGATACTGCCTCTCAGGCCGCTAGGTGGATACTGCTCCTCAGGCTGCAGGATGGATACTGCCCCTCAGGCTGCTAGATGGAATCAGCCCCTCAGGTTATGAGATGGCTATTGCCTCTGGGACTTTTGAATGGAATCTGTCTCCCTGCTTCCACGAAAATGTTGCCAATTTTACTATTATTTCCCTTTGATGGTTCTTTCTGTGTTTTGGCAGTCTGTTCCCTCATCTTTTGTAGATCTAAATGATCCCTGGTTGGTGCCATTATCTACACAAAGTGTTTCCTATTAGCCGGGCAATGTATTTTCTTAAGGCTGTCTACAAATGCTAATCCTGTTATTGGGATTCACATTCTGTGAAATACCTTTTGAAATCCTGGTGACTTTTAACCTGCTGGCACATTGATGACACAGGGAAATGGGATTCTGAGGACAAAGTTAAAGCAGAGAATAGGAGATGGAAAATTAGTGAATGATTCTGAAAAGCAGAAAAAGCACAGGTGACCATGGGGGTCTAGGAGGCTGTGGCCCAAGTTCCACACTCCACATATTCACATACATGCATGATGCACTTAATTTAGAACTTTTTTGATTACATCTTACTCTAATACCATACTATTTCCCACCCTGCTGCTATCCATCTCTCCCAGTTCTCAGTGCTGCTTATTTCTCCTGGCACTCACCCCCCAACTTAGGCCACCACTAGAGTATTACATCCAGTTCTGGTTCTTGCACTTCAGCAAAGATGTGGGAGGCCCATAAGAGGATGTAGGAGATTTACCAGAATGAGGGATTTTAACAAAAGGAGAAGTTGGGATATTCTTCTTGGTGGAAGGCAATTGAGGGCAGATTTGATAGAAGTGCACAAGATTAAGTGAAGTTTAGATAAGATAACCAAAGAAAAGCCTTTTCCATTAGCTAATGGTACAATGTCCAGCAGGTAGGATATGAGGTAGAACATTTTTACACAGCAATATGTAATAACTTGCAACTTGTTGCCTATCAGATTACTGTAAGTGGTAATTATGATTAAATAAAATTGGATGGACAGAGATGGATTTACTGTTCATGGGGCCCCATGCTCACCTTCATTTCCACCACCGTCTATACTATCACGCCCCTCCCACCCTCACCCCACAGAATGTAAAGATATAAGCCATAAAAATACACAAATTTATCACTGCTTTAGAGATTTTTAACTTTTAAAAGTAGTCCTGTATGAAGAATTGCTGAATTGAAATCCAAGCTGCTGTCAGAATGACAGTAAAGATGGTCAATATTGCCATGTCTTGAGACGAGCAAACATGGAACTTGCTGATGAGCAACGAGTTGGAAAAATCAGCCAATGACATTGCAACAGCACAGGTCAGTGCTGGACAGAATGAGCCAGTCCAGTGTAGGAGCAAATACTCTAATCAACAAGATGCAAATACTGCCCTTCAGTGTATGCCAGACTCTCATTCAGTTGCAGAAGTTAACTCCCTTATTTCCTCTCACAAAATCAAAGAAATGATTTCTATAAATTCACGTGAGTGGAGTGTCCAGTGAATCCAAGTCTACTATCGGTGGTTCTGTCTGTAAGATTCCATTCTTTGTCCTGAAGAAAGTTTCTGAAGCCCAGACTTGATGGTGATGGTGGTTAGAACTATCAGTATGTGACCAGCTGCAACCATTCTATCAGATCATCAGTGGTACATTTTGAAAAACAGAACTTAAACAAGAGCATATGGAAGATGGACAGATTTTTACGATTTTTTTGTTTCATCCTTTGTTGGCAAGGAAATTTGGATAGCTTTATTTCTATACTTTTTCTTCACAAAATCACAATTGCGTCATCGTAGGTAAAATCTTATAAAGATGCACTTTCAATCATCAATATTTCTGAACTTGTCATTTATTGCTGACTCGTCATAATTCACAAATCATTTCAAATCAGAAACATTTGTGATAAGTATTGTTTCCACATGTGGAAAAGTTGCCTGCAAACCATCACGTACAAATCAGCTGGTGATCTTGAAGCACAGAGCTCATCACTATTGATGAAATTAATAAATTGTTTTACTTCATCTTCAAAAAGATTTGTGTCATGTCCTCCTGGTAGATTCACTCAATTTCTTACCACAGTGGCTTTTAGCTTTCTCATCCAAATTTCTGTTGAAAGGCATGCTATGGTTCAACCGTTTTCTTTAGAGATTCACTTCTACTTTGAATTTTCCCATTATTGTGTCATAAATAACATTGGTAGTCTCAATGATAATCTTCTCTTTCCCTTTTAAAGTGATTCCATTAGTTTAATTGAAAAATTACTTCCTGAATCTTGTAGGTTTCTCATCACCAGAGGAACCTATATTTTTTGTTAATGTTAGTGCCTCACTTCCTCCCAGCTGTTGTCATTTCGAACTTCCATGACAGAACTTTTAACTGAGGTTAACAATTGTGCATCATTCAATAATGTTGTATCAAATTTTTCAGTGATTTGTTGACAGCATTTATATTGCTTCAGCTTTCACATGTGGTTTTTCTAAATTAGATGCAGTTATGTCTAATAAGGTTTCCTTTATATCAGCAACGTTCATTTTCAAAGTCAAAACAACACCTGCACAAACAGAGCACCTGATGTCACCGATTTCTTTTGACCATCAAATGTTTTCCATTTGCCTGCTTCAAGTGTGATTGCAACATATTACATTGATACGTGGAACCCAAAAAAAAGGCATACATGTTTTGAACAAAGTCAAAAAATTTGCAGAGACCTCACAGGATTCAGCCGTAGCATTGCAGATTAAAATGGAGTGACTAGAACATGGGATGAACAATGCACAGGGGTTTCCATTGTTTAGACTTGCTTGTAGTCCTGAATGTTTTCCTGTCACATTTGAGGCAATTGTTGATACTCAAACCTAAATTTACAATGATTTCCAAAACAGTTCCCTCCAGACACTCGGAAGTATAGGATTGTAACTGGATAAAACAAAGCGATTGCTGTACAACTTCACCATAGTCACGTATCTTAAAATTAACATTAATTGTCCACATTAAGGGCGGCAAGGTGGCGCGCTGGTTAGCACTGCTGTCTCACTGCTCCATGGACCCAGGTTCAATTCCGACCTTGGATGTCTGTCTGTGTGGAACTTGCATGGTATCCCCGCATAGGCATAAGTTTTCACAGGGTGCTCCGGTTTCCTCCCACTGTGTGGCGTAGTGTGTGTGGTGTGTGTGTGGCTCATTGTGTGATGGACTGGGGTCCCGTCCTGGGTGTACCCTGCCTAATACCCTGTGATGTGTGTGTGTCAGGATAGACTCCGACTCCTCATGACCTTGAATTGGAGTAATTTACATATTTGAAAGAATACACACATAACTTTAATGTGAGCTTTAGCAATGTCCCTTCCAACATTACTCCAGTTAGAGTACCCACTGGCGAATGTTTGTTTCCCTTGACTAGGATCAGGGAATCATTTGCAAACATAAAAACAGTTATAGGTTTTTGAAAAAATTGCTGGATTTTTAATCTCCATCATCCCGTTTCTCTTCACCCTCAAAAATAGGATTTGTGAAAATTTCTAACCTATTTTCGGCTTCCAACCTCTAACACTTTTCTCAAATTTTCCATATTACCAATATTTTCTGGTTTATTTAGTATGAA